>NC_056761.1:1633333-1960000 GCF_018687715.1 Carya illinoinensis
CAAAGTTGTAGTCCAATTGATACAACCATGTATTTCATAATTTTGATATCAAAAATTTGAGTTAAGATATAAGTTAAAATCATTTATAATAATAAAACCTGACATTTAGATCATGGATATTGTGGTGATGAGCTTGTTTTTGAGACAATAACTATGACTCAAACTTGATACTATGTAGAAGGGAGGATGACTCTTATAATCACATCCAAAAAGAATTACTAAGTTGATAGTCCCAACTTTCCTTTAAATTGAGAAAAAAACTAATAATATCACTACAAGAAAGTTGATCTTTTGCGGTCAATTTATAGCGACGAAAAGACTAGTAACAACTAATTTTGATTGTTAATAGTCTTTTCGTCGTTATAAATTGACCGCAAAAGGCCATTTTTCTTGTAGTGATATTAATATTCGCCACTTTGATATCGTTAACAATCGAAATAAGAGGATTTCTTAAAAAAAAAGTAATTATTTAATAATCTAATAATATCCAAAATGTGGTATTATTGAGAATTTATATTTATATGATAAATTTTACTAAATAATAATTTCTAATGAAGTAGAAATAACACATTGTCTCTGTTATGAAGTTAAAATCTTATTAAATATTTAATTAGATCGAATTATCTAATTATGTGGAGTTATAGTACTCAAAAATATTTTTTAGAATTAGAGTATTAATTTAAGAGAAATTTTATTTATAAGCTTAGGTATAAATAACAAAATTAGTAAAATATTTATTTGACATAATTTAATTTTTTTTAAATATAAATTTTATTTAAATAATATAAAACAAACGAATTTGAGTGTAGAGTATTAATTCAACTTAAAGGGAGAGAGAGAAGCAACAATAATCTCTAAGGATGAAAAAGAATTGAGAGGGCTAAACCGTCATTTTGGGGAAAGACGAGCAGGAGTAAAACAACGAGTATGCAGTGGAACCACAAAAGTCACAGGAGGGGGGTGGGGGCAAGTATGTAAAGTGGAATGAGCGTGCGACACTTGTCTAATCGACAACGACAAAGCCCCGGGATATATACGCATTAAAGAAAAGGTAGTTGCCGTGACACCCATCTCTCCTCCCCATTGGTTGCTTTCTTGACCTTGTGAACTGCGTGGGCCCCTTCTATTCGTGGATTTACACGCCTAAAAAATAAAGGTTGGGGGTTTGATTGGACGGTGGGACCCGGTGGAGAAGGAGGGGGCGAATCTTCCTTTACTTGTAGGGCGATTTTAGGAGGTAGGGGACCTGTACTATTGACGCGTGTACAGTGAGTGGGCCCTCTTGGGGGGACCGCTTCGTGTTCGCAAAAGTCCAAGCCCGACTCTAATCGCAAGGCAAGGGTCCCCGAACTGTGTTACTGTAACGAGCCGGCACGTGGGCTCGACGCCGTGGGTCCCGTTTGCTTGCCTAACTCTACCTTTTCGCGCCTTCTGTAACGTGGCGGCCTCTGAACCCTTCGACCCAACGAATTCTATTTTTATTTCAAAATTTAAAAATATAATAAAAATGAAAAAAAAAAAATTCTACAAAACCATATTGTTCTTTTAAATTATGAACAATTAAATTAAAAAAAAATTCAGTAATTCACCATTGGAGAGTCCATGTTTTCCAAACTTACTCATATTTGATGCGAAATGAAAAAGTTTAGTTACAAGTATATTTGTATATTAATATATATATTAATTTATTATTATTAATTAAAAAATAAATTTTATTAAAAATAATATTAATTTAAATTTTAAGTATGAAAAAATTAATATTTATATACAGATTAGTACACGACTTTACTTATATGTAACAAAACCCATACAAAATATATTCAGTCAAGGTAACCATAATAATAAATCTCATTTTTTTGACCGATATATTATAAGGATTTAGTCTACATATAGTATCTATTTAAAAATTGATCTTACAAGTTTATATAATTATGATAATTTTTTTTTAAAATTATAATAATATCTTGTTTAAATTGATATTTTTTTCATTTATTAATATGACTATACACACAATCTTTCACTTAAGACTGTAAATAAAATTTATTTATTATACAAGAAAACTACTCAAATATGATTAATTATTTTCTACAAAAATATCTATTTTTTATAAAAATAAATTTATTTAATTATAAATAATCATTCCCGTCGTATATAATTTGTTATAAATATTTATTTTTCTTGTAGTCATATATAAAATAATAATATATTCTCCTTTAAATGTTTGTAAACAAGTCAAACCATGCATGGATTGAACCTCTGAAATAATTTTATATTTGCTTTTTTTATTTGCTGAATAGCCTGAATCTGTTTTTAATGCATCTTTTCATTATCTCGCTTTGCTTTCACATCGATCACTTTATCTATCTTCAGCAAGCATTCGATAGCTCAATTATTTTTCCACGTTTCTGATCGTCGGCTGGTAAAAACTGTCACGTCAGTTATATGCATTAACCATATTTCAACGCAACGCATTTTACTTCAGTGAATTAAATGATGGCAAGTCACAAAGAGTATAAAAAATAAAAAGCAACGAATATAACCATATAAGGCGATGTATTCTTTATGTTTAAACTGCAATACGTACCCTCAATTAATGAATATAAGAATGTGTGTGAATGTGATCTTACATTCATCGACAGCATTGACTTTTTACCTTTTACGATAATTTTAACGGTCTTCAACTGTAATATTGACCAATAATTAAGGAAATTGAGAAATTATTTCATTTTATTTTATTATTATAATTTTTTTTATAAAATATAATAAATAATTTAATTTTTTAAAATTTTAAAATAATAAAAATATTTTAATCATATTTTATTCTATTTTTATCTAAAACTATCTCATATGATCATTTTCCTATCCAAATAATCTCATGTAATTTGAGTTCTCATAGATATTACATATGGTATTATTAGAGCTATGTAGTTGAGATGAGATGAAAGGTAAATAAATTATTGTTAGAATATTAGTTTTTTAATAATTTTATTATTTTAAAATTTGAAAAAGTTAAATTATTTATATTTTGTATGAGAATTTGAGAATTATAATAGTTATACGAAATGAAATGAGATGAGTTAAAATACTTTTTGTATATAAACCTTCCAGTAAAACTAGTCACATGAAATTAAAGTATTGCATGTGATCATAACCTTGGAAATAAGAGTAACTTACATAGAGTGGGTAGGTTACATAAAGGCAAACGTGCATCGATGCCAAGCCCCACATTGGTTTGGCTACTTATATACCGAGTAATGCCCAACTTTGTTAGTGATGGTGAGACTTCAAATTGACTAGTCTTTGATTATAGGTAACAGGATCATTTTGAAGATCAAAATTGTGAACAAACACAAAAGGTCATGTAAGCAGATAAGCTTGCCTAATTCTAGGTCAAACAATAACAGGGTAGATGTGAACTTTTGGGGGGCTTTATGTATAGGTATGATGATTTCTGAAAGCTCTCTTACCTTACCTTTTCAATTGGGTCAAAGTAAATGATAAGAAGTGGCACCACTTTACTTTATATCTTAACTCTTTTATTATTAGTTATTTCTTTTCATGGGACATTTAGAAGAAGTGCAACTAATTATATGAACTTAGAGCTGGGTACTGGTAGTGTTAAAATAAAAATCAAATTAAAAAAATCTATATCTTTCCATTATCAAAATAAATGTATTGACTTCGAACCCTGACTCTATTATCTATCATATTTAGTTAAATATTATATATGTTAAACGCACTTATTAAGGGAGACTCTAGCACGTGGTACACATAGGAGAGAGAATGTCGAGATAAAAATTAAACTTGACATAAAATCCACAGTATCCACCTATTCTTCATCGACTTAAATTTTTGGGATAAGTGGTGATTTTACTAAAAGAATTATTGAAAAATCTATATTTGAAACTATCACTATATATATACATAATCCATTAATATGATCTCCAATATACAGTGAAGCATATTATATATCAGAAGTAATTAAAGATATATGGCACATAAGTTAGTATATATTTTTAGGCAAATTCGTAAAATTACAACAACATGCATGAGTGGTGCCATATGTGCGTATAAAGGTATAAGATCGTCAAAACAATAGATTGCTAGGGCATGCAATCGGTCAGCAACTGCTGAATTGATTTAATAAACTACTTTATACTTAATTAGAGTACTATGTAGCAGTACTAGATAAAAGATAAACAGAATATGTATATATGTACAATATTAATGATGGAATCATGCCAAGTGTTTGAATAATTCGATGAATTTGACGTGTGAAATCTGTAACTACTAGTTAATTGACAAAAGGCCGGTAAAGTCGTTGCAAGCTAGCTAGGTACGTACTTAATTAAATGAGACGTGTAGTATCTAAAAACAATAATTATGATTTTTTTATGTATATATACTACTAGCTTACTATAATATGTTTCAAATTTCTTTGTAGATACATACATGCATATTTAAAGAAATTTTATAAAAATAAATATATAAATTAATATAATTTGATATTATACGTTGGATCTATTTTATAATATATACATACATGTATTTCCAGCGCATGATCATGATAACGATAGTGAGATCATAAAATATAAATTGGGGGTCATGATAAATATTTTTCCAAGCAACTTATAAGATAATTTAGGTGGCAGGGAGCCTAACTTGATCTATATATATATATATATATATTTGAGAAATAATGTTATGTATAGTTATGAAGTGTGAAAGTGTTACGTAATTATTTTAAAAAAGAGTAAAATTTATTATTAAATTTTTTTTATGTGAATCTCATATTAATTTACTGATATTTTTTTAAAAAAATTATATGATACTTACACTTACTATAACTGTAAATATCATATCATATTTCTTTGAAAGAACCACAATTAACAGCTGTGTATCGTGACGGCTATTCTCTCAAAGGAAAGGACGAGAAAAGCAGTGCACACGAGAAGCTCAATTAAAGACATGGGGTACTCCATCTTTGAAAGCAACGCCAGTACTCTCCTTTTCCTCGTGGTCAACAAACTTAGATAGCCAGCCAGGACCATTATTATTCTGAGCTATAAGTTTTGAAAATTACAGCTTAAATTCTTCATGTATGGCAATTTGCATATAGCAGACTGTGATAGCATCTAAACTCTTGTAAGAAAAGGAAAACTTGCCAAACTCTGACATTCGACCCTTACATACAGATCAAAAACTTTGCGGTTGTTCCCAAAAACAATAAACGTTTTTTCTTTTGGGATGGCAATAGTGTATTTTCACCAGACCAATGGTCAAGTTTGAAAAGTAGGTCATGTTACATTGTTACTTTTGTAATAGCCGTAGCCCCACATGATCAACACCCACATCTTTAGGGCGGGGTTGGAGGGTGGGGGTTGGGGTGGGGTCTGGTTGGTGAGTATCAATCGTGTAATTATATATCTTTAAGTTCTGGTCATGCATATATAATCGATCATGCACATTATACGTATATGGCTTGTGCTTGATTCCCAGCATATATATATATATATATATATAAATATATATCGACATTCATCTCTGCAATCTTTTTGTTTCCTCTTTTTGATATACAGACCGGGATTTTGGAAGCATGAAATCCCGAACATCTAAAATGTTCATGACTTCTTTCCAAAGTCATTTTCTTGTGAAAACAAAGTGACAACGGCAACAAGCAATTAGTCGTATGGTACTGGCATTATTCAAATAGTACTCTTATAGATCGAGCACATGATGACGAGGGTCGACCGTACCCAGTTATAATATTTAATCTCATTTAAAATATACATCATGATCATTGATTGGTGGATGATCAGCTAGCACCACAACAAGCTTGGTGCATGGCAGGGAAGCTTTGGGGGATTACTATCAAGATCATGTGATGTGTGTGCTACTTACATATTTGTTTGTAATCAAACTGATAATAATATATACCATGAAGGGGTCGGGGGACATCTTAGTACGGCATCATGTACAAGGCCTACGTCGTTAAATCTCGATAGTCTGCTATGTGATGAATTAATCTTGACAAAGCTAGCTAGCTAGGGTACTTAATCGTCCAACAATGTAATAATTACTTTTATTGCTAAATTATTATAAAATTGCGCGCTAAGATCACTCTAACGTTGATAATTAATTAATAATTAACCCAACTGACCCGGTGTCATAATCAAGATCATGTACAGTTCTAATTTGACAATATTCGGATTCGGAAGTTTCTTGATCAAATCATAGCTAGCTAGCTTACCAATATTATAAATTTAGTAGCACTTGTAGATAAACTCAATCGAGCAACTTGCAATATTGTACTCCTACCGGTCTCTTGGGAACTGTTTTCACAAGTTAAGTTAATTATGCCCCAATAATTAGATATATACATATATATATATATATATATATATATATATATATGAACAGTACATTGGGGACCTAAATCCACCTACCTACTCACTAGGTAATAAATAGATACTCAAATGAGTAATACTATATAGAATATGTAAGCATCGCACAATCGTTTTAAAAAAGAGTAAAATCTACTGTTAAAAAATTAATTTTTTTTTCATGTAAGTCCTGTATTTAGTACTCACTTCTACTAAAAAGATTACACGGTGCTAGCGCACTCCATGACTATAAAAATATATAATTTATCTACCCAAATAGTTTTATAGGAGGTAAGGGAGGGAGGGTGGGTGGGTGGGTTTTTATAATCCATCCGGTATATATACCCACTCGTCGCCCATGGCCTATAATATGTAACTAATATGTGACAAATATGCTCTTAGGGTTTCCTAATTTCTCTCTCAAATATAGCATCTTTCACACGTCGCAACCTAATTTTCTCCCTTGTTGCTACAAAAATTATGTATCATCAGTGCATCACATTGCCACCATGTACCACACTTCACGTCATGTCACTACTAAAATTGTTAAGTTTGTGGAATTTGGTTCATTCTTGAAGTAACACCATTTGATGACCTAACCCAATAAGGATTCGTCATTTTTTGCCCTTGTCTGGAGCCTATAATGAGTCTTAAGCTATGAAACACAGGTCTAAGTCAAAGCAAAAGTTTGCTCAACACTCGGGAGACGCCTGAAAGAAAGTTCACTCAATATTCATGCTACAGATTGCTTAAGCAAACTCACGCAGATAGTTTGCTCGACACTTGCTTGAGCAAACACCAAAAAAAGAGTTTGCTCGTCACCTCGCTCGAGCATGTCTAGTGAATAACCAAGGAATTGTGAAATTAGTGTTTCTGCCCTACAATCTGCCTATAAATATGTAATTATGAACAGTAGGATCAATTTTGAGCATTGTATTTTTCCGGCCTCAAAGTATATTTTGTTATTCTTTAATAAAATAAATCATCTGCAACTTAGTGATCAATGTAGACACCTTTCCAAATCACGTAAAGTTTTATATCGTACAATTTTTTTGTTGTGCTCAGCTTTGCTTTTCTACTCTAGTCATATGCACATCTTTACTTCTCAAAAATAACTTAGAAAGATTCATATTTAAACCGGGACAATCTACACTCCCGGCAACTTTTTCTTACAAATTTTTTGTTCAAATGCATTGAAACATAAACAGTTGTAAATTTGTGGCTAAGAGCCTAATAAGGGTAATATGAAACACAAGTTAGTTAATTCTTGGAAAATAGAACAGCAGACACTCATGATTTTGAGATCGATCGAGCACCTAAAAAAATGGATATAAATTTTAGGACTCCAAAATATAAGTATACTCAGCACATCACCTTCCAAATCATCCGTAAGCTTTGCATAAATTGACTTCGTAATGGTAGATATATATATACATATATATATATGGTCATTTATGATCAGAACCTGCAGCTCACATTCTATGACAGAAGCTTTTAACTATTAGTACTGTGGCAGTGAAATGGTAGTTATTGACATGAGAGTTGCGCAGTGCTACATACCATATGTATATATATACGGTTCTGTAAAAGATCCTAGGAAGCGTAGAAAATTAATTATAGTACTGATATTAACCCTGAGAGGAAGCAGACAGTTAATATTGCAACGGCCGATGTACGGAAGCTATTAAAATTAGAAACACCGCCTGGTCATGACACCGCATTGTTTAGTGTTTACCCGATCATGATCGATGTGAATGAATGTCTAAAGTTTGAAAACACTACTCCTATTAACATCAGAGTCTGCAACCTTTAAAGTGACCTTTTAATTAAGTCTGTCAGTGCTCATGACTCTCACGCCATCATTGTTACTGATAGTGATGGAAAACTTAATGTAAGCAAGGTAGTGAAATGGAAATTAGGGTTGTAGGTGACAATTTCTTGTCCTTTCAGATGTCAATTTGTTGCAGACAATATTGGGATTGCCTTTTGCATTAGATTAAAAGCGTGGGGACTCATCTTTTATATATATTTATCTCTTTATTTTCTTGCATTTCGTGTATTTGTTTTTCTTGCTCTCCTCTTTTACTTTTTATATTTTCGTGCTTATAAATTTTTATACCAGAGGCTACTCTTAGGTACACGTTCCCATGGCGCAGCTCATCCTCATTATTTCCTAGTGAGCATTTACTTAGGATCCTAGGGAGCTCTCAAAAGCCGGTATAA
This sequence comes from Carya illinoinensis, assembly GCF_018687715.1. Classification (NCBI taxonomy): domain Eukaryota; kingdom Viridiplantae; phylum Streptophyta; class Magnoliopsida; order Fagales; family Juglandaceae; genus Carya; species Carya illinoinensis. Next base: position 1,641,940 of record NC_056761.1, read on the forward strand.
GAAGAAGAAGAAGAAGAAGAAGAACAATGATAATCAAAAAAGCAAAAAAAGGGTTTTATGGGGATACAGAAAATAACTGAGAAAAGGTGAATTATGTACAGTGCGTACCGGAGTTTCACGTATATATATGGGATTTCGGATGATCGAATTAAATAATACCTATTTTTTAAGAAAATGCATTTAGTCGTGTTTTTAACTTTTTAAGCAATAAATTGGGTGTTATGGTGGTTGGTTCTGTGTTCCTTAGGAATTTATTTGCTTTATCTTCAAACTCTGGCATCCAACCGCATAAAATATATATATAAAAAAAAAAAAAAAACATGATAAGAAGAAAACAAAAATATGAAAAGGACAACGAGATATTTAATGTTGAAATGAACAATAGGACCCCTCCACCCCTTCTTGCTCTTCATCATCTTCCTTGTATTTTTTTTTTTCTATTAAGCTTTGGTGGAAGGAGACGTTTCCTCGTTTTTCTGCTGTTCGTATCTTCTGACACGCCTTGAACTTGCATTTTCATTATATGTTATTTTATTTTTCATAAAACGCAGACGCATCTCTCTATATCTCTCTAAAAAGTTCTTTTGTTGCTCATCAAAGGGTGCCTGCATCAATTGATTTGAAAAGGGGGGAGAGGGTCAAATCAAGAAGAAGTTCCTCTTTGTTTTGATCTCTACGCAGGTACTTCACTCAAAAGGCCATAAAAGAGAGATAGAGAAACATGTACATATAATCTCCAACCTCTGACATATTCTTAAAAAAAAGTTTTTTTTTTTCCATGAATAAATCATGTGTAGAAAATGAGTTGAATTAAAAGGATGTGCATCTTTTTCCCAGCCCTTTAATCCAATACTCTCTGTACTGCGCCTTTTTTGAGCCTTTTCAGGAGAGGAGTTGCAGAGATTTGAGTCTGACAGGGGGTTATCCCCTTATATAGAAAGATGAATCCTATAGGTAGATAGATCATACAAATATAGACTGGTGAATCGGAGCTTCTGTTTTGATGTCCCTCAGTACTGTTTCGTATTAACCCACACACTCTCTGAAATTCTGATGGTTTCTGGGTCATCGTAGGCCAAATTCATCTTTCCTTTGAGGAGCGGAGACGATCATGAAGCACGTGCACACTCAGATATTCGTCACACCAGGTACCAGTGTTATCAGCTAATACTCTAGTCGATTCCTTCTCTCTCTCCATCAATATGTTTTCCTTCCTTTTCTCTCCCTCCCTCTACTTGCAGATATATATAAAGCTAAGAAAGCTGCGTAATTTTGTCCCTTTCCTCCTCCTTCCACTTCAAGCAATCATAAATTCAGCTTCTTGAGAAGAACACATAAAATAGATCTTCTGAACCCCTGGATAGAGTCAAGAAAAAAACTCTTGGATAGATCAGAATTATGCGAATTTTAAGCTACAGAATGATGAGTTTTTGGACACAATTCTTTGATCACAACGTACTCAATAGATTTATTGTCTATTTGCCTCTTGATTTCACCAGGATTTGCCTGAAAAGTAGACCTTCACAGAAGACTCCATAAGTGACGCGTAAAGCTCCTATATACCCATTTCTCAAGGTCGTCTTTCATGGGTTGACTCACTCTCCGACATATTCACAAGGTATATAAGTACTCTCTCAATTACATATCTTTTCATGTATTAAGTCGTTTTATATACAACTCGGTTGTAGTGTGTATTTTTTGTGTGTTTGTGCGTCTCTGGATTGGTACCTGGATGTGAAGGCTAACTAACATCCTCTCTTTTCAATGAAGTAACTTCAGAAACATAATATATTTTCCCCAAGAAAATCGATGGCGACGTACTTTCATGGCAATCCAGAAATCCAAGCAGCCGACGGGTTACAAACTCTCGTGCTCATGAACCCAGCTGGCTACGTCCAATACTCCGAAGCGCCACCACAGGCACAATCCACCGCCAACAACTTCGTCTTTCTAAATTCTGTCGCTGCGGCTGCAGCTGCCAACTCCTTAAACCTCCCTCAGGCGCAGCAGCAACCCCACACCCAGCAGTTCGTCGGCATCCCGCTTCCCACTATGGCTTCCGCCGCGTCTCAGGATCCTGATTCTCAATCCATGAACGCCCACCACGAGATATCCGCCTTGCATGGCTTCATCCCTCGTGTTCAGTATAATTTATGGAACTCCCTTGACCCCAACGCAGCGGCGCGTGAGACTCCACGCGCACAGCAGGGGCTGTCCTTGAGCCTCTCTTCACAGCAACCTGGGTACGGGTCGTTCCGGGCCGACCGTGAAGTTCCATCACAGGCTCAAGCTCCGGCTATATCGGGAGAAGATATGCGAATTTCGGGCGGGTCATCTTCTTCGGCTTCGGGGGTGACTAATGGGGTTTCGGGCATGCGTCTGCTGAGCTCTAAGTACTTGAAGGCTGCTCAAGAACTTCTAGACGAGGTTGTGAATGTCGGTAACGGAATGAAGAGTGAGATATTAAGGAAAGCTAATGGGCGAGCTAAGGTGATGGGAGAATCATCGGCTGCCGAGAGCGGTGACGGCTCTGTCGGCGGTGAAGCAAGCGGAAAGCGTGCTGCTGAGCTATCGACGGCCGAGAGGCAGGAAATTCAGATGAAGAAGGCAAAGCTGCTGAATATGCTTGATGAGGTATACTTTCTCTGTGTAAATGGTTGTAACAAGTCTCAAGCTACTTTGGTTGGCTTATGTTATGTATGTGGGGCTTGGTTTTCCATCGAAATATACTCGAGTAAAAGCTCCTGATCAAAGAGAACCGGGTCAAAAATTTTTTCAGGCGTTCCTTTCGTTGATTCCTTAACTAAAATCTTGACAAGTTTTCGAGGTTCAGCTTTTAGGACGTAGTTTCCAGGAAATTTGATCAGTCTTATTATAACTAGAATAGAAAAATGTCAAGTAATGGCCTTTTCTGAAAATATTTAAAGATTCTATGCGTTTTGCTTTGTTTAGGCACTCTGAATTATAATCTTTATTTGATTTTTGTTTTCTGGTGTTTTGTTATATGAAGGTGGATCAAAGGTACAGACAATACCACAACCAGATGCAGATTGTGATTTCCACGTTCGAACAAGCGGCCGGAATAGGGTCAGCAAGAACATACACAGCCCTTGCATTACAAACAATCTCAAAGCAGTTCCGGTGTTTGAAGGATTCAATAACGGGCCAAATTCGAGCTGCGAACAAGAGCCTAGGCGAAGAAGATAGCCCAGGCGGCAAGATTGAAGGTTCAAGACTCAAGTACGTTGACCATCAGCTGCGACAACAACGAGCTCTTCAACAGTTGGGAATGATCCAGCACAATGCTTGGAGACCGCAGAGAGGATTGCCTGAAAGATCAGTTTCTGTTCTTCGTGCTTGGCTTTTCGACCACTTTCTCCACCCGTAAGCAGCTCAGAATGGTCTCATAGCCCATCTGCATTTATTATTCCATATTGGCAAAATGAAGTTCTCCGTTTATTTACTGAGATTATTCAATTTGGATTTCAGATATCCGAAGGATTCAGACAAGCACTTGCTTGCTAAGCAGACAGGGCTTACTAGGGGCCAGGTATATTCATCAAAGTCATTGCATTGTTTACAATTGTTTCCTATATTTGTGGATTGTTTCATGTTGAATAGCTTTGTGACAATGCAGGTGTCTAATTGGTTCATCAATGCTCGAGTTCGGCTTTGGAAGCCAATGGTGGAAGAGATGTATTTGGAGGAACTCAAGGACCAAGAGCAGAATGGATCAGAGGAAAAAATCAGCAAGAGCAATGAAGACTCGGCATCAAAGTCCAGTGCTCCGCAGGAGAAAAGTCCTGCTACTGAAAATCGCACCAAAAGTTTCAATTCGAAACGAGAGAATTCTACAAACCAGAACGCTGCTCCTGCTTTTTCAGTCTCCAAAGCTTCAACATCTCCGGTTGGAGGAAATGTTAGGAACCAATCTGGATTCACTCTCATTGGGCCCTCAGAATGGGAAGGGATTACACAAGGAAGTCCGAAGAAACAGAGGAGCAATGAGATGCTGCATTCTCCAAGCAGTGTTCCATCAATAAACGTGGATGTCAAGCCTAATGAGGCAAACAACGAGCAAGTTTCTATGAAATTCAGTGATGAGAGGCAGAGCAGAGATGGCTACTCATTCATGGGAGGCCAAACGAACTTCATTGGAGGTTTTGGGCAATACCCAATAGGTGAAATTGGAAGGTATGATACTGAACAGTTTGCACCAAGGTTTTCAGGCAATGGTGTTTCTCTCACACTCGGTCTCCCTCACTGTGAAAACCTTTCCTTGTCCGCCACCCACCATTCATTTCTCCCTAACCAGAACATTCAATTGGGAAGAAGGGTAGTCAGCGAACCAAACGACTTTGGTGCCATAGACAACTCCAACCCTCACTCTTCAGCTGCATATGAAAGCATCAACATTCAGAACCCAAAGAGGTTTGCTGCGCAATTGTTGCCCGACTTTGTGGCCTGAATAAGCGCATATATGAGACAGTTAGTGTCATGGGTTTTCAGGGTTATCTTTCACAATTCCTTCCTATTCATAGTAGGGGACAAGGAAATGCATGGTAGTGTAAAGAGGAAGAAAATTTACTTTAGTATAGGTTTATACATGGAATATAGAACCATTTGAGTTCTTAGACAGCTTAGGATTTGAGAGCATATGGTTGAGGATTGTATATTATTTTTATAAGTTTTGAATATGGATAGTGGATTGGTGTCATAAAAATTAGTTATCTGGGTATACAATAATATTAATGATTGTTAGTACGTGCGGGTGCCGGTGTGGTTGATGGATGTGAAGGAAAGGAAAGGAGCAATTTTACTTCCAGGGTTCTGAAATGGAAAATAGAGCAGACTACTAATATTGAATTTTCGTTTCTCGAATTGAAGCTTGAACAATACATGAACTCAAGTTATATAATATTATATCTGAGTGTTCACCGGCAAAACATCCTGTCAAAGATTGCCTATACTTGCACTCTGCTTAGAGATATACATTAATGCCATGAATATTGAAAATGTAGAACATATACGTCCTAGCATTCTACCAGCATGTAAAAAGCCAAATCCCTTTTCCATCCTCTCGTCCTGCGAAAAGGTCTTCTCAATGCTATAAATGCTCACACCAGATACATATGGACCATATTTCTTATGGTATTTGACAAACAAAAAAACTATATCAGATTAATCATGCATGTGAAAATACGAAAGAAACATGAGAAATCAATCCACTTGTTGCTGTTGGTGAGCCTAATATAGACAAAGAACATGGGAGAAAGTATTCTCAGATTGTCAATATATAAAAGCAAATTATAGACAAATTCATAAGATTGCTTCACAGGCGAAGGATAGGATACCGGTATCCTCTTAAGACTTTTTAAGCAATATATGTAACTAATATGGAGAATTATTCTACTCAAGAATATTTTATATATTTTTGGTCTGATCATTCGTAATTCCACCCAAGAATACTGGTATCTTCTTGAACTACTAAAAATAATTACTAGTTTTGACCTAAATTTGGTAGCTTTGGCTAGAGCACAATAAACTAAAACTGGATGCATAATTTAAAATCATTTCAGAGAATGCATAATTTAAAATCTTTCAGAAACAGTTTACCTTCTGAAAAGTCTGCATTAGAGTTTGTTTTTCACAAGAATAAGTGAAACAGTCTCCTGAACACATTTTCCTCGTCCCCATGTGTCTTTTTCAAAAAATTATACCAATTGGATCTTACGTTCATACTAGTAGAAGGAGAAAACCTGAAAGTATCCATGAAAGACAAATATATATATATATATATATATAATTCTAAACAAGGAATTCTTAATTAACAAATCATGGCCAAAATTAGACAAAAAGAATCGGTCCAGAAAGTAGCATAGTTATAAGAAATGATTTGTGATATCCACGCCTATTAAGATTACTTGGATGGTATATGAGCTTTCAAGAGTGCTATGACAAGAACTGATTAAAAAAAAAAAAAAACACAGTGCTATGAAAAGAAGTTATGCAATTGAATTAATTCAACTCAACCCTGTATTTCCACTTTCATTAAACTAGACTATCAAATGTAGCCCGAGAAGATTTAGCTATCCTTAAACAAAGCATGACAAGGGCGTTCTGCTCATTCAGCATAGCATAATGGCATATCCCCTATTTGTACCATCTATTGAAGCTTACTGCTAATTATGATTTTCATCTTTCTGATCAAAACTCGTCTGAGAAATTTCAACGGTATGATTTCAGTTACACGACAAAATGAATAGCTCAATGGCAACAATTTTTACAATTAAACAAGTTCTACATCACAAGATTTATGATAACCTAAAACTACAATTTATACATTGAACAAGGACCTTAAAGCAGGGGTTGGTAATTTAGACTGCTCCTACTTTAGCAACAGTTTTACCTTTCCAAACCTGCATTCTGCTTTAAGTGAGGACGATTTTTTTCGTACATCCCTTTATCATTAAAGGGTGCCCAAACTGGCAATCTATGAAAACATTATAAAGAATAGGTCAAAGTGTGTGGGTGATACCATTGTTGCACGTTACTAATGATAGTCTTCTCTTGGCAACCTTGGACCTGTAACACCACACCTCAAATGCCTCAATCAGGTCTGGATACTGAATATGCTCACTCCCTAACCATTCAGTTAAAATCTCTGCCTGGTCCTCAGACGGCAATGCAAGAATTATTGATACAAATGTGGATTCCAAGGATTGCCACAGCTCACCATCTATTTTAATTGGCAGAGCATCCTCGCTGTTAGTTGTGACAAAGTCAATCAATGGTTTTGTGACCCTCACAAATGGAAGCCACACCTTCACCATATGAAGCCGTTTTGCAGTTGGCATTATAACAGTGCCATACCCAATTGCCTCTAAAACTTTCGCTGCAACTTCAATAACCTTTGACTTTATGTCAGTAATTTCAGCTGTTGAACTGGCTTGCTCAACAACCTTGACTATCTTATCCGATGCATCAACCCAGTTGTGGACAAATTCTCTCATAATTTCCAGCTTATTCAATATCTGACCAGCCCATGACAAATCAGATAGATGGGATTGAAATGACTGCATTATTCCTGCCTCACAAACCGATTCCACAGGTTCACATAATAAAGTTTCTAAAAGGTTGTTGAATCTGGAAAATAGGTTCTTTACACATTCTTTCACCTCGAATTTTATCCCATCATCAGCAGTCAATAAAGGAGCATCATCATCTTCAGTTAGCATGTATTCAAGCTGCTCCTGTGCTGAAGTTTTAAGATCACTCATGGCTGGAGGGGGGGATGATGTGACAAATCGGATGACAGAGAAAAAAATCCCCATGATAGCTGATGGATTGACTGGCTGCAGACGGGCAAGAATGGGCTCTGCTTGCAATCCCATGCGTGGTATGATTTTTAAAATTTCCTCCTCCTCAGCCTCTTCCCAAGGGACAGCTTCCAAGTATTTTACACAAGCAGTAACAATTTGTGGGCAACCAAGCTCAACAGCCACCTGGAGTATGCCAAGGGCATTTCTAACACCATGCCAGATTTCATCCACATCTAAGCCATCTACACCAACATAGAGAAGGCGTAGGACATTGACATAATAGTCAAAGTCAGATTCATGGCAGTAAACTTCAACACAGTTGCGTGAGTCAAGGATCTGACATGTCGGCCAATTCTCAGAGAGGCGGTCAGCAAAATACTTGCTTTTTTCTATGAGTAGGTGGGAGTGACAGTACATCCAATCATCTCGGCCATCCTGTGTTCGCAGTCTCACAACTACATCACTTGTTGATCGGTCACCAATCTTGCTAGGAACCCCTGTTTCATTACCCTGAAAGCAAAGACAGGTATGAGGTACAGGAAAAACAAGGCAACTGACTAGTCAGCGTTTCATGTCAATACATACTTTGAATGTTTAATATGGCATTAACTTTGTGAGTTTAACTTCCAAGTGGCTTTCTAATAAAACAAAAAAACAGTGTTCATAAAGTTTGCTTCTGGTAGTGGATAAAACCACTTGACAGTACCAAGAAATAGAACAGTGGTTCAGCTAGCTTGTCAATGTTAACACACAATAGAGAACAGAAAATAATGGAAATTTCAGCAATCTCATGTCAGTTTGATGAAAATAACAAAGAGATACGATGATAAGACCACAAAAATTAAACATGAAAAATCACGTGCCAAACTTACAGGAGAATCCATTGGAGCAATGGGCACTAAAGAGTGCACCTTTCATGCATTAACATTATGAAACCTGAGAAGAACCTACATTAAAAATCAACTTGAGTGTATTATTACAAGCACATGATCAGCAACAAGTAATAGCACCAGAACAACAAGATATGCCAAATCTTGTAGTAATGGTTACTAATATATACTAGAGGCTATTTGCTGTAAATGGTGTCATAGATGATCAAAACTAGTTCTCACTCTGAAATGAATGTCACATACTGATCTCCAACATGGTCTAAAAGTTCTCTTCGATTATAAACCCCCTACTGATACCTATAGGAGGTTTTATCATGTGAAAAATATAATGGTTTCAATGGACAGCAATGTTGCAACGTGTAACTGAGTTTTCATAAGTAAAATATTGAAAACGAACAATAATTATTCCCAGCCAGAGAGTGAGAGACTAGAAATGTACCGATGGAGCTGAAATCCCAATAAATCATTTTAAGCAAAGGTTAAGATTTTTAGTGGAGAGACCTGAGAAGTACATATTCTCATACCAAAACGCACAGCTAAGTAGCTAACAGATGTGGAAAGTCTGAAGGTACGATGTTCTATAGATAACAATGAGATTTTACTAAGCAAAAGCTTAAACCTGGCAACAGACGGAACTTTGTAAAGAAATCAGCAAGTTAAGGTACCTAAGGTAAGATTACAGTTCCTTATTTGAGGTGCCGACGGAACTCATGATTATAAATCTCAATATATTTCTTTACGTCATGAATGAAAACACCATCTACAACTTGAGCCTTTAAATTATTACTGAATAATCTCTTAAAAAATCTCAACGAAATTCTTGCTCTTAAGTCTTAACTGTTGTTCTTTCATGAAATGCCTATTCTTGCTACGCAATCAGAAGCTTGATTTTTTTATTTGTATACATAAGAAATCATAACATTTAAATTTACTTTTTGACTAATGTTCTTACAATTTAAAATTAGTCTTTCTCCAAGGAGTATTATGTTTTAAATAGTTTCAATTACAAAAGACATTATCATCTCCTTCAATATGTAATTTGTGACTACCCAAGGAAAAGACTAAGCCACATATAGGCTTATACTCGCTTTTTCAACTCAAATCCTACACTTTCAGTCGGGATTGGCATTGATATCATTTGTAAAAACATAAGCAAAACCAAAACCACATCAAGGCTTATATTATAAAAGGACTAAGGTTACACATTTTGGTCCTAATCAGTCTGTGTTGTGTGGAACAAAATGATATATATGAATGTGACTAAAACACTCAAATCCACTCTTTCTACAATGGAAAACAAGTGCTTCAAAGTAAAATTCGAAACTAAAAGTAATAAAAAAGCTTAAACAACTGAAGACAATGAAATTAAGGAAAAGGAAAAGATAACCAATAAAAACCCAGTTTGGAAGAAAGAACCGGTACCGTAAATTTGTTTTACTTTTTCTATTACTGGAAGAGAAACCTGTTTCTATTTTGCATCAGCAAGTCAGCAAGCAACAGAGAAAGCTCTCTCTCCCTCTCAGAATCCAGGATGAGGGTCAGGTCTTGTTCGTTACGACACACGGGTTCTCTTTTCACGAACAGAGAGTATCGGTTACTTTCGGCTACGCAGACTGCATCCCCAGTAAGTTAGTAACTGTGATCAACATTCCGTCACGCGCAAAAGCTGGGCCAGGCTGAACAGGAGAGCGGTAATGACTATTTAACATTAAAGCCCTAATGATAATATCAACCTCAGGCCCAATTTGTATGGCCTCAAATTCCTGAAGCAGATCTTAGCCGCGGCCCGCGAGAGTGGGCCTTCCCTTTCTCCAATACTATTCCGTTTGTTTTTTTTTTTCCCTGGTAAATGTAAAGAGATTGTATATAATCACGGATAAACGTTACAAGATAAATGATATTTATAATTATAAACTATGTAAATGTTGTATATTTATTTATTTTAAAAAAATTAAATAAAAATGATATATATACAAAAAAATTATTTTTTTAATAAAAAATTTCACATTTTTTTTTTAATTAGTGTTCAGCGCCTGCACAACTCGTGATTGAATATAATATTATTATTTCGATTCTTTCTTTTCGCAATTAATTAGTGTGGAGAACGCGTCATCCACGTACACGTCCACGTCGCTTACATGATTAAAGAACTATTCAATTTGTGTCAATACTCATCATGTATTCCAACTATTTGTTGTTATTGGAAATCGTCAAAGGAATGGAGGAAATGGTAGAAAACTCGATAATATCTATTAAATAGAGATTAGGTTGATATTGAATTTTATTTACAGAATGATATTCTAACACTCAACTATCCATCAAAAATGAAAACGAACACGTGAGATTTTAGGTTGACCATATATATATATATATGAAAAAGTAGCCGTTGCATGAACACTCCATCTGGATTGAACCGGCAGTTATCGATCCAGTTTGATCTAGTTAGTCCATTCGATCCAGTCTAATTATTTTTTTTTTTTTTAATTAAATTAAGAAAAAATTATTTAAATTACTAAATTACAATATTAAGTGAATTATTAATATAGATTGTGTAACTAACTTATTAAAAAAATATTTTATATGATCAATAACAATAAATTAGATAAAAATTATATCGTTAACTTATATAATTACTATATACAAATAATATATTAAATTATTAAAATATTTTTAAAGTCCAGTCCAGTCCAAAATTTGTAAACAAGTAATCAAACTTCAAATATTTGATGATCTAGTGCTTAATTAATTAATTATTATTAATATTTGATATTGCCTTTTAAATATATATATATATATATATATCTAAGAGAGAGCTAGCATATGTCCTTTTCTTAGTAAAAAAAAAAAATCGTCGCCAGTCTTTCTGATTCTTCCGGATTGTGGATTGTTCAATAAAGTCACGTCCCCAAAAACGTGCCTCATGATCCTTTGACATTAGTAATACTAATTTAGTATATCTATAGCTCATCGATGATCTTCTGGTTGAGCGTTAAAGCTGCAGAAGTTTTAATATATATATATAATATACAAGGACTACTTGTAGCTTGAATTTTCAGAAAAGCTTTGCTAGCTATTATATACATACATGCAAGTGGGTGTGTAATTAAACACATACACTACTAATTGGTGCGAGACACATCAACTTTGTGTGTTGAATGTGTCAATAAAAGGACTTACAAATAGATTTTTCTTTCTCAAAACTCTTACGCTGTGGCTTTAATTGTTCTCTTACTTGTGAGTACTTGGACATGATCGTCAAATTAGATTTTAAAATTTATAATCTTATAAATTGTCAAAATATTTAAATTGACCCCTTACGTGTCAAACAAATTAAAGTCGTACGTTCAAAATCTTATGTTACTAGGAGTTTCATGTTTCATGTTCCATGATGCTTTTCCTCTTTAATTATATTTCTTGTAGATTTAAGAAATAAAGTGTTAATTATTCTTATAATTTTTATTTACATAATAATAATTGTGACGTGTTAGTTATTAATATACTAAAGATTATGAAATTTAAAATTTAAAAATAAACTTTGAATTTTAAATGAAAAGTGAAAACACGTATCACTACTTAAATCTTCTTGAAATTATTTGCGACCGAATCGTACACTTATGCTTTTGGTTATAGGCCAGTCAAGATGTTTCTATATATTATTCAATGAAACCTGGACAGATTGCTATATAATGAAGAGAGAGATTCTTTTTAAGTGTTCAAAGGGAACAAGAGATCGGGAGAATCATGCACTGCCATAAAATGAATAAAGGAAGTCAGAATACACACAATTGCTTTAATGCATGCATCCAGAAACAGGCGACGAAGGTTGACTTAAAAACAAAAACAATGGATACACGCACAGCCATAAAAACAAAACATTGAAATTCAAAGGGCAAGGATTCCAATTTCCAAGCAGCAGCCGAAATTTTGGGCCGTGGAAAAAGCACCAGAGAATTCAAACAAGCACGGTATTTGAAGTATAAGAGAAGGTAGAACAGCGACTAGTGATATTCTTAAATAAAATTACTATACGATATGCTTAAAATAATAGAAAAATGGTAACATATTTTAATTGAGCAACTGTCACACCAAGCAATATATAAATAAAGATGATAAAATTTAAAATAAATAATATTTTTACTCGAAATAATAATTAATATTGGTAAAGTATTGTCTGTGTAAGAGAGAGACTCCTATCCAGTTGTATATATCCACTGGTGTATAGGTCGCACAAATAAGCCAAATTAAAAGTAACCCACATGATGTAATTAATGCCGGCATTGACTCGACTAGTAAGAGAGCTAATTCATTCAAGAATTAGTAGAAAGCAATAGCTAGAGGCGAATCATTGTCTCCGTATGAACTCATGACTCGGACATATATAAAAGTTGTACTTTTGACCATCTAGTTTGATTTTATACGTTATTTTAATCATTATAATTTTTTAAAAATTTTATATAAAATATAATAAATAATTTAATTTTTTTTAATTTTAAAATAAAAACTATATTAAAGAATTATATTCTAATAATATTTTATTTAATTTTTAACTTTTTATCTCATTTCATCTCATCTATATAAACAAATAAAGCTTGAAGGAGTATCTCCTTTAACTCTTTCTCATGAAACTAGCTAACTGATTAACCATCGCCCCGATCCATTCATGATGTTATTCTATATATGTATCATTAACTTGACCCATATATAGATATATATATATATATATATTTTTACTAGTTACATTGTAAGAATTTAATTAAAGAATCATATAATAAAATATCATTTATTAGTGATTAATGTACAACATCTTATATAATGAGATGAAAATATAATAAATGTAGTATATAGAATTTTCTATATATTTTATTAGACTCGATCAAAGCATAAATTGCATGTTTATGCGCCGTAGAGATTTTCTAGCTTGCTGTGCAGATATGTTTGTTGAGAACGTGTCAAAGAAAGGAAATGGAAAACCCTAGCAATCTTGTGATCATTAAGTCGAACATTGCATTAGTAGATCAACTACTGGCGCCGTAGAGATTTCCAGTCTAATTTTCACAAAACAATTAAATCAAGCCTCCGGTCCACATAATATTCCTAATCAGGGGGCCGGGATCCCGATTTCTTTTTTTGACTCCGATGGATCGGGAAATTAATGGTTTGCATGCATTGGGTTGCGCGTTGATCTGTAGTGTTGTGGGGCTCGATCTTGAAATTTCTGATCTGCTGATTAATGATCGACCATCACATGCACCAATAAATTAGTATACAAATTATATATAGCGGTGAAAAAGGACTCGTTAATTTGTCTGATTGGCTCCGTTTGCTGCGCTAGCTGCGTCACAGTTTTAATTACGTTAAATTTAAGCGCGCGGGGCTTGCATGATTGACGTTTTTGATCTCCAGCTAGCTAGCTTATTATTTTAAGATGACTTTTTCTTCTTTTCTTTTTTCTTTTTTGGAACTTTCTCATGGCAAGATCGATTCTAAACATAACAAAAGGAAGAAAAAAAGAAAACCAATTCCTTAATTAATTAAGGATACTAATTGATCATGATCTCTTTTTCGGCCAATTAAACAAGAATTACGACATATCTTATTACTAAGATATTGATATATGCATAGCGAGGCGCCGACTCCGAGGGCCGGAATTAGAAACGTCGTGTAATTGGAAGAAAACAAAAAGGAGTTAGTTTGAAAGTTATTTTCATGAAATTGTTTTTTTAAAAGAGAAATATTTTAGAAGACCATATAATCATTAATGCTAAATATTGACTAAGTTTATAAAGAGATCGAGCAAGGCTCAAGAATTTATAGGAAAGGAGAATGTGATGAAAGAGAACCAAACGCATTTAAATGGGATCTGCGGTGTACATTTGATTTGGCCGTAGTCCACAACGGAACCTTTGACTGCCACCAAACGCAAGCTGCATGCCTTGGAATGAATTATTGGTTAGATTAATTGTCTTCTTAGACAACATGACTAGCTAGCAGGAACGACCGGTCTCATATATAAATATATATATATATATATATATACATATATGTATATATGTATATATATAACCCTCTCTCTCTCCATATATTTTTAATGAATTAGCCGCATTCTCTTACCAGTACTGCAACCAAAACAATCGTTGCGATTCCACACTTGGTTTCTTTGAAGTTATATATCATATATAGATCTATAGCATCCTATACGCGGGTTGCTAATTTCATGGATGACATCGAAGTTCCTCAATATTTCATCTGCCCTATATCCCTCCAAATCATGAAAGACCCAGTGACAGTCATAACAGGCATCACCTACGATCGGGAAAGCATTGAACACTGGCTATTCACAAGCAAGAACATTACAACATGTCCGGTCAGCAAGCAGCCCTTGCCAAAAGACTCCGATTTAACACCAAATCACATGCTACGCCGCCTCATCCAGGCTTGGTGCACCCAGAATGCTTCCCATGGCGTCGATCGGATTCCCACACCCAAACCACCTCTCGACAGGTTTCAAGTCCTCAAACTCATCAAACATCTTTGGCTACCTCAGTTCCAACTGAAAACTATTGGGCAATTGGAGTTGCTAGCAGCTGAAAGTGAAAGGAATAGGAATCATATGGTGGAAGCCGGTGTTCCTAGAGCCATGCTGTCGTTTATTGGGATGTGTTTCAAGAAAGGCCAAACGGATGGTCTTGAGGAGGCCCTTAGTGTACTTAAATTTATCCCGATTCCTTCGGCCGAAATAAAGCAAGTTCTTGTGGAGAACGATCATATCATCGATTCCTTGACGTGGGTTCTTCGTTGCGAGATGAAAAACCAGATCACGGTGAAATCCCATGCGATGATAGTGTTGAAAACAATCACCAAAGCTGCGGGCTCGCGTGTACTAGAAAGATTAGAACCAGAATTCTTCAAGACGATTGTAAGGGTTTTAAGGTGTGGGATCACTCAACAAGGAATTAATGCAGCTTTGCATGTGCTCTTAGAAACTTGTCCTTGGCATAGAAATCAAATAATAATGGTTGAAGCAGGCACAGTTTTTGAGCTCATTGAGCTTGAATTGGGATTTCCTGAAAACAGAACCACAGAGCTTATTTTTGGGGTATTATTTCATCTATGTTCTCTTGCCGAAGGGAGAGCTCGGTTTCTGAATCATAGAGGAAGCATTGCCGTGGTCTCGAAAAGGATCTTGAGCGTTTCACCGGCAGCCGATGATCGAGCGGTGCTGATCCTTACAATGATATGTAAGTTCTCTGGGACACATATGGTGATCCAGGAGATGTTAAAGGTTGGGGCTGTGTCAAAGCTTTGTTCATTGCTCCAAGTTGACTGTGGCACATATTTGAAAGACAGAGTAAAAGAGATCCTCAGGTTGCATTCCAAGGAGTGGAAGGATTCTCCTTGCATTGGTGTTTCCCAGGACCAATATCTTAGGTGAAATGCAGTCAATCGATCACCTTCTTTATATTTTGTGCTTTTATTCGGTTAGAAATATTTTAGCTACAAAAGATTTTTATAAAAATAAATTTACAAATTAAGGTAATTTGATATAATATATAAATCAAATTGTAAAATTATTTCTATAATAAATTAAATCTAACGGATCACCTGAAATTATAAGTAATTTGTGAGTTTATTTTATTTTAAAAGTCTCATTGTAGTTATACACATATCTTTTTCTTAATATATATTTTTTATCTTGTTATATATGATCCACCAATATATCATTTTGCAAGGCAAACGATATATATATATATAATTACTTGACCCCCGATTTGCATGTGATTAATGTGATGATCTTGATCATTCTTGTGCACCTTTGTAAAATGTATTTGGAGAAGAGAAGAATCTGGATAATGCGAGTCCTTTTGCTTGTTTTGATTTTGGAACAATACTTGATCAGGCATTGTTCATGATATCATGTATAGAAAATTATTAATTTTGTATGAGGTTTACTAAAGACACAAAAAGATCTTTAGTAACATTATCATTATGTCACGTGTATTTTTTTTTTTCTCTTTTTTTCTCGAATCTCCCATTCTCCCAGTGTCTCTCCACTCTTGCCCGTGCTTCGCCGCCGTTGCCGTCGAACCTTTCTCACCCTTCACCGACAATGCTGTTGCACCCCTCACCTTCTTTGCCACTCGCCGACATCGCCCTTCACCCGGCCCTCGCCTTCTTCATGTCGTCGCCTCCATCTCGATCTAGCTGAGAGGGTAGGGAGAGGTTGGGCAAGGTAGAGGGAAAGGGGGAGGAAGTTGGGAGCGGCACCAGGCTGCCAGATCGAAGAAAGGATTTGAAACTTTTATCTCTTAATTTAATTGGTAGAACAAAGAAAACTGAAAGCAAAATGTTATTTATAATTGGGAGGAATAACACACGCTCAAGGGTCCATGTCTTTCCAGGAAAACTCGGATTTTTTTGGCTCCCGGCCACAGGTGTACGTTCTCAACTATTTAATAAGAAGTAGTACTCCTCCATTAACGCCAATTATTTCAAGAACCACGCACCAAATGATATCTCGATCGGCGCTTGTCTCCACTCTTTACGACGACCTGACTGATCATGATCGTTCTTATATTATAAGTTGTTAGCATTATGAAAAAACTTTGCCCGGCCGAACTGGCTAGCTATATGATCTGAACAAGACAATAATAAAGTAAAAACGGTGCCGCCTTCATCGTGTTTATATAGGAAAGTTCTATTCATTTGCTTAGCTATTTTCTAAGAAATTATTTATAAGGAAGTACTCCGCCATAAACAAGTCATGAATACGGTACGTACGTGCACAGAAACGTACTTGATTATTAATCCAACTACTACCAGCGAAAGTGCATGCGGCAGCTAGTAGGAAGGAATTGATAGACCATATTCGTCTAGGAGATCAATCAAACGTAATAATGAATTTTCACAGCATATATCTAAATTTTTTAGGGAATTTAATTTGGAATTTAATCGAGAATTTAAAAAAAAAAAAAAAGTAATTAACCAAAGGCAACTATACACTCAGGAATAGGATCATCATCATTGGTGCTTGGTGAAGCCGATAAACCCAGCTTTTTCTCGGGCCCAACTTTAAGGCTTCGATATGATGGGCCGGTTTTGTACTCAGTCTTCGAAGAAACTTGGGATTTTTTTAAATATATTTAAAGAACTAATAATAAAAAAAGGAAGACCAGTGAATATTTATGATCTCATCGATTAGATAATATCAGTGGTAAAGGTTCCGAATGCTGTGGAGCCCGAGAGGACTTCATGAATATATCACGTGGAATTCATGCCTAAATTAACGAGGCGGCCGAACGTTATTTTGTTAAAGGCGCGCAGTAGATTTTCTAAAGAATTAGGCCCGTTGCCACTTGCCAAGTACTTTTAATTATATATAGTATATGTGCACTAACTAAAATTGGTATATATGTCTAATTACTAATATAATTGATACTGCTTTCTTTCCCAATCAACTCATGAACGTGACAAAATTAAGATGAACTTGGAGTTATAATAATATTGATGCAAGGTACATGAGTCAAAATGAGTTAATATTGTCGTCAGAGCCATCATTTTAATTTCCATCATGCCCACCATAGGTTTTCATGATCGGTCATAGTTCTGTTGTTTTTTGCTCATTGGTTTAGTCCCACACCGGTGGAAAATAACAAAGGGACAGGTTTTTATGGTTATAAATAAGAGGCTTAGCCTCTTAGTTTAAGTGTACCAGTTGAAAACTTATCTAGTAACTTTTGACTTTAGTTAAATTCCTCTATTAGCCTTTTATTAAAAGGGAAGAGGTGTAAAGTTAAAGTTTTACTAGTGGGGTAGCTTGATAGGTGTGGTGAGGAGAAAAATTGTGTAATTGTAACAATTTTTCACATAGTGAATTTTCTTCTCTGGGTCTGGTGGTTTTTCTCTTATTTTGGAGTTTCCACGTAAATTTCTTGTGTTGTTATTATTTCTCTATTTTTCTTGTTATTCCTGCAAATGGTAGATCCTAGGGGGGGTGAATTTGGAGGTCCAAATTCCCAACAATTGGTATCAAAGCCACTAAGTTCTTTTTGTGGGGTGGAGCTTTGATGTGGTAGTGTGGATACGTACAATTTAAGGAGGTTCTATCTAGGAGATTGGAAATTTTAAGTGTGTCCATTGTGACCCTCCAATCTTTCCTGAGAACTGACTTAGTGAGATACTATTCATTTCTACAGTAAATTCATCAGAGCAATGTCAGGAAGTAGGCCTTCAAATCTTGTAAAATTTGAGGCGGAGAAATTTGATGGGAGAATCAATTTTGGCTTGTAGCAAGTACAAGTCAAGGATGTCTTGATTCAATCAAGATTACACAAGACATTGAAGGGCAGACCAACACCTGAAGTCAGCACTAGTACTAGTGTGACTAATGAAATGAACAGATCTAAAATGAGCGATGAAAATTGGGAGGATTTAGATTTGAGAACAGCAAGTGCGATACGTCTGTGCCTGGCCAAAAATATTCTTGAAAATGTGCACGGAATATCTACGGCAAATGAACTTTGGGAAAAACTTGAAGAGTTGTATCAGACGAATGGCATCTCAAATCGTGTGTACCTGAAAGAGCAGTTTCATACACTGCGGATGAGTGAAGGTACAACTATTTCAGATCATTTAAGCGTTCTCAATGACATTGTCGCTGAACTAGAAGCTATTGGAGTTAAAATTGATGATGATGATCAAGCCTTGAGACTCATTTGGTCTCTTCCACCTTCTTATGAACACATGAAACCTATCTTGATAAATGAGAATGAGAAAATAATTTTTTCAGAAGTTACCAATAAAATCTTTTCTGAAGAGAGAAGACTAAGTAGTGGAAGTAATGTTCCACTTGAAAACTTAGTAATGGTAGCAGCTGGAAATGAGAGGATGAAGAACTCCATGAAGAAGAAAGTAATCTGCTGAGAGTGTGGACAATCTGGGCACGTCAAGAAAAATTGTCCAAAAGTTAGAGCAGGTTCGGCAAGTGGCTCCAAGTCAGTAAATGAAGATACTGATATTGATGCTAATATTGTCTCTATCTCCATGGAAGATTTTGATCTTTAAAAACAAACATGTACATCCTCATGGCATGCCGCTAATTTTCAAAGTTGTCATGATAGAGGATGTGTTAATATTAGCGGGTCCACAAGTTTGCACACAAGCATTGGTTTGGCATTGATGCAGGGTGTGTGGTGGAAATTAATACCGATGGCTGATGAACTTCTAGGAAAGCCAAACGTGAAAGTTACACCATAATTTTCAGCAAGGTTGTTTTCAACATGGGCCGAAGTGAAATGCTTGTAATTGGTTTATTCTGAGTGGGTATGCTTTTATGGTGAAGTATGATAGTGGAAATTATGAAAATCTTCATTGAGGTAGAGTTTGGCTGTGGGACTAGTCAAAGTCGCAAGGTGGAAATTGTTGTTTTTTGCTCCTTGGTTTAGTCCCACACCGGTGGGAAATAACAAAGGGGCAGGTTTTTAAGGTTATAAATAAGAGGCTTACCCTCTTAGTTTAAGTGCACCAGTTGAAAACTTATCTAATAACTTTTAACTTTAGTTAAATTCCTCTATTAACCTTTTGTAAAAGTAGAAGAGGTATAAAGTTAAAATTTTACTAGTGGGGTAGCTTTGTAGGTGTGGTGAGGAGAAAAATTATGTGATTGTAACAATTTTTTACATAATGAATTTTCTTCTCTGGGTCTGGTGGTTTTTCTCATGTTTTAGAGTTTTCACATAAATTTTTTGTGTTGTTATTATTTTTCTATTTTTCTTATTATTCATGCAAAAGGTAGATCTTAGAGAGATGAATTTGGAGGTCTAAATTCCCAACAAGTTCTACTATTCATATAAAACACGTACATAATATCAATTGAATTGATTGTTCGACATTATAAATGCCACGATAGAGCATGTATATAATTTTCCTACCAAGAAAGTAAGACTCTGACAAGTAATTATTAATTGATCAAAGAAACAAAAAAACAACTTGAATGTTAATTGCATCTATGTCTATTAATAAAAATTATATGTGTAGTTATTTTTATGTATTTTTTTGTACATTTTAGTTATATGATTAGTTTTGTATTAGAAAAATTAATCTAGCCAATCATATCAATAGAGTATGCAAAGAGTACGTAAAAGTGACTTATGTAATATTACTCATCCATTAATATATAAATTAGTCATTAAGTGGGTTGTACTCTTTCCACTGAAAACATAATATTTAGAGATAGAAATTTGTTTTATTTTCCTCAATATTCTTCCCTCTTTTTGTTTTTTTTTTAATAAAATCATTTTTGTTCATGTTGACCAACTAATTAATTATGATTCATATATATTCACATCGGAATTAATTATATATTCCTTTTTTTTTCGAGATTCTATTAATCCCAATAAACATTACTATAATAATAGTAATAAAATTAAATAAAAAAATTAGGAACTAAGCTGGCTAGTGAACCAATTAAGTAAGGATGATCTACACGTAAAGTACAACCAGAACCAACTGGTCATGTGTTAAATTCATTCGCACGCAATTCTCAACGATACTATTCTATCCCTAATTAACGCATACAGTTGGACGTTCTTTGTTTATGTGGATGCACGTCGCTTGTACGTATGTGATTAATTCCATATATTAAAATTTAAAAGTCTTGTTCTTAATTTGATGCATTAATATTCCTAAGTACTCAGAGCTAGCTGGGTCGTCGGGGCCCGTCCACGTTGTACGTACTGCATGAATCAGTCACACACACATATACATACGTGTATAAATTCCTCTAATGACCAGTCAAAATGTTTACTTTAATTTACATTTAAAATTTAACTAATTTTCTCGTTAAAAAAAAAATAATTGGCTTTGTATTTATTTAAAAAAAATTTCAAAAAACTTTTATAAGAATTTTTACAATAAATGCAAAGTCAACTATTTTTTTTATAAGTAAAAAATTGTACAATTTTTATTACAAAGAAATTTCTGAAGACAGACAAACAACCATAAATTAATGTCGATGCGCAGAAATATTAAATTCTGACGAGAGGAGGGAGAGAGAGGGGAAAAAACTAAAGAAATTCTCTGATCATGATGGATCATGATCAACGGCTACGCTGCACTCACACGGCTTCGGATTAAATGACAGTTGAGATCCTAGTTCTGGCCTCTGGGGGTATGCATGAGGTAGCAGCCCGGAAAGTAGATTGCATAGTATACAGATGAGTAATGAATTATACAAATTTTAAGTAGATAAATTATGTACAGTTTTTTTGTGAAAAAAAAAAAAGAAGAAAAAACCAATGAGACGTATTTTTTTTTTTATAAAAAAGACTTGTCTATTTAAAATTAATTTGTATCTAACTGTTATATATATATAGAGTTGTTAGATATACAAATAGATTCTATACAATACCGACGTGACAAATTAATAATATATCATGTGGCCTTTTTTTTTTTCCCTCTCTTCATCTCCCTCTCTCCGTGCTCTCCCCTCCACCAGCCACCAATAGAGATCATGCGACACTGTACACAGGAGGGCACGACGGTGAACGGTGCCGTGGATCAGCTATTTTCTTTTAGGACGGTGCTACTCTGCCGCCCATAGTGCACCGCTCCTTTGACCGCACGGTCAAAGTTTTTTTTTTTTTTTCATTTTTCGTTTCAAATTTTTTTAATATATTTAAACATTTTTAAAAAATATAAAAAAAATATCAATACACTTAAAATCACTTCCTTAATCACTAAGTAAAAAAAAATTAAAAAAAAAAATTTTTTGTGACCAGCGGTCACTTTGAGGGGGCATGGAGAGGCGGCACACAAACATTTTCCTTTTCTTTTAATTTGAAAAGAACTTTTCTAAGAACTTTTTGAATAAATGCAAAGTCAACTATTTTTTTTACAAGTAAAAAATTGTACAATTTTTATTACAAAGAATTGAAATTTCTGAAGACCCAGAGAGACAACCATAACAATTAATGAAGATGTGCAGAAATATTAAATTCTGACGACCGGAGGGGGGAGAGAGGGGGGACTGGGGAGGAAACCGAAGAAATTCTCTGATCATGAGCGATCATGATCAACGGCTACGCTGCTCTCACACGGCCTCTGATTAAATCACAGTTGAGATCCTAGTTCTGGCCTCTGGGGTATGCATGCATGAGTAGCAGCCCGCAAAGTAGATAGCATATAATAAGAAATGATTTATACGATAAATATAAATTATGCACATTTTTTTTGCAAAAAAAATAAACTTATACTATAAATTAAAATATTAAAAAAATTATGAGACTTAATTTTTATAAAAAAAAAAATCTATATACGTGAGATTTATCTATTTAAAATTTGTATTCAACGGTTATATATATATATTCACACACACAAGGAGACAGGTCAGCGTTTCTTAATGCATGCACACTAGCTAGCTTGGAGTCTTGGACTGTGATGAGGAAATTAACTGGCGTGCGGCTTTGACATTAATATGGCTGCTAGCTTGCCACTCCTTTTCAATTCCAACTCTCCGATCTGCTTACTGACCTTTAGGGTTTACCGCGTGATAATAACGTATTTTCATCGCCGACACTAGACGCCGATACAAATTAATTTATGTACCCCACCATACTGATGATCATCATATCTATGTTGTCTTATATATATATATATATATATATGCAGGGTGCATGCATGCATGCTTCATCTTTCAACTTGTTTTCTTTTTGATCTCCTTCAGAAATTTCTTTTACGGCCTGAATATTCTTTTTCTTCTCTCTCTCTCTCTCTCTCTCTCTCTCTCTCTCTCTCTCTCTTGATTCGTCTGCAGCTTTGAGCTGTCTCATAACAAATACATGGATTTGGAACACGTTTTCAATTGGTTTTTATTTTGTGTGACCTAGAATATTCATAGCACACATGCAAGTACGTAGTTTTCATTTGACCTTGGCTGCAAAATAAAAACAACAAAACTGCGTACTCATGTTGTTAATTTCAGATTCGATGGGAAATTTATAAGTTGATATATATAATAGACTTTAAAAAAAAAGGACATTAATAGGTTATTTAACAGAAAGGTGAAACTGATGATCATGAACAAGTTCAATATTATTAATGAATTAATTAAGCTTGTAGATGCATGAATATGCAGCCAATTTTAATTAGGTAAGTATGACTTCAGATCCAGTAATGGTTTAGGTATTGGACATTAATATTCCTTCCAAACGAAAGATATATATATATAGTGTTGTTTCCTAATGGACCGGATCGATGATCACTTTAATTATGATGTTATTTCTGGTGAAGAAAAACTGCTAAATGACATCATGATCATGCAGGCCAGAATAGCATATATATAACTTTATAATACGTACTTGCAGAAGGCAGGCATGCATCCAAAGTAAATTTATAATAAAAATTTTTATTATTTTCTTCCAAGGGATACATGACAAAAGGTTATTTGTTATTTGTTAATTGGGATATGGTCATCTCTTTGATCAGTCATGTTATACAATCAAATACTCACAAGTTGGCCGGGTAGATTGACTAGGATTTGATTCTCCTTGTTTTATTCTCTATCTTTAATTTTTCACAAAATTGACTGGTCATAGTAACTCATCATCACCATCATCATCGTCATCTGGGCCCATGTAATTCTGGAAATGAAATAGTGGTTAATGAAACCATGCATGAATCCGAAAGTATCATGCCCACGGATCTACTATTTACAAAGGCTAGATAAGTTTCTGTAAATGTGATCAGGATATGTTAGCTAAGTATATTCAAGAGTAATATTAAGTACTGTCTTATTAGAATTTGCAAGTCTCACACACTCCTTTTAAAAATAATTATTCTATTCTCAAACCGGTGTGTATAGCAATCATCCACATAATTTAAATAGTAAGATTTGATTAATAAGAGTCAAATTTTAAAATTTTTCTTCCAAAACAAATTATTTCATATAAACAGTTTATTAGGTGAGTTGGGTTATAAATAAAATTTTTCTATAACAGAAAACATCAAGGCTAAAACCAATCGAATTATTCCTCAACAACTTTCCGGCCAATTGGTAGTAATATGATCATGACCGGCGCCATTCACGACATTTTTGTTTAATTTGTCTTTGCTTGTTTTTTAATAAATCATTTGTGGAATATTTCCTACATATGGCTAGATCTGGGGGAGTGGAATGGATCAATCGCGTGCGAGGTCATGGGTTCATCATATGTACAAAACTCTGATCACTTTGATCAGCTAGTCATTAATTGATTGGAATCAGATTACTACTTTATGATCCAGCTTTATAAACAGAACTGTGTCGATGTATTACTATTCATGTGTAGGGGAAGAGCTAGCTAAGGAAGATATATAAATACTTTAGAGAATACTCATGACCCGGTAATATTATATATAGTTGTGAATTATACAGTATGCGCATATTTTTTTAAAAAAAATTATTGGAGACTACCGTTAAAAAATAATTTTTTATGTGAGTCTTAAATTAATTTATTTTTTAAAATGATGCTGTATGCAAAAACTGTATACTTCAAAATTGTAAATATCATTTTTTTAGAATAAATTAATAAAAATTAAAACCTTGAAATTGCTTAAATTTGTTGCGCGCTACTAAAAATATTGCATGCAATGTATGTGCTTGCCTGCGTCAAAACCTTGGGAAAGTACGTATATGTTGACCAAATTCAGGAAACTGAGTATAATTCGTTGGTTCCCTTTGCTTTCGTCGGCAACTGGACCCGGCCATTAATTAGAAAATACGAGCTAATTGAGAGGGCCGGAGAGAGAGGGGGGAAGGAAGGGATAGGATGACTTTTCCAAGCTATTGAAAGGCTCAAGGAGGTACGACTTTACCAGGTCACGAATGGGTGGTGAGCAATTGCACATGCAAATTATATGCATCATCCCATACCAACTCTCCCTTTGACTTTCTCTCTCTACAACTATGCCTACTCTCTCTCTCTCAACGCTCATTTTTTTCCGTGTTTTGACTTTGCAATATTTTTGGACACCTCACTCTCCCACACGCATATAAAACTCACCGCAATCTCTTCCTAACGTCTTCAAACCAATTCACAACATCCCCCCCAACAGTTTGCAACGTCCTACGGCCTTTTGTCAAACACTGATCATCAAATTCCTTTAGTATTGATTCCTAACCATTTTTTCATCAACCGCACTCCTGCAATATCTGGGTTTTATTTGAACTTTTCATCTTCTTTTTTTGTTTTTGATGGACGAGATCGATGTCCCTCGATTCTTTCTCTGCCCCATTTCTCTTGAAATCATGAAGGATCCTGTTACGGTCCTTACAGGGATAACCTACGATCGCGAAAGCATCGAGAAATGGTTGTTCTCCGAGAAGAACAATACCTGCCCAGTTACAAAACAAATACTTCCAGCCGATTGTGATCTAACTCCAAACCACACTCTCCGGAGATTGATCCAATCATGGTGCATCATGAACGCTTCGCATGGCATCGAAAGGATTCCAACACCAAAACCTCCGATCAACAAAAACCAGATTGCAAAGCTCCTCAAAGAAGCTAAATCTCCACAGTTGAAGATCAGATGTCTAGAAAAGCTCCGCTCAATCGCCTCCGAGAGTGAAACCAATAAACGTTATATTGAAGCTGCAGGTGCCGTTGAGTTTTTAGCATCAATTGTTAGTAACGCCAATTGTTTTGCATCAGAAGATCAAGCTTCGGATGATGGGGTTGATGTCACCAGTACTGCAAGCTGCGAAGCCTTGAGCCTGCTTCACAGTCTCCAAGTTTCTGAAGCCGGCATAAAGAGTCTTGTAGTTAAAAACGGTGAATTTATCAAAACCTTAATACGAGTGATGCAACGTGGGAATTACGAGTCTCGCGCTTGTGCGGTTTTGCTATTGAAATCCATGTTTGAAGTGGCTGATCCGACGCAGTTAATCAGTTTGACAACCGGATTCTTCATCGAAATAATCCAAGTCTTGCGCGATCAGATTTCACAGCAGGCCTCCAAAGCTGTATTGAAATTACTAATCCAGCTTTGTCCATGGGGAAGAAACAGAGTTAAAGCAGTTGAAGCAGGCGCAGTTTCTATTTTGATAGAACTTCTTCTTGATTCTGATTCTTCGGAGCGAAGGGTTTGTGAAATGATTCTAATGGCGTTGGACATGCTGTGCGGATGCGCCGAGGGGCGGGCCGAGCTGTTGCAGCACGGTGCGGGGCTTTCCATTGTGTCAAAGAAAATTCTCAGGGTTTCCCAGGTCGCGAGCGACAGGGCAGTGAGAATTCTTTTGTCTATTTCAAAGTTCTCTGCAGCTCCGGGTGTTCTTCAGGAAATGTTGCAGCTAGGCGTTGTGGCAAAGCTGTGTTTGGTCCTTCAAGTGGATTGTGGGAACAAGGCTAGAGAAAGAGCTCGAGAGATACTTAAATTGCATCCTAGGGCGTGGAGGAATTCTTCATGTATACCAAACTACTTGCTTTCTTCGTATCCATCTTGACCTAGTACGGGCGAGATCAGAATTGTGACTTTCCCTTTTTATAGATACTTTTTCTGTCTACATGAATGTACAAAATTGATTGGAGTACATGGGTACGAATTACGCCCAAAAAATTACTATGATGAAACTTTATAAGATGATCATTGATGCAACAAGCTTAAGCTGTTGCATTTTTCATATAGATGTTAATGATTGGAAATCATAATGTTTTCTTTCAAGGTCTGTCGCTGAAATTCTTATACAAATTGTTTGAAACTAATTGGAATGCACGAACAAAACCCAAAAACTACTACAATAATGTACATCGACAAGATATAATCAGGTCATGATCATCGAGCCGGCCGGAGGCTTCCGTGGATGTGCTCGAAATTATGAGTTTCAACTAATGGTCACATGAATTAAGGAGTTGATATATATGCAAGTAGTCTGGCCTTGATCAGTTTTTTTTTTTTTCCCTCCAATTTCATTGTAGGGCGGAATATTTAGGTAAGCCATTTTAATTCCCATTTTCAGGTTTCCTAATTAGGTTCATTTTTGTCTCCAATCAAGTCCGATATTCGATCGTCAAAACTCTTAATTTATAATTAATCCATCTGGCGCTAGAAACCGTCTTTGGATTTGTTAGAGATAATTAATATCAAATTAAGACTACTTATCTTGATATAATTATCAAATCAAAGTTCATCATGATTAGATTAATACTACTTAGATGAATATTAGTTTGATTAGAGTATTTCTTTATTTTACTTGGCCTATTTCTCTATAAATAATAGATATATCATATAAAAATATATATAGCCTGAATATATCTCGATCATGATCCATCGTTGCGAGGGGCAACAGCCATGCCTTAAACGCACTCATGCTGGTGTCTTCGATCCGCCATTTTCTTTTAGTTTTTCTAAAGCATAAGCAGCCCTGCATTTATTAATTTATGAGCGAAGATGATGATATATCTATGTTGAAGCATAATTACCAGCTAACATGCAGCAGCTCATGATCATGAGCTATTCTCACTTTTCCGGGTGCCGATTCTAACTAAACAGAAATTATAGAGCAGCTAGCTAGAGTACGTACGTAATTGATCATCTCTGCTTGGAAGATAAGAAAAGCATGTTGTGAATATCTATTAATGACGTGGCTAATTCACATGTTATGAATATCTCTTTTAATTGCTTGTAGATATACGTACAAGACTTAATAACTTATGATCTATATATCCCAATTAGCTAGGAATTCGCCCAACTTGCTAAAGCATACATGGCCGGTTGTGATATTATTTCTATAAATATATATATATATATATATATATATATATATATATATATATATATATATATATATATATATATTATATATATGTATATGCGTAGGTTGACCCCGCGGCATGCAGTACTACTAACATATTGGTAATTATCAAACATAGAATTAAAGACGTGAAGAAGTTAAGATCATATAATATATAATAAGATGTATATATAATACAAAAGTACCTCTAGATATCTAATTTACATATATATATATATATTAATGTATGTAGGCGTAGTACGCGTGTATGCTCTTGATTCTAGAACAACCTAAATATATATATATGACTATACGATATATATGGTACTCTAATTACATAAGATGCAGGTAGTACATATATCATGATACTTGTTCAACGTTGTGTATTTATTGCATAATCACTAGGCCAGGGTTGTGCCATTCGTAGATCAGAAATGAATATCAAATAAATGGAGAATTAATAGTAGTGCAGCCATGAGTACTACTCGTTAATTCTATGCATATTTCGGCTTCAAGTCTAGTCGTCGCTGTATATACGTACTTACGTGGCCTAACGCCTCCCACATCTCGAATTAATCAATCTAAGCCATATATATTGTATGGTATTTAAATTAATTTGTACGTGACAAAGGGGCGCCTACAAATCGATGTCAAATTAGGTAGGTAATTTAATTGATATATTATGTGATATATAAGATCATGAGCGATATTGATGATCATCTCATGTTCAAATGCATGTTATGCTAATATCCATTTAATATAGAGAGAAATTAAAGTACTTTTTCTACTATTTTAATTAAAACCTTTTGATTAATTTAGCGGTGCATGTGCTTTTCAAGTTTTAAATTTTAATTGTGATTCAAAGATTGAATTTGATCAAACTTTTAGAGCCCTTTACCCGATCGAGATGGGCATCGTCAATGTGGAGATTATTTGAAAATTGTTTTCTTTGATCCATCATTTGCTAATTTTATGGGATCATGCAATATATATATAGTCGTTTTGAAAAAAAATAAAATATATTATTAAAAAATTAATTTATTTTTACGTAAATTTTATATTTATTTATTTTTTAAATAATTACATAGAGCATACACATCCATAATTACAACTATCGTTTATATATATATATATTAGCCTTCACAAAGTTTTAACCCAATTTTGCCAACCCGATCAACCCAATATTTTAATGTGTTTGAATTTTTCTACCAATAGTAATTAAAGACCGAAACAGACGAATAATTTAAATCTCACGTTATTTTGCAGTGCCTCTCAATACTTTTTCAAGGCTGAACATGAGTTCGTACGTGGTCTTGAGGTGGTCCCCCTAAACATCACGTGGTTCATAAATTCAATAAAGTTCAACGAGTAGCCAATTATTAATTAATTACTTTTAATATGATGACGTTTTCGATCACGCACTTTTATTTTTGAATGCTAGCTTTTGAAATGAATAATGACTTATATTTAAGAGTGAATGCATAATCACTTAAAAAATTAATAAATATAAGATTTATATAAAAAAATTAATTTTTTTAAAAATAAATTTTATTTATTTTTTAAACAATTATTATATTTTTATAATTAATTTATTGTAACAAAAAGACTATTTATAACTAAAATACTTTTTTTTTCTTATAATATGCAATACGTTTATATATTTTATAACCCTACGTAACATTATTTAAGAATAATATACATAAAAAGGCAGGTCCACAATGAAGACAAAAACAAATTAATACATAATACCCAGCTAGGCGTGCAGACTAGGGTGGCTTTTCCAATTTTGCATCAGCCAATTTAATGGTGCATTTTGAGTCTTTGACCAGCAAATTAATTCATATAGATCAAACTAATTATTCTTTCCGGCCAACGACTATTAATTGTACTATTCTTGCAAGTTGCACCGTTTGGTATGCACGCAGTACCATACCATTCATGCTAGTTAGATTGCTCCTTCTACCGTCAAATTTGAAGAACCTATATTCCACAAACTGTAAAGGGGCGTGCAGCAACTTTAATATATATATATATATATATATAATATGTGAATAATTTTATTTAAAGTCTCTACATCACACACCATCCACGTGATATAATTTAATTTAGTATATAAATTTTAAAATTTGAATCTTACAAATTAAATTATACTACGTGGACAATATGTCATAGTATAAAGACTTTTAAATAACATTATTATGAGGATTTACCCACCGGCCGGCCGGCAGGTTTCGTGATAGCATGTCATGGGTGCTTTTATTTCTATCAATTGTGCCTAAAATAGTTGAATGATAGCATGTCATATATGGGTGCATAAATTAAAAAATATTTGTGGTGCATGCATGTCTCCGGTTGAATTAATGGATCTTCCTGTATTTCCATTTGCAATTGTTCCTCGTGTAATATTGAAGATAAACTCATTACCCGGCCGGCCCCAGCTTCTTATAACGCGAAAAAAATGGCAGTCCCAACCTTTACCTTTGGGATTCTTAAGCAATGTGAGTCCAAGAGTGGTCGATATCACTGATTTGATCAGACTCTTCCATCAGTACCGCATATAGAGTATAATCAAATTTCGAGAGAGATCAAAATATATTCAAATTAGCTACTAACTTTAAGTGTTAATGAAGGTTTGAGCTTGTCTAAATCAATTGAATCACTGAGTATTCAAGTTACTGATCCAAAAGGTATTAAATGCATTCCTTACTTTTTCAAATTATTTTCCGTTGTTCATTACTTGGAAATTAAAGATTGTTATATTTTCAACCCTCTCACAACAAATATTCAAATAAAAAAATTAATGTAACTGGTTGTAATATGCAATTAATTTGAACAAATGACAATCCAAACTCCAAGAAAATTAAATGATTAACGTGATCAGTTTAGTTTTCTATTTTAAACAAATTAGAAATATGAAATCACAATATATATTCATGCAAGATCAAAAATAAAAGCAAGAATAATAAAAGAAATGCAAAATAAACACAAGAAATTACTTGGTTCTACTCTAATGGTCTACATTCACGACAGGAACAGTCTAGGAGTCTTTATTATTGAAGAATGCTTCAAAATAGAGTTTTACAATCACTTACAACTATTTCTCATCGCACAAAAATAGGAAGTGGCTTCCTCGTATTATTTTCTAACGAAACCACACATTTCTTATACTTGATCTTCACCTCAAGTGTTTATTTGATCTTGATGAAAACTAGGGTTTCAACTCTCTATTTCTCTCAAATGGCAGCTTCACGAACAAAGGAGAAAAAGAAATTTTGACTCTGCACCTCCCGAAAGGCTCACATGCCTTTATATATAAAACTAGGTAATTACAGAATTGCCATTTACCCAATATTACAAATAATGTCATTAATGAAATACAATGAAATGGACAAACGGCAAGTCATTGGAACCAAAATCTTGGCATATCTTCAACAAATCTCCATCTTATCAAGTCCTTTATCCTTGCAAAGTGATCTTCTTCTTCCTCTAGACTGTTCCTACAAAGTAATCTGAGCTCTAATAGCTCTCCATATTAATCAAATTTAGTCAATGCCTAAACTTGGTAGCTGGTAGGGATTTTGTCATCATATCAGAAGGGTTTTCCTCAGTTGAAATTTTTTCTACTTTAACCTCTCCAGATGCTATTACATCCCTTACAAAATGAAGTCGAATGTCTATATGTTTAGACCTTTCGTGGTATACTGAATTCTTGGCAAGATGTATAGTGCTTTGGTTATCACAGTGAACTGTGATAACGCTTTTAAATATGTCTAACTCATGTGAAAAACCATTTAACTACATAGTCTCTTTTATTGCTTCTGTCATAGTAATATATTCAGTTTCAGTTGTTGATAAAGCAACTACAGATTATAAATTAGCTTTCCAACTAATAGCCCCTCCAAATGCTGTAAATACATACCCAGATAAAGACTTTCTGGTATCCAAATTAGCAGTATAGTCAAAATCCACAAATCCCTCTAACTCACTCCCCTGTTGCACATCCCCTCCAAACCTCAAACCTAGACACTGTGTTCCAATTAAATATTGTAATACCCACTTTATAGCATGCCAATGTGGCTTCCCAAGGTTACTCATAAACCTACTTACCATGCTAACAGCATAGGTTAAGTCAGGTCTAGAGCACACCATAGCATACATAATGCTTCCCACCATGCTTGCATAAGGTATACCTTGCATAAGTCTAATGTCTTCCTCGGTTTTAGGGGCTTGACTTATGGACAATTTTGAATGCTGTCATATTGGTGTGCTAACAGGTTTTAAATTAGACATACTAAACTTGTTGAGGATCTTGGTGATATAGTTTTTCTCTGAGATAGATAGAGAAGTCTTCTTTTCCTATCTCTAACTATTTTCATACCTAATATCATCTTAGCAGGCTTAAGTTCCTTCATCTCAAATTTTGTTTTCAATATACACTTGACTTCTTCAATTAGATCGGCATCCTTACATGCTATAAGCATGTCATCTACATACAAGAGTAGGTAGATAATGTGGTTCCCGGAATGCCTAAAATACACACAACCATCATAATGACTCCTTTTAAACCCATTGTCCAACATATAAGAGTCAAATCTTTTATACCATTGTCTTGGGGACTGTTTAAGTCCATACAATGATTTTTTAAGCAAACATACATGATCAGTGTTGGACTTATTTAGATAACCCTCAGGGGGTTGCATGTAAATAATCTCATCTAGTTCACCGTGCAAGAAAGCTATTTTTACATCTTCCAAGTGTAAATCTTCATAAGTAGTATAAGATAGAATTAACCTTATTGAACTATATTTAACAATAGGTGAAAAAATTTCATTAAAATCTATCCCTTCCCTTTGAGTGAATCACTTTGCTACCAACCTAGCCTTATACCTAGGATCCTCAACTCCAAGTATGCCCTCTTTCCTTTTGTAGATCCATTTAGGCCCTACTAGCTTAGCCTTTTCAGGCTTAACAACCATTTCCCAAGTATGATTCTTTTTCAAATAATCCATTTCCCCATCCATGGCCTATACCCATTTCTGAGATTCAATACTTTCCATGGCTTCCTTGTAGAATTTAGGATCCATTTCTACAACTTCATCTACTACGGTCAAAGCAAAAGTAGTCAGCTCAGCTTGACCATACCTGATGGGGGGTTTTTATAACCCTCCTTTTTCTATCCCTGACTAAGTTGTATGAACTAATTCCACCTTGGTTCTCATTACCTAAAGTGGAAGTTTGAGTCTCAACATCCTGGCCTTCTAATTTCTTCAAATTATTGTCAGATTGCTCCACCTCAAGATATATTTTCTCTGGGTTAGTATCCTGAGTAGGTTCAAGTCTTTTAGTTTTAACCCGAGCCATTTCATGTTCATTAAAAATCACATCTCTACTAATGATACATTTTTGTATTCCTGGCTCATCAATCCATAATTTATACCCTTTTACTCCCTCAGGGTATCCTACAAAGACACATTTCATAGCTCTTGGTTCCAGTTTGTCAATTCGGATATGAGCATATGCAACACCCCCAAACACCCTCAAGTAGTCATAGTTAGAAGGTTTTCCAGCCCACATTTCTTGAAGAGTCTTAAACCCTATGGCTGATTAAGAACTCCTATTAATTAAATGGACTGTAGTTGTCGCAGCTTCAGCCCAAAAAGACCTAGGGAGTCCTGAGTTTGACAGTAAGCATCTAACTCTCTCCAATATGGTCCTATTCATCCTCTCAGCTAGACCATTCTGTTGAGGAGTTTCCCTTACTGTTTTATGCCTAGCCATACCCTCTTTCTTACAGAATTGATTGAATTCACTTGAGAGATACTCAAGCCCATTATCAGTTCTTAATTTCTTAACCTTCCTTCCTATTTGAATTTCTACCAATTTCTTCCATTCCTTGAATTTCTCAAAAGTGTCACTCTTATTTTTAAGAATGCACAGCTACACTTTTCTGGAATAGTCATCAATTATAGAGAGAAAATAACTTCCCCCTTCATGTGAATTGACCCGTGCTGGACCCCAAAGGTCCGAGTGTGCATAGTCCAGGGTTTGTTTTCTAATGTGAGTGGCTATTCTAAAGCTTACCTTTTTAGCTTTCCCAAGAATGCAATCCTCACAAAAAGGTAAATTTTCCAATTTTTTCTCACCTAACAACCCCTGTTTATAGAGTTCTAACAGTCTCTTGTGACTTACGTGACTTAATCTTTTGTGCCATAGAATAACCTTATCATCACCGTTCTCTAGGATAGAAGAAACCTCACCTATAACAGTTTTTCCAATGAGGGTAGACAAGCCATTTTTAATGACTCATTTCATCACAATAAGTGAACCCTTAGCAATCTTTAAAGATCCAGATTCAGATCTAAAAGTGCATCCCGATAGGTCTAACACACCTAGTGAGATTAGGTTCCTTTTTAATTCAAATATATATCTAACCTCAGTTAAGAGTCTTTCAATACCATTATGAAACCTTAGTCTCACCGACCCTATATCCTAGATTTTATAAGACTTATTGTTACCAAGCATCACAAATCCCCAATCTAAACTAGTGAAGGTTTCAAACCATGTTTTATTAGGACACATGTGAAAAGAACATCATGAATCAAGGATCCATTCTTTTCCTGAATCAACATCGAACACATTTGGAACCTTGGCACTCTCTTACCCATCACTCACAACCAAGGCATCCCCCTCCTCCTTAGACCCATTTCCTTTGTTAGATCTCTTATCAGGGCAATCCCTTTTGAAATACTCCTCTTTGTAACACAGGAAGCATTTTAATTGCTTCCCTTTAGACTTGGACCTACCCCTCACATTGTTTTTATTATTCTTTCCCTTTTGACCTCTTTTTTCAGCTCTCCCCCTCACAATCAAGCCCTCCCCAACTTCAAATTTTATTTCAGACATGGCTTGTAATTCTCTGAAGTGTAATACAGCCTGAACCTCATCTAAGGTTAGTGTTTCCTCCTTATACATCATGGTTTCTTTCAAACTAGCATAATATTATCCAGAGAACTCAACAATAAAATTGCTTGATCTTCATCATCAATTTTAATATTAATAGTGTGACGCCCCTAAATTCCGTTTGGGATCGGACGGACATTTGAAGCGTCGAGACATGCAACACAAGGTTACCTGCCCCCGTTTATGACATATAAGATGCAATGTTCCTAACATGCATCTAACAATATGCAATATTCGCAGCGGATAAATTTTTTTTTTCTTTAGCAATACTATGCACCAAATTGAAAATATCTCAAATGCTTAAAACATACTTCATACATAAAAACCCATTGAACAACTAAGATCACAACACTAGTCCAAAATGGTTATGATTCAAAAAGTACTAGAGATGCAACTCAATCGTACAAGTAGTAATTTACGTTAATTACTATATTAACATTGATGTCGCACCGTCGCTTAGTCAACTGTGTCTAGTTGATTAGCTCCTGATTCTCCTTCAGGTCCTGTAACAAGATCTACCATTCGGGGGGAATGGTAGTTGGGACTACCAAAGTGAGATTTGATTACAAATCTCAGTAAGTTAACAAAAAACTTCCACACAAGCTAATGATGCATGGATGACAGTAAAAACATAAATGCATAATCAAATTCATAAGTAATTAAAACATAACTTGGCGTACAACATAGCATAATTGACATAACTTAAATTGAAACGTGAACTGAACTTGACTTGACATGAACTTGATCTAAAACTTGACTTAGCATGAACTTGCTCCTGAAAATTGAATTAACATGAACATGATATGAAAGTTAACTTATCATGAACTTGTTCTGAAACTTGACTTAACATGAACGTGATATGAAACTTGACTTATCATGAACTTGTTCTGAAACTTGACTTAACATGAAAAATACATACTCCACAGTTGTTGTGGCCCCATGTATTCTACGTGTAAATACATACTCCACAGTTGTTGTGGCCCTATGTATTCTACACAAACTTGACTTAACATGAAAAATACATACTCCACAGTTGTGACCCCATGTATTCTACGTGTAAATATATACTCCACAGTTGTTGTGGCCCCATGTATTCTACGGAAACTTATTCTTTAACTGCTTAAATACATACTCCACAGTTGTTGTAGCCCCATGTATTCTACGTGTCACAATTGTTGTGTCTCACGTAATGTATATGCCACAATTGTTGTGACTCCATACATAAGTAATCAAGATGAAACGTGACTGGAATACGAAATGACTGAAGCCCTGACGTAACACAATGTGACTTGAACATAACTTGAAATACATGACCAACTTGAGATAGAAACATTTCGTAACATGGCATAACATATAATAGACAACATATTTAACATGACATACTTGTAACAGTGAATATTACATGACTTGACATACATGTAATAGATGGCATACTTAGCATGACGTACTTGTAAGGTACAGTAATACATGACAGAATATATTATGTAACAGATAAAAATTGATGACAGAATAAATTCTGTATAATAGACAATTACGTGATAATTTGGCATGGCATGACATATATGATAACGCACATACATACACTGTAGTTCCTTTACTTAGCACACATACACAGTATACTGCTAATAAGTTAAAAGCTAACTTACCTCAATCTCCGCGTTTCTTATAAAACCTTAAGCGCGATCACGAGGAACTGTAATTAGTAATTCTAAAAGTTAGCATTAAATCACTAATAAATTAAAATATGAAAAATACTAACTTAAAGAGTAAAATTTCAATTTTACTCTCTGCATGTAGAAAAATGACCGTTTTACCCATAACTTAAGGATTTTGCATACTAACTTCAGATGTCACCAAAATTTACATACCTCATGTAAATTTTATCCTCAATTCAAATATCAATTTAGAAAAATTTAAAACTAATCACAACTATTAAAACTCCATAGGGCCGAAATTCCCATATGCTATTTCCATTGATTTTTGTTTCCAACTTGTTTTGATCAACCTTTTTATCTATGACTTATAAATATGTGATCTTCAAACCAAACCATCACATGGTTTAAAAAGATGTCCTAAAACATATATAAGCTTCTAATTCAAGATCACGTGATTAAAAATTAACCAAAACATAAATTTAGCCAAGAACATCCACACTTTGGCTTATTTGAATATCTCTTTGCATAAAATTTCATATCTTTGAAACTAACATCAAATATCTTCAAAATAATAATATAACATGTATATAAGATGCTTAGTATCCTCCAATAAAATTATCAAAGTCATTGGAATAGGTTTAGACCACCAAAGAGTTAAACTTTCTCAAAACAGAAACTGTTTTTCCTCTTCCAGTTTCTAAGTTTCTAAATCTAAGAAAATATTTCATCAAAACCTTTAATCATGCAAAAATCCTCAACCAATAATCATATACACATGTTAACAATACTCTATAAAAATTTCGGACCCATATCTATCCATTAGCTTGGTCAAAAACTCCAAACTATAACATATTCTCCAGTTTATCTCCCAGAATGATCTTTCTATAGTTTACATAATATTTGACTGACCAAATGATCTTCAAATAGAACAAATAAGATATCCACGTAATCTAGATTCAAAAAGGAACAACTTATATGAAGGAGACTTTATAATAAAACACTTACAAAAGTTTTGAAATGGGCGTGCAAAAGAACTCATAAAAACTGTCCGAGAGAGAGTGTTTGATATTCTTTTAATGGAAAGTGTAAATGAATATAATTTCGTGGGGAGGGGTGGCTGGAGATACTTATGGATGAGATATGGAAGAGATGAGGTTGGAGTGAGAGTTAAGTGTAGGACTCTCTTACCCGAAATGAGAGTTAAGTGTAGGACTCTCTTACCCGGAGTGAGAGTGGAGTATAGGACTCTCTTACCTAATAATATCTACAAAAATCAACTCAAGATATTTTTACCCAATAATATCCACGAAATTAGCTTAAAATATTTTTATTCAATAATATACACAAAATTAGCTTAAGATATTTTTATCCAATAATATCTACAGTTTTGAACAGACGTTTCGCCCGAAATTATGAAAAAGTGTTATTGCGCCATAAGACCTTAAATAACCCTCCGAGTCTAATGGCACAAACCATAATACATTTTGACACTTCTAACTATCTCCAATAATCAAAAACACACTTCTGATACTATAGTAAATAATAACACTAACTATGTAGTTAGACAAAAACCTATATGATTAATGGATTTGTAAAAACTTATAGAGTCTTCACGAGATTTCTAAAGTCAATAGAAATTCCACAATTGAATTTCTAACGGGCTGTTACAAATAGTAGCCAAATCTAAAATAATTTTATTAAAAGAATCGAGATGGTCAGAAATCGATATACCTGCAAACATCTTGAATGTGTTGAGTTTTATTTTCTTGTACAGTCGGTTGGCCAGAGATTATATCATGTAAAGGCTCTCTAATTTCAACCAAATTCTAGCAACGGTGTCTTCGTTGGCTACCTCCCTCAGAACTTTGCCTCCGAGAGAAAGCATGAGTGCGCTGTGAGCCTTCCTCAAGATTTCTTTCTTATCCTTCTCTTCAACAAATTCCATTTTCTTTTCTCCAAGAATAGCTTCTTGGAGACCCTGTTGAGTGAGAAGGGCTTTCATCTTGATCATTCACAGCCCAAAGTCATTCTTTCCATCAAAATTTTCGATATCGAACCTCGCAATCCCCATCGAACCTGACTCTGATACCACTTGTTATATTTTCAATCATCTCACAACAAATACTCAAATAATCAAATTAATATAACTAGTTGTAATATGCAATTAATTTGAATAAATGATAACCAAAACTCCAAGAAAATTAAATAATTAACGTGATCAGTTTAGTTTTCTATTTTAAACAAATTAGAAATCTGAAATCACAATATATATATTCATGCAAAATCAAAAATAAAAGTAAGAATAATAAAAGAAATGCAAAATCAACACAAGAAATTATTTGGTTCGACCTTAATGGTCTACATCCATGGCAGGAACAGTTTAGGAGTCTTTATTATTAAAGAATGTTTTAGAATAGAGTTTTACAATCACTTACAACCATTTCTCATCGCACAAAAATAGAGAGTGGCTTTCTCGTATTATTCTCTAACGAAACCACACATTTCTTGCACTTGATTTTCACTTCAAGTACTGATTTGATCTTGATAAAAACTAGGGTTTCAACTCTCTGTTTCTCTCAGACGGTGGCTTCATGAACGAAGGAGAAAAAGAAATTCTGACTCTGCACCTCCCGAAAGTCTGATATGCCTTTATATATAAAACTAGATAATTATAGAATTGCCATTTACCCAATATTACAAAGAATGTCATTAATGAAATACAATGAAATGGACAAACGGTAAGTCGTTAGAACCAAAAGCTTGGCATATCTTCAACAAAGATGATCTCTAATGCCTTCATAATTTTTTTTATCAAAATGAGTAATCAAGGACATATACAAAAAAAACACCTAGCCCATACTAGAGAATGCCTTCATAATTACAAACATCTTGTGTTAATAACGATTAGACCCACGTAATAAACACTTCCAAAATGAAAAAGAAGGGGAAAAAAGGCATATAACACGATCCCAGTACTCGATCAACTTTTGAGATAAAATAATCAAATATATATATATATATATATATATGTAACTTTGATCTTGTACTACCACTTTGTGAATAGATAAGGAACTTGGCTATAAGATAGGTCTTTATCATGTCTTACTTTTATGGATTATTTCACAGTAGTTTTCCCATCCTACATCTATACATAATTATAACTATAGAGTAATGTAAAATAAGATAACGATGAAAATCATATTAACTCCTCATATCCTCGAGAAAGTTGCTTGATCACTACTTGACAAATCGAACGGGCTGATCATCCAATTAGAAATCATTGGATTTGGATCTTGTGCTTCGGGTCCGAGCTGCCCTGGCAGCTGTACTGCTTGAAAGTTATGATTCAACATCATTTGAGAACTCGACCACACTACTTCTTGATTAGAGGCTATTATGTCTTCGCCTGGCAATGGTGGCAACCCATAATTGCTTGTGTCATACTTCATAGATTGTTCAGTTCTATCGGCTTGATCATGCTTCTGAGTAGAGGAGGCTGATCCACAAAAGTAGATCTGGCCATTGGCACTTGGAAAACTTTCCACAGAAAGTTCATGAGAAAGAGTAAGCTGGCATTCAAAGAAACCATTTTCTTCCACTAATTGAGTGCCCGAGCTCATATTAGTGTTTGATATACTCAAAGACTCCAATCTTGAATCGAAATCACTAGGAAATTCCGGCAATTCAAACCCTGTCTTGGAATCCGGCTTTTGATTTAAAAATTTTGCATAAACAAGTGCAAGGTCAATATGTGAACCATCGTTCATCAGTGACGAGCTAGTGGACTCAACCAATAAGGAATTCCCCATTAATGGACCATTTGGGAGATTCCCATTAGACAAACTTCCTGACTGGACACCATCAGTACTGGATAACCTTAAGGATTTCCCCCTTCTGTTTTTCCGGCAGCCACCACCGACGGGTACATTCCTGAGGGATCCACCTTTAGTCCAATACCTTCTACAGCCCTTGCAAAAGTACCTTGGTTGTGTCAAGCTGTAGTTGTTGTAGTAGCAAAATTTTGTGTTGCAAGAACCACACCGTGGACAATTTGGAGATATCTGATCAACTTTTGGTTTCCATCCGCTCTCCATCATGACCAACTGCCTCAGACTGCATATGCTTCATGAAAAGCCCTCTGTCTCTCTCTCTCTCTCTCTCTCTCTCTCTCTCTCTCTGAGCTGGGAGGAGAAAGAGGGGGGCGAGGAAATTCAGTTGGAGAGAATGCTCGTGACAACTGAGATATATGATGGGGGTATTGGGAACGTTTATGCACCCCAATGCACACGAGTGATAGGGGTTTAAGTCTGCTGATCAAGGACACATGGTTGTATTGGGGAATGGATTGGAAATGCGTATATTTGCACCCCCCATGCACATGAAAGTGCATGACAAGTTGGGATTTTCTGGCGCCATTGAGGACAACAGGTGGTGTAATATCACAGCCCCCGCCGTAGGCTGATAAGAGGTGTTGGTGATCTGACACAGCGATAATGGTGGGGATATTGAGGGTCATAAGGGAAGCAATAGCCTCGAGACTCTCAATTTAAGTTTCTTCCAATGGCAGACATTTGAGAATATATTAAGTACCATCGCTTGATATGGTTCCCTTATGTTCGGTTTTGCAGTTAAAATTTTTAATCTCAAATTTAAAATTCTCATCTCATCATTATAACTTTTTCAAATTCCTATATAAAATATAATAAATAATTCAACTTTTTTTTAACTTTTTTCAAATCTCAAAACAATAATAATATTTCATCTTAAAACTCAAAATTCTCATCTTACTACCAAACCAAACCAATTGGTTCTTGATTTCCACCTATCAATCCCAGGGATTTTACTGTTTTACGTGACTCCTCCCTGTGAAAAATGAGTTTCCATGTTGTAGAATTCCTTAAAATTCTAACCTATCTTTACATAATAGCTCACTTCTCCATCGATCAATCCCTTTTTTTCCAAACAACTTTGTGTGTCAATACTTATCCGTAGAAAACTCCAATGAGCTATCGGAGTTCCTGATCAGTCATGATCGTAAGCTGTCGCATCAATTTGTGAGGCTTTTATAATCAAAACGACCCTATGTATTTTCTTATTTGGATTAAATGTGCTGATACTAGATCGAGCATGCATTTTTACAACTTCTGGGTATCAAGTCGTTGCATTTTTCATTTACCTTCATACATTTTTTCTTCCATCTTCTATGTCTTCCTAGTGTTAGAATATTTCATGACCGAGGAGAAAGGTGTTCTCTCCTTTCATTTTTGGCCGACATTTTATTGCGCGCAAGGCACGTTCATAAGTTCGTCAAGGAGGAATGTCTCATTGGTCGGTTGTTAAATTCGTAACGAACAAAATCTCGGATCATGGGCTTC
The DNA here is from genome assembly GCF_018687715.1 of Carya illinoinensis. Taxonomy (NCBI): domain Eukaryota; kingdom Viridiplantae; phylum Streptophyta; class Magnoliopsida; order Fagales; family Juglandaceae; genus Carya; species Carya illinoinensis. The sequence goes on from NC_056761.1 coordinate 1,683,907, forward strand.
TTGGATCATGCAACTCGTATTTTTCGATGTAAATACCATGATTCTATGAGATAGTGAGCAACTCAATCTTTTCTACTTCTTTTTTTATTTATTTTTTTCTGGGTAGTGAGCAAGTCAATCAATCTTGAAGAAGCCAATATACATTTTTAACGCAGCACAAAAGATATTATCATATCATTTGCAATAATGACATTAATTATTTACTCTTAAGAAATATAGAAGAGAGGCCAAAGTAAAATTCACTAAAACAAGACCAACAACGCAAGTCCACAAATTCGGGAATGTAGCCAGACATTCTTACGCAATAACACTAAATAAATTCGCAACAAATCCCCAATCCTTCAGGAACTAAGGCCTCATGAGTCAATAAACTGACTTCTGCGTCAATCACATCGAACGGAAAGTGATGAGGTTTTCTATATACATCGAGTTAATGATAGCATTGTTGCTCTCTACAATCTCAATACAACACACATCTACGAAATACACCCGTTTCAAGTTGACAAATTTGTCGACTAATACCTCCACCTTTCTTGTCAAAAGCCACATCTTCAGCTGTTGACAAAATACATGAAAAGCTTTTCCCGTTGAAAATAAGATGATTCGGATGCAATTTAATGAATATTAAGATTAAAGAATACGTGTATATAGTACATTACTAAGACAAAATTTAGCAGACTAAACACGATCGAAATAACATCAATGCCAACAACATTTGTAATTCCTGCAACGAAGAATAATGACTGCTGGGGCAATGACTTCATTACATACTCGGACCAGTAGCTTCCAGGTCTGAAGTAACCCACAACAGGTAAGAGCTCATCTTTTAATTCCTCCACCGTGTGCTATAGCTGACCCAACCTTTCCTGTGGAACCACAAAAGCCACCAATTTAAGCATCAGAATGACAGTTATATACTACTCAAAAAGAAAATAAAGTCCCTTCATAGCTCAGATATTTTAGGGCTACAGCAGCTTGAAATTACACTCATTGATGCGAGGACTCCAAGCATATAAAGGTGCTGCATTGGCATAGGCCATTTAAACTCAAATGTTGCTGGTTATTGCTTCGGAAACCACAGAATGCGTGGAGAGAATGGGATAGTGAGGAATGAGAAGGGCATGTTGTGATGGCTTTCTCACACTTCTATGGGGAGGGGACAGACAAACTCAAAGGCAGAGGTGAGAGGGCTCTTGGATGGTTTAATGTTGTGCAGGCCCTGGCTTGTTATCCATAGAGGTGGAATCAGATTCCAGGGTGGTAGTAGATTAGCTAAATGGACACCATGGTTTCTTTGGGACCTATGGGACCAAGTCACCGTAGTCAGAAGTGATTGTGATATCCTCATCAGCCATGTCTTTTGAGAAGTGAACCAAGTGGTGAATTACTTGGCTAAATTGGGAGCGAATGACGTATCATGAGACTGCAATCAAAGGAATGAGTTTCCGAGAGAGGTACGAGGAGCCTTTCCAGTCAACAGAACGTGAATTCCTTACATGCATTGTAAAAGAACTTTGCTTTTGGAATAGATCAAAGAGGATATAGGTTTTTACATGCCTTGGTTTTGGGCTTTGATGATATTTTTGTATCCCCCAAGGTGTTCTGATGTAAGCATGGTTTTCTACCACCATAAGTGAGGATTTTATTTTTTGATCAGTAAAACCATAAGTGAGGATTTTTAAATGAAAAAGATGTCTAGGTGTGGCTCGAGATTTTCAAGGCCAACCTAAGTTGAGGTGAAAAAAGAATGACAGTAACATACTGCCAAAGAAACCAAAACATGTAATGCTAATGTGCATAAGACGGAAAATACAAAAAGGCTAATTCATACTCTAATAAAAAATGCAACGGACTAGAAATGACAGTGGAAATGGTCCTGTGGCATGACACCAGAAAATTAGGAAAAAATGGAAACTAATATTCATAATTTTTTGGGCGACAGAAAACTTCCAACCTTGGCTTCCTCTTGTAATTATCAAACAAAGATAATGACTCAAACAAAGAATACATAACTAGGAGAACAGACCTGAAGTATGTATAAATAAAGTTATTGTTCAACACAGGAACCATATAATTCTTATATCGTTTTTGTTTTTTTATAGGTAAGCAAGAACATTTATTGATAGCAATAGTTATAGCCCATGTACACAGGTCGTAAAAAGAGAAACACCTAAGCATGATTAACATTTACTACTTGTATCTTTTTTGTTGCTGACGAGAAATTAACACTTCCATGGTAGAAGAAAGCCAAAAGACAGGAAGCATAAATCATTGGAATAAAACCATATACCTGAAGCATCTGCATTAGTTTAGGATGCTGTTCCAGAAGCTGGCAGAGTTTATCCCGATCGCTTAATAAAGACTGCCATGAAAGGGGATTAACAATGATCAGAATGAACAAAAGCAATACTAATAACTACATACGTAGAATTCTTTCCCATGAATTATACATAAAAATACCTGAATAGCTTCTGGGGATTTGAAGTACTCATGTAATGACATTCCTGGATCTTGTAGCTGATGGATTGCAACATCCCCCTGCTGATGTAAAACTGGCTGTTGAACAAGTTCCATTTGCTGTTGTGCATGTGAAAATTCCTGCTGTTGAGATTGATAATAGGAATTGATGGGAGACATTTGTGACTGTTTCAGCATCTGCAGAGGATGCGCTTGCATGTGAATTTGATTTTGCAAAGGTACTCCTTGTTCTAACTGCTGTGAAGCTTGAATCGATGGCCTAGGATGCTGAGGTGGCTGGGGAAGACGTGGAAGCTGAGGGGGTTGTAAGGGCTGCAACTGGGCTATGGAATGTAATGTTGGAATCGAAGGCTGAGGGATGGCGAGACTCTGCAAGATACTTGGTGGGTTCTCACCGAGCTGCTGACTTGCTGTGCTTCCATAAAGGGTGATCGAAGCTGGTCGACTGAAACTTGTGGATGGCATCAAGGGAGGTGGTAGATAAGATGTTCCAACACTTGTTGGATTGTATAGTGAGGATGGTGAGGTAGAAGTTTTAGTAGATCCTAAATTAAAAGGGCTAGATGAATATGGAGGTGGTGTAGGAGGAAGTGGTGGAGGCGGCCTAGCAGATCTGGGAGAAGGGATGGAAGTCCTTGAATACTTGGAATCTGGCATGGGAAGGGAAGATACATATGTTGCTGAACTGTTGTTAAAGGTGGATAGGTAATCTGACTGAACCTGAAAAGAAGAAAAAGACGTGTAATTACATAAATGCAAATTAAGAAAAAAGCAGTAGGCAGCATTGCTGCTGCAAAATTTGTGAATGAGGGGCGGAAATTCTCTTACTTGGAAGGCAACAGGAAGTGACTGCTGTACATCCATTACAGGGTTAATAAATGGCGATGATTGAATAGGAAGTACATCAGAAGTCTGAGACATAACGGGCAAGATTGTTGGAGGTGGCGGCATTGGAGGTAAAGGAGGTTGATTTGGAGGAAATCTCTGATCATAAAGTCCTTGAGATCCCATAGCCCCAGGCACATTAACAGGAATTTGTGGATTGTTATTTGCATAAACCTTTTGTGGATTCATCCTAGACTCCACCGGCAATTGCAAAGATGATGCTGACGAACCATTGTAAACAGAGGCAGGAAAACCAGAACTACCTGTTGCTGCTGCAGAATCAAACCTGCCTGAGATCTTAACTGGAAAAACATTTTTTGTCTCATCAGACTGCTCAAAATACTTCTTATCTGAAGAAACACTTGATTCTCGAGTCAATCGTATTTCAGGACGCGAGACTGACATACGTGAAGAAAACTCACTTTGGGCATTTTCATCAACATTCAATGCTATTGTAGTACCCAGGTGAGAAAATTGGCTATTTTCATTGACATCACTCTCTGTCTCTTCAACAATTGAGCGGGGAGAACTTTGCTCCACTATGAGTGGGGCAGGCTGCTGTAGATTATCATCTGGCTGAGGAAAGGGCAATTTGTCATCAGATTCTGACTCCTCCCCATCAAAAACTATATCAATTCCCTGAAGTTCATCATCTAGCTCTGTTTTCAATTGCTTAGACTTGAATTTCTCCAAATCTGTGCCATTCTCAGGACCTAGATTCTTCCCTAGTGCTGCTGCCTCCCCAACAACTGTTGCTATTGGATTCTGGCGTTCCCTTTCTAAGGCCATAAATTTATCCACATGTATTGACGGCGGCCTTCCACCAGTAGATCCAACTCGTGGGACAGCTATTACATTAGAATTACTAGTATTATCAATACTTCTTTCTCTTGCAACATAGTCATCCACATGCATAGATGGTGGCCTGCTGGTATTTGGCTTCCGCCCCCTGAAGTTGTCCCTGCGAGTAGAACCAGAAGGGGCATTAGATGGTCCCAATCCCCGTGGAAATGCACCTTGGGCCACAAGCTCAGCCGGTGAATTTTCTCCTCTAGCGCGTTTACTTAGACCGTCCACTGAAGAAACTTTTCTCTTTCCAGGAAAAGCTGTCTGTGATGATCTATCATCAGGACATTCCCACAGGAACTTGTCTCCTAGTCCTAGGTAAAGACAATCATCATCCTTTTCAGCACTGCCATCAGCCATCCGATATATCTTTGATGAAGCCCTAACATAATTTGGCAACAAAAGAACATTTTCACTAGAAAAAATATCATCCACCTTAACAGAACCGGCAGGCTTCTGCAACATTAACAACAATGTCTTTGCAGACTCTGTGGCCTACAAAAAATGAAACGGTAATAGTGAAGTCAGGTGGTAAACAAGCAGCCAAGGGGAAAAGAAAAGAACGTAAGCAAAGCCAAATTTTAAATTTAACCATACCCGATACAAAGAGGTGTCTACGTCAGAGGTGGCTGCATGGTGATCAGCAGTGATCTTTGAATTCAATAAAGTAATCATTTCGTGGATGTAATTAATATTATCTTCAGAAAAGCCACCAGTCCCATGCATATCATCAGGAAGCCCAAAAAGGAATTTCAATGCAACAACACTGTCCAAGTTCAAACTAACCAACAAGCAAACTGTAAGTCTAGCCAGTCAAATCAATTTCAGAGAATCAATGAGCCAGTCAAATCAATTTCAGAGAATCAATGTATGGAAAGACGAAAATAATAAGTACAATCAAATATTACTCCATCTGAGACTATAGGAAGAGTTTGTGGCAGTAACTAAAGATAACACGTGATAAACTATGCTCATACAGAAGACAAGGGGCATAATCCTCAAGTCAGTTCAGATCAGCAAGTGTTTTACCATTTCAGCAGAGAGGATTGAAAAAGCTAGCAAACAAAGAAATCACACAGCAAGCAAAGCTAAAAGCCTAAAACTAAAATCAACAGCAAGTTCCTAGCATAATAAACTAACAGAGGGCCATCAACTAATTGCCAATGACCATTGCTTCAGTTTATTTATTTTTTGATAAGTAATCAAAGTGTATTAATCAAAGAATAGGCAAAGCCATGTGTTACAAAGAAAGCCCTAAACTAAGTAGGGACAATAGATACAAGGAAGTCATGAAAGGCTTGACCATTAAAATTAACGGCAATGGCCCAAGTACAAAGAGTTCTAAAAAAGAAAGCTTTTAGTTCCTCCATCGATCTCCCTTTGTCCTCAAAAGTCCGTTCATTACGCTCCTGCCATACGCACCACATGATACAAATAGGAATCATCTTCCATACAGCCTTGATCTGCTGATTGCCTCTTAAATCTGTCCAGCTAGCCAGTACCGCCACAACTATCTCAAGCATAACCCAACCCAACCCAAATCTAGTCTACTAAATACCTTGTGCCATAACCTACGAGCTACATCACAGTGTAGTAAGAGATGGTTCGCCGATTCCCCCCATTCTTGCACATTCAACACCAATCTGCGATGATCACCCTTCATTTCCTCAAATTATCCGTTGTGAGGATCTTATCCAAAGAGGCGGTCCACACAAAAAATGCTGCTTTGATAGGTAATGAAGAAATTTTATTCATGGTAGGCAAAGCCCACGTACACAGGAAGTATACATGAAAATAACTTAATTAGAGTTTACAATCGAAAGTAGAAGATCATATGGACATTCAGCCCATTACAAACAATCGCCCTCGCCAATAAGAACAAAGTTCTAAAAAAGAAAACTTTAAGCTCATCAATTGTTCTCTCGCAATCTTCGAAGCTTCTATCATTTCTCTCCCACAAAATACACCAGCACATACATATAGGAACCATTCTCCAGATTGCTACCACTTGTAAGTTGCCTCAAAGGCCTCTCCAGCTTGCAAGGAAATCCACTAGTCTAAGAGGCATATGTCAATGATATCTATATATGGCAGTAAAAATATATGGCTGTAAACAGCAGTAGTTGTATATATGTGTATAGGCGCCAACTTTAGTTTATTTCCTTTCTTGTATTCCTTTATTCTTTCCTATTTTACAGATGACTTGTAGGCTGTAATTAAGACTTGGCAGCATATATAATATACGGAAACTCTCATTTGAGGGTATTCAAGCAAACTTGACATGGTACCAGAGCCCTAGAATTTTCTGGGCAATTTTTTTTTTTTTTTGGCAGATACTTTCTTTGGCTTGTGTCAGCACTCTCTGCCTTCACTTTCTGGTTTATTTTTTTTGGGCAACTCTTTCTACATAGTTGTCGGCACTCTGTTTTTCAGAGCAGTGTTTTTGGCCTTTTTTGGAGCTTTCGGTTGGTGGGTCAGTGGCTACAGGAAATTTCAGCAGTTTCTGTTTCTTTAGAGAGGTGTTTTTTTTTTTTTTTGGCCTCTTTCGGTGAACTTTTCTCAGGCTCTGTGTGTAGGCTTTTGCAGAGAGATTTTCTCAGTTTTTTGGTGCATTTTCTGGTAGTATTTTCTAGCAGTGGTATTTTCAGGTATTTTGGCATTTTCAGGTCAGTATTCAGGTCACTCATTTTGATTTTGTGGTCATTATGTCGGGTGAAAATTCAATCATTCGATTTAATGGAAAGAATTATGGAAGCTGGGAATTTCAGTTTTGAATGTTTGTGAAAGGAAAGGAATTATGGGGTCACTTGGATGGGTCTTCTGTGGCCCCTACTGATCTCAAAGAATTTAGTTCTCGGCCACCTTGCCTCTAACAATGTTACTCTTTCAAGTCCAGTGACTACCTAACTCTTGCGGGATCTCTCAGATTCAGAGAGAGAGTTCTTGCCTCCTCACCTTCCATACCAAGTAGCTCCTCCAAGAGAAAGCGCCTCTGTTGCATCACATTGCCAAAAACTTGTTCATTCCATTGCTTAAGATCCTGTTTCAATGATTTTAGCTTTCTTTCCATTATGAAGCTTGGAGGGCCTTGGAAATTGTAAGAAGACTACCATTGTCTAACCCTACCTACAAAACCATCATATTTAAGCCACATATTCTCAAATTTAAAATAACTTCTACTCCCTTGGATGCCTCCACAGTCTAACATGATGGAGAAGTGATCAAAGCATAACCTAGGTAATCTCCTTTGAGTTACATCCGGAAAATGTAACTCCCAGCCAGGAGTTAACAAAAACCTATCAATCCTCAACCAATATGGGAATTCCCAGTTGTTGGACCAAGTAAACGTACCTCCAATTAATGGAATATCCATAAGCTCCTGCTCTGAAATGAAATCAAAAAGCTCCCACATGGCAAGAATGATGTAGAACACACCCGATCTTTCACTCAGGAAGCGAGTTACATTGAAGTGCCCCCTATGCAGCTTGGTAACTCCCACCAATTAAGATGTCCTACCAATTCTTCCCACAATGACCTTCTCTCCGAATCAACATTAGGGTCATAAATTCTAGTGAATGCCCATTGGAAACAGTCTTCTACAAGAGCAATCCATAGTGAACTCACCCACAAATTCCTCCACCCTTTTATCGAACATAATTAGGATGCCACCAGATGTTCCTTTCAAAGGCAAGTACGACCACCCTACACGTTGACCTCTCCATAAGCCCCGAACTAATTCCCTTGTGATGAATTCTAATTTGGTCTCCTGTAAGCAAATAATATCACCCTTCCATTGACGAAGTAAGTTTCTAACTTGGAGCTGTTTATTATACTCATTGCCCCTTTATTTTCCATGATATTTTTTTTTGGCTTCATAAAGCAACCATCTTACCCCTCCCCCTTAAGACGCCCCCGTTTAGAGCTCTTCTCCAGTTCTCTCTCCCCCCCCCCCCCCATCTTTCATGGCCCACGTAATCCTCTTGAGTTCTCTCTCTCTTTTTGGCCAAATTAAGGGATGGGTCCCGTCGCCCTCAAAAGCAGAGGGGAGCCGTAATTCGTATGCAGCTCCTACAGAGTGAGAAACATTCTCCTCCCCGAGGGAGGACGAGCGTAGCGAAGGAGGGGAAGCGTTAAGGGACGCGCGCGCGCGAGTCCCAAAACTTGAATGCACGGCATTCTTCCAAATTTCTTATTTGGACTGTGCATATCCAGCCTCTATTCTTGTGAGTAATGCCATAAATTCATCTTCAAAACCCCACTGCTTCAGTTTATAATGCAATATACACCTCCAAACACTTGATTGTCTATGTATATATCCCTGATGTTAATTATGCTCTGAATTACTGGATATAACACCTAATAACTTTATGCTAAGTAAGTTTCTATCCCACAGGAAGGTTACATGCATAAACACGTGCACAACAACACAAGAAGCTGTAACCTTTCTCAACCAACAATCCTTCCCATAGTTTGAATCCCATACCTACGATATGCTATAAATGGCATTGATGGGCTATATGGCTGGCAGGCTATGAAAAAATCTCAAGAGACAAGTTTGATAAAGAACTCAAGCAACCACTAACAATGGTAGCTTTTACATGCTACACACCGATGAGCCCACTAACAACTTACAATTACATAGCTATAGATTTGCGAAAGTCACTGTCTACAACCCAACAAATCAAATGTACAAAAACTAATCGCTACAAAACTTGATCTTTGGGCCGTGAAGGATACATTGCACAGAACATAACATCTTTCTTAAGTTGATTAATAAAAATTGTTAATAAATACAGAAGAAAGGGGGCAAGCAAACCATATTAAGGTAACCAAAATGACAAATTAATGAATATAAATGCAAGCAACAAAGTGGTGACGATAAACCTTTTGTCAACATAAATCCAAGTCTATAGACAAATACTCACAACCACCTCTCCTCATAATGCATAAAAGAACTCACCTTTTCCCATCAATGCAAAAGCGCACAGCACTCAAAGACAAAGCGTCAACAGCTTCAATTGCATCCATTGACAGACCATCTTTGGTATCAACTGATGTTAACAACTTTTTCCAACAGCTTAGCATAGGGGGGTGCCTTCTCCACTCAAATTCACTAAGAAGATTATCTTTGCCATCCCTTTCATCTCCTCTCCCTAATTCGAGTTCCTGAGTATCAGATTGAATATGAAAGGAAATAGCCGCTAGAGCACTTCGACCTTCACTACAAGAACCCAATTCACCAAAGGCTGCTAGACATGCAAGTAACTCTTTTCCAACCGGTAGGACCTGGAAACAATCAAACATCCAATGACTGATAGTGATCTTTGACATTTTACAATCAAAAGAAAAGCACTTTACAACACAAACTTCTATAAAATAATTAACAATATATATAGCAGCATGAACTTTAAAAAAAAAAAATGAGCTTCATTTATATCAAAGGAATAAGTTTTTTTTTTTTTTTTTGACAAGTTGAAAGGAACAAGTAGTTACCATACAAAACTTGAGAAGATAACGTAAAATTAGTAAAAAGTCTTCAGCACTCAAAGTCTCAAAATTGCACCTGATAAACCATCAATAAGTTTAAAAGTTATATGGTTAGATTCACCAAATATACAAGAATCAAAATAAAGAATATAAAACACATTACAACTCACAAATTGGATCTGCCAGGGTATTGCCTGGGTGTTCGTGCATTACAAAGTAGTGAGATGAACTTGAATGCAGGGATGCACCAACTAATCAAAGTAAATCCACATTTAGTAGAATATTTACTGTCTGGAATATGTTTTGTGTCCAAATCAATGGAATCAAAAACCCTCTCCAACACTTGTGTGAGCATCTGAACAGCACCTTCCTTCAAGCATAGAGCCTGCAAGAGAATGTGATTGTGAGTTAGCCCAACACAGGATTTTTAAAAAACAAAAAAAAAAACCCATATATAGTAAAAAATAACAATAAAATTAGTAAAAGATTAGAAAACCTTGCCACAAGGATGCTCCATTAAGCCAGCAAGAAAATCAAGAAATCTGCAAACCTGAAAATTGGGAAAAAAAGAATTACAAGTAGAAGTACCAGGCTAGATAAACATGACTATGATGTGAAAGATAATCTTCACCTTGTAAGCATCCATGTCCGATGGAGAAGAGGAATCAGAAACACAGGCACGAGTCCATGAGAAAATGGGTCGCACAAGTACACAAGCATTCTCAGCATTTTGGCAAGCGATGCGAATTATTAAAACACGTAGCATATCTTGAATGACCACCAATGCCTATTAAAAAGAGAATTAAAAACAGAACCCCAAATTCAATTTCACCCTTTCTCAACAGTGTCAGAGAAGAGAGAGAAAACTAATCCAGAGGAAAGTGACATACAGATATAGCATATTGTTGGATAATTTGGGCAAGTTTGTCAAGCTGTGGTGTCAATTGGCTAAGAAGCTTTTCAACATGTCCCGGTTCTAGATACCAGTTGACCTGCCTCTCCTTCCGAGGCCCCAATAAAGTCCCAATGGACAATGTTCTAAATGCACACAACAAGGGAGTCCCATTTTTCCAAAGCCAGATACCTTCTTCAGGAAATAAATCATTCTTGCAATACAAAAGAGATTTAAGAATAAAACTAGTCAACCATCACAAAATGCCAGTCAACGCATTGACAATGCAGGAAAAAACGTATGAAACATATCAAGCTAATAAACAGAACCAGAATGGAGAATAAAGGATCAATGACATTATATGAGAATGGAAAATTTGCATACCAAAAGGCACAACAAACTGGACGTCTCTTTTGGGCCCAAGGCCAGGAAAGAAGCAGCATGAACACTGGCAAGCAGGGAATGGAAAAGGCCAGGAGTCCAACCACATACTGGCCAAGAAGCAAGTGCTGACACAATCAGATGGCACACGGCTCCAAAACCAAGTGCAGAATCCGGATAAGGAGAGGATAGGTCTGCTGCACATGCAGCTAGCCTTGGACTACATAGCAAAAACTAAAAACTAAATCATATACAGACAACATCGCCACAGCTCTCAAATGCAAACAAAAGGAAAATCGAAATTACCTTACTTCTCGATGCAATCGTAAAAGGGCATTCATTAGTTTTGCATTTCGGTGTTGCTCCTTAGCTTCCTATAGGCATGGCAACGAAACAAATTCTATTCAAACACAACTTTGGTATAGGTAGAGAATGTCATGAAGGTCATAATATTACAACAGAAAAGTTGATTGTACCAGAAGAAATTTCCTTTTTCCTGAAAGATAATAAGACGATTGTACAAGAAGACAATAAAAACTATTAAGTACTAGAGTCTCATATCAGCCAGGCCAATTCTTATGTAGCCACAATGGCAGTCTCGAAGTATTACAGTTCTGAAAAATATTGGCACCTTGCACCCAGTGAACCATTAGCACAAAGAATAGTGGCAGACCAAAGATAAAGATGATATCAAAAGAAAGGGGCCAATCTCATGCACTAAACAAGAATATTATTATACACCAAATATTGGAAATCCTCCACACTCCTTGATCTGGATAGAAAATCCCACGCATGCAACGTTAAATAAGATTACTCAGGAAAAAGGTTCATTATCAGCACGATTCTCGGTACTTGATAGCAACTGACCACACAGACAACCTAAACTTCTCAGTTAATTATTATGAAAAACCAACTGCCTGGCATCTGAACAGGTCTACCATTTTGTCAGTCACCCATTTCTGCTGCAACATTCTCACATAAACACCTTTTCTTGCAGCACCATATAAACGTACCTGCTCTACAGCGAGGACAGTGCTTAAATCCTAGAGGTTATCAGAGGAAAAGAGCTTAGTCTATTTATGTTATGTGGAGCCAATTTCACCGAACGACTTGCGTTCTAGGTGTTGGGTTCATGCAATGTAACGCCCCAATGGAAGACCCAAACCACATGGCCTATACTCCAAAAAGACTAGTCAATGACAAAATGATACCCCATATGATAAGATTGAATGTAGGTGGTGTATGAGATCCCACATTGCTTGGGAGAAGTTCTTGCTCTTTATAAGGTTCAAATGGAGCTCCAATTGTATTATTGACTAGTCCTTTTGGAGTATAGGCCATGTGGTTTGGGCCTTCTATTGGGGCCTTCTATTGGGGCGTTACAAATGGTATCAAGCCTATTCCAATGGACAGGCCTGACGAGGACGTTGGGAATTTAAGGGGGGTAGATTGTGATACCCCATATGATAAGATTGAAGGTAGGTGGTGTATGGGATCCCACATTACTTGGGAATGAGAAGTTCTTGCTCCTTATAAGGTTCAAATGGGACTCCAATTGTATCATTGACTAGTCCTTTTAGAGTATAGGCCATATGGTTTGGGCCTTCCATTGGAGCGTTACATGTAACCTTGAAATTTCAACACACAAGGATAGTCAAACAGTTCCATGATTATTTTTTTTAAAATGGCGCCATCTTCGAGGCCAGGATTAAGGGAAGTTTCCACTTAACAAAGCTTGTTAAATTGGCTTTGAACTACCAATGTCACATTCAGGGCTGTCCCAATGGCTAGGCAAATTAGATAAGGAATCCTTTAAATAAGAAACGCTAGGAAATAATATTAAATGTATGCTAAGAAATGAAAATTCCTAAAACGGCCACAGTAGATAAGGGAGCCATACATAATTAAGAAGCCAGATTCTTAAAAGACATGCCTGTAATTTTTGCAAAAGGTTGATCAGTAACACCAGAGAAGGAACCAAAAGATCAACTAAGCTCTGCTCACGATTACGTTCTAATAGTAAATCTGATGTAGAATTGCACTCTGTGCCCTCGTCAACAAGGTAATCTATTCAAGAGAAAACAAGGGGATGATGATCAAAAACAGAAGACATCTGCCAAGACTATGAAAAGTATATGATATTAATACAATGTCAAGGGCCCGCTTTAATGCAAATAAATTTTTTTTTATAAGTAAGAGGTAAAATGCAAATAAATTAACTAGTGGAACGATAAAATTCCAAGGAACAAAAGATGCTAACAACGACCTCACTGCACTACAAACAACAGTGAAAGAAATTCAATTAATTATATGCATAACAGTATCAAATATGGTCTTGGACAAAAATTAAAAATAAATTAAAAAAAAAAAAAACAGATTGCGGGTTATGGTACCTAAGTATATGTGTCTATATATGAGAAATGTTTAGTCTACAAAAAGTATTACAAAAATGAAGCTTAAAAAGTAACATAGCTTGATGTGTTAGATCTACTTTATAATAAATAAAAAATTATAATCTGACGTATCACATTAAAATACGTTAGTTTGTAAGTAGACTTTTGTAATTCTCTTTGTACATCATTTCTCCTATAAATACATTATTACAAGTTTTCATGTGTGCACACAATCCCATATAAGGACTTGGCAAGAACTTTGGGCTGTAAGACAACCTCTTTCCCTATGACTTACTTGGGACTTCCATTGGGGAATGCTTCGAGGGCTCCCACGCTCTGGGATTCAGTGATTGAGAAAGTAGAGCAGCGATTAGCGGGGTGGAAGAGAATTTATTTATCAAAAGGTGGAAGGATTACCTTGATAAAGAGTACACTTTCCAACCTACCCACTTATTTTTTATCCCTTTTTCCGATACCAACAAGTGTGGCAGCCCGTATTAAGAAGTTCCAACGAGATTTTTTGTTTTTTGTGGGGGGCGGGGGGGGGGGGGGGGCTTGGGGGATGAGTTCAAATTCCACCTAGTAAAGTGGGAGCAGGTGTGCCGGCCTATTCAGGGAGGTGGTCTGGGGGTTAGAAATCTAAGGGTATTCAATCGGGCTTTATTGGGCAAATGGTTATGGAGATTTGCCAGGGAACCAGACTCTTTATGGAGACGGGTAATTGAGAAGAAATATGGTGGCTTATGGGGGGGTTGGTGCACCAGAGAAGTTAGAAGGGCCTATGGAGTAGGTTTGTGGAAACACATTAGAAGAGGCTGGGGGGTGTTTAATCGCTTTGTTAAACTTCAGGTGGGTGAAGGATCTAGGATAAAATTCTGGAGAGACGTATGGTGTGGTGACAGGGCATTAAAAGATCTGTATCCTAACCTTTTCCAGTTGGCAAGTGAAAAGGAAGCCTCAATGGCAGATGTGATGGAGTTGGTGGGGGGACGGACTACTTGGATCATTAATTTCAGTAGGGTAGTACAGGACTGGGAGATAAGTAGCATTGCAGATTTTTACAGTTTCATTTACTCCATAAGACCAAACAGCCAGCAAGAGGACGCTATGTGGTGGATTCCAGCAAGTAAAGGTATTTTCTCCGTTCGATCCTTCTATAAAGCTCTCACTCCAGAGCTTAATACCGAGTTCCCTTGGAGGAAGATATGGAGTCACAAGGCACCAACCAAAGCCTCGTTCTTTGTTTGGACAGCTTCCTTGGGTAAGATCCTTACCATTGACAACTTGAGAAAAAGAGGGATCATTATCGCAGACTGGTGTTGCATGTGTAAAGGAGGAGGAGAGTCGGTTGATCATCTACTACTGCATTGTGAAATAGCAAGGTTTCTATGGTACGAGGTTTTCACTCAATTGGCGATGGCCTGGGTGATGCCTAAAACCGTGGAGACAATGTTGGCTAACTAGCCAAGCATAAGAGGCAGACAACAAATCAAAACTATGTGGAAGATGATCCCTATATGCATTATGTGGTGTTTGTGGAGGGAGCGTAATGAGCGGATTTTCGAAGACCATGAAAGATCACTGGAGGAACTCAAACTTTTATTTTTTAGAACTCTTTGTAGATGGGCCATAGCTTTAGATTTTAATGGTATGGCCTTTCAAGATTTTCTTGCCTCTAATGTGCCTACTTAGGTGGGGCATCAGAGTTTGTAATTCAGGCTTTGCCTTTCTTTGATCAATAAAACCATTTATTTATCAAAAAAAAAGGAACCCTTTCTGGCAAGTATCCAAAAGAGTAAACCACTAAAAACAATAAAAACGAACTTACCATAATTGTTTGAGGACCTCTCCAGCATGAACCTGCAACTAACCAGAACGGCATAGATAACCGCTGTGGCACCTTCATCATACATTGCAGCAGCAACAGTCTACGCCAAAAGAACTAAAATGAGCCAAGTCAATATTACAATTTTAAGCTAAGTAATATACAGAAAATTACATACTGAGTTCTCCGAAATAAATGCCAAAATTCGAAATGCTGTTGTCAACTGTGCCACAGAAGAGTCACGGAGCGTAACACCATCAAAAGACTTCTCAGAAATATATTTTCCAAGAGTCTCCATGGCATTGACATCAAAACCGCTGGAAGAATCTCCAACAGCATTCTCACCATCAGCCAGATCTGACACGACAACAGTGGTTGAAGTTAAGGGGGCATGGGCATCTCCTCCAGAAGCTAATACAGCAGCATATCGAAGAAGACCAGCCGCCCCATTCTTATGATAAACAACACCAGCATCTATCAATTCCAACAGCCGTGTAGGAGCATCTTTTCTATTTGACCCTGGAGAAGAGGAAAGTAGAGCCCTATGGATCTCTAAAGCATGTCCAATCCAAGAACACAGAGACAATGCCGTTGAATCAGTAACAATGACTTCAAGAATCTCAGCAGCAGAGTGAGAAATTGCAAGATTTAGGGGTACAGCACCTGGACATCCAAAATTCCATTGTCATTTCAACAAGTTCAAACATCCCAAGGAGAAGTGTTTTATACCAGATTTGTTTTCTCATTCAGTTTTTTTTTTTTTATATATATATACAATAACTTGTTCTATTTTAATTTCAAACCATTAGCCAGACATAAGGTGCAAACAATCCTTTGGGGCCACACCCCCTGGTGAATAGCCAGCAATTTAACCAGTTCCATGTAGGGAAACTTCCGAGGGTGCTGTGCACGGGACTAGAGTTTACTCTGCAGGGATAGGTTCGAAGGGCCCTGCCTTGGAGAGGTTCCCCGACCTCAAAAAAATAAAACCAGACATAAAGCTTTTAAAAAAACTACTCAAACAAAAATATGAAAAACTTACTGATTGACCAACAGTAATTTCAAATATCTATAACAGCAATAACCTATCAAAAAGAAACTTCATTAGATGAATTACGCATGTTGAACTCAATTTTTAAGACACCGGCACACAACTTGTGCATTGGCTATAGTTGTTTGAGATGTTAACTGAGTTTACATTTGTTTTTTTTTTTTTTTTTATAGGTAATAAGAGATTTTATTCCAAGTAAATAGGTATAGCCCAAGTACGCAGGAAGCATACAAGAAAATACACCTAAATACAAGCTAAAACAAAATAGTACTAAAATAAGGCATTACAAATATTCATATCCCTCACTAGATTGTTCACCCAAAAATCTAAAGTGCTAAAGAAAAAATCCCTAAATTCCCCCATTGTGCGTTCACAATCCTCGAAACACCTCCCATTTCTCTCAAGCCATAAACACCAAAAAATACACGAAGGAATCATCCTCCATTCAGCTGTACTGCCTCTACATTCCGCTGCACCTTGCCAGCTAGCCAAGAAATCCACCACATGAATAGGCATCACCCAAGCAATGCCTACCCTTGCAAATAACTCATTCCACAAGGCAGTCACCATTTCACAATGAAGAAACAGGTGGTTAACAGATTCACCATCTTTTTTACACATGAAACACCAATCCATCACATATAAACCCCTTTTTCCTCAAATTATCAGTAGTTAAAACTTTCTCCAGCGACACCAACTAGCAAAACAATGCAACTTTACTGGGCACTTTAGCTTTCCAAATGCATTTCCAGCGATATGTTATATTACCATGACTATTTAACACCTTGTAATAGGATTTCACAGAGAGTCTGGACTTGTTATCATGAACCCACTGCGTCCTATCCTCCCTGATCTGATCAATCTTCAAATCATAGAGTTTTACATAGAAATCAGCAGCTTCACTCACTTCCCAGTCCTGTAGATCACTATTAAATTCCACATTCCAATTCAACATATTGTTAGAAAACAAATATGAATCAGCCACAGCAGATCCTTTGTTTTTAGCAATACTGAAAAGTCTGGGAAATGCTTATTCAAGAGCTAAATCACCACACCAAACATCCTGCCAAAAGAAAATATTAGTCCCGGATCCCACTTTGAACTTGAACATTTTTTGACAAAATCACCCCATCCCAACCGAATGGACTTCCATAATCCCACCCCAAATACTCCTTTTATTTCATTAGTACACCAATTCCCCTGCATCCTTCCGTATTTAGCATCTACAATCTGTCTTCACAATGCATTTCTCTCATTGTTGTACCTCCAAAGCCACTTCCCAAGGAGAGCTTTATTAAAAAGCTCTAAATTCTGCACACCCAAACCTCCACAAGACACCAGAGTACATACCTTATTCCAATTCACCAAGTGATATTTACGTTCCTCCCCAATACCATCCCATAAAAAATTTATAAAAATCCTCTAAATTTGTTTTACCACCCCTGCTGGAATAGGGAAAAGAGAGAGGTAATAAGTGACTAAATTAGACAAGGTGCTTTTAATGAATGTAACTCTGCCCCCTTTGGACAAATAAAGCTTTTTCCAGCCAGCTAGTCTCCTCTCAATCTTCTCAATTACCCCATCCCAAATAGACACAGATTTGTGAGGAGCCCCCCCCAAAGGTAACCCAAGATATTTCATAGGTAAAGAAGATACTTTACAGCCCAGAATATTGGCCAAATCATAAATACTTCTGCCTGAACCCACTGGGACAATTTCTGACTTAAATAAATTGATTCTAAAGCCTGGAGACAGCTTCAAAACATAACAATAAAGCTCTTAAAGCTCGAAGATGATCCTGGTTAGCATCACTGAAAAATTTAACAGAACACATTAATTTGATAAATTTAATCAATCAAAATTTATTCTTCAATTCATTTGACTGATCTCTTCTTAAGTTTTCTATGCACTTACATTAATATTCTTTTAGCAATAATTGAAAAAATTTGTACAAAAAAAATGCAGAAGGCATAGCCTAGGTAGACAGGAAACTTAATTGCGACTTGGTATATAACACTGTATTCACAGAGTTGTTGAACTTGCTAGAAAAAAAATCTTACTATTATCTAAGTTTCCCAATTAACTTGCTTTACAACTTATTGGTCCTTTCAAGAGAAAAGTATGCCATACTAGTACCTTCTCTTATTTCAAGATTAAAGCAGGGGACAAGAAAAGAGTAAGCAAGGTAAGAGGACTACCACTAATCTTGGCATCTGGCTCCAATTCCTTGACAGAATGTAGTGCTTCAATTAAAACTGAAACAGCCTACAAAAATGATAATTATAAAGCATTACAGAATATTACTTTGTAGCCATCTAACGAGATTCTCTGCAATGAAAAACATGTTTACATTCAATTGAAAATAATGTTGTGCTAACAGGTTCAAGAGCATTATCAACTATTTACCTTAATAAATTGCACCAGTGTTGAGAGGGTTACTGCTAACTAAATATTCCACCTAGATTATGTGTCAGAGCCTCAAAGAAATCATAGCAAAGACCTGGGTTTGAATCCCTTCTTAAAGACAAGTCACTAACATCTAATCTTTTACTAGCACCCGAAAATTATATCATATCAAACAAATTAAAACCTAGGTCATCTGATATGATATATTAAACACCTGAAGTATTTAGAAATTTTGATAAATATATCTCAGCACAAGGGAAGAATCTGGCAAATCAATCACAACACAATCATCAAATAACCCTGAAAATATTATATGATGCTAGTTCATCTCTTGTACTGTGGTGACTGCATCAATGGAACTAAAGTGAGACTTCTAAATGCCACACTGAATAACTTAAGAAAGCATGCTCATCTCTACCTCTGGAAAATATCCAAGAGCCAGTAGAGCCTGGCGTCCACAGTCAGACCTGCAAATCATTTAAAGAAATCCAAGTCAAACCATTAAAGTGGTTTAAAAATTTTAAATTTACAAAGGAGAGAATCTGTCTTACCTAGATAGGCCACAAAGTTCCCACAAAAGCCATAAAAGTTCTTCTGAGTGTGGAGTTGATGTAAGCAAACGATCTATGGCATTAACCTGCACCAAAGCATTAAAAAACCCACTATACTTAGCGACAATCCTGTAATAGAACCAGAAAAAAAAAAAAGGACTGAGAAATTGTAGGTTTAATCAAGAATTGAACTAACCACCCTCAAGTGCACCCCGACAATCATGCCAACTTCCTGAGGGCTGCAAAAGAAACCCTTGGATATTAAAACAGATGCATACCGAAGAGGAAGAAACTCTTCCTTATTCAAGTCATCCCCACCCCGTAGGGCATTAATTATTGTAGCTGAAAGTTCAGGATGATTTAGCAGAAATATTAAGCCTGAAAAATAAAAACACACAATTAGAAACAAAAAAGTTGTAAGTCAGATTAATAAATATAGCATGTACACTAACAAAACCTGAGCGACAAAATAGAAGTGAAAAGATTATGGCCTCGATTGAAGACGCAATATCCACAAATACGTCCATGGCAGGTCCAACTTCAGACCGCAATACTGATGATGACAACAAAGCAGCTGACAAGGGGAGAAATCCCCTTTCCTGCTTCCACAAAAACATGCTAACTATTAGTATCACCAAGAATTTATCATAGCCATTTAAAGATATAATTGATTGCACGTCAAAATTCCACTCACAAATTGGAGAATAAAGGTTCCATCAATCAATAACAAATTGAAATTTATAAAAACGACTATTCTCCTGAATAGGGGTTCTCTTGTATACTTCTTGTGTAGTAGAGAGTTAAGAAGGCTATCCTCCATTAATTTGACTATTGGAGTGCGAGTTGTAGTAGAGCTAAAGGGAAGATTGATTGAGAGCGTATCAAGGCCAGACCATGAAGTGCTCTGTGCTTGATCAAGGGTGTCCTCAGTTCTAATTTTGCTTTGTGTAAGGAATTTGTGTTGCTTTTCCGGGTCTTATAGGGAGTTCATTACATAGCTTGTGGTGTTTGGTGTTGTATAACCTCTGCAGGGATTGTTTTTGTGGGATGGGACATGGTGGGTTTAGGGCATAGGTTGGTGGTGTTTTCTTTCCCTTTTGATAAGGTAGTTTTCTTGTACAAGTCCTGTGTACTCGGGCATACCATTTGGTTTCTAATAAATTTCAAAAACTTATCAAAAAAATATATTGTACATATATCCACACATTTAAGTATGCTCACACTTGTACATACACAAATACACACATACAAACATGCATTCATAAGTAGATGCATATCCAAGATCTGCTTGAGATGAAGAACTAGTACACTGATATACCTTGATTAGTTCTAGCAAATGCGAGTCAATATCTGAAATTGAAAAACAACAATTTGATGAAGCAATCAAGCTATTGGTTGCTTTATACGACAATAATCCTTCTGTTTGACCAAGAATCAGTGATCTGCTTGCACGAGCCACTGGAGAGGGGTCTTCATTTAGGCCATGTGAATTTATCAACTTCTGCATTTTTTTATAAGTCATTAATCAGCATCTGCATTAATAATTGTCAATAAACATAAACAAGAATTAAATTACAAAACTACAAAATTTTGAGATGCAAAGGTACTGACTACTGCATGTCTCAGATACTAACAGAAACAAATGCAATAAAACATTCCAACTGACCAGGAGCCTCTTAAGTTCAGATTTAGCACTGATAAGCATGTTCAAGGTATCTCTTGTAACCCTACCAACAGCTGAGAGACCTTCCAAAACAGACAGAACTGCACACTGGAAAAGAGAGAAATTACCTCAAGATACCAATAAATAAGATATGGAGACATGCCGACAAAAACACAAGCTCACAAAACTCAAAGCATACCTCATATCTCGAAGCAACTTCATAAAATCGTAAACGGTGGAGGACATAAGTTGCAAGAGAAGCAACATCGTGACGTGGTTTTTGCAACAACAACTTTAACAATTGACTATAACCTTCACTTACACCAGATGGGACATTTTCATCTTCCCGAGGCCACCAACCAAAAAATCCCTCACATCCAATTGAAAACTGAGTAGCCCGCTCGACAACGCCTAGTAGTAGCAACGTGATGGAGATGGAATTTGGCTTGTCACAGCCAAAAATGTTTACAAGATGCTCCAATCCCCCACTATTTACAAAGTGAAAGCAGCTCTCTCTACTGGAGCACAAGAAGAGAGCCACACTCAACCCCAGAAGTACATTTTCTTTCTGAATTCAAGATAAGAGATCAGAACAGATAGGATTAAATATCAGGACAAGATAGAGAGGAGAGGGAGGAAGAGACCGAATGTTCTTTATCCTTTTTTCTGGTTCTATTTGTTATGTTGAGAGCGTATGTTCTTTATCCTTTTTTCTGGTTCTATTTGTTATGTTAATTAGATGTAACTACATGGTGTAATATATTTTTTTTTGATAAGTTACATGGTGTAATATATGAGTGAAGCAGACTGTAGTTAAATCACCTGTGAAAGATCATGATGTCCAAAATTTGAGGAGTTGCTGCTAAAATTGAAGTACTTGCTGTACAAATCCACCAACTCTTTGGAATTAACCAAATCAGCCTCAAAATCAACAAAAGTGCATCCAGCCAACAAGTCAACAGATCCATTCCCGGTTTCCTGTTGCACTTTATAGAGCTCAAGAAACTCTTCCCTGGCCTCACCAATTACGCTCAGCAACACCTTAAAATTTGTTGATTTGGCCCTTGTAAGATTGTTGGAATTGTTTGCAGCATCATGCAACTCACATGTAACATATGAAGAGGCTGCTGAAACCAAAGTGCTTACAACTGTATGTACTGCATCCCCAAGTGTCGACAACCTCAAAATCTTAAACAACAGCTGTATAAATTGCTTGAGCTCAATCGATATATCCAATGCAGCAACTGGAATGGACAAAGCACTCAAAGAGGATATGGGTTCCTCAATTGTCAGGTTAGTTGAGTGCAAAGCCAGCGGGAGATCTTCCAGCTTTCCCTCAGCAGAACTAACTAAATTTCTCAGCGAGTTATCATCGAATTCTATATTGAACTGCCCCAGATCCTCCGCTGTATTTCCATATATAACCAAACTTAGACTGCGGTAGCTGCCCCTTACAACCAGATGATTAGTTACAACAGCCTGACAAAATAATTGACTACTTCAATATACAGCTAAATCCACCCAAACACAAAACTTCAGAGTATATGCTTTAAAAAAAAATCGAGATGAATCAAAATCATAGATGAACAAGGTGATAGATCATCTGACTTGAATGCCCAAATTGAACCTTATTTGAAGTAAGCCCCAAAGACTAATCCACAGGAAATTGATTCTCAGAAGGACAGAATCCTATCACACTCATACCACAATGAATTTCTTCTATTCATTTCTCAAGGTGTATAATCCACAATAAATAGATCTCACAAGCACAGGAAATCCTATCACATCCATACCTCAACGAAGTTCTTCAATTAACTTCTCGAGGCAAACAGCTTGTGTACATCTTTTAGTGACCTTATCACTATATATGTTCTTTTGATCAACAGCCCCAACATTTCTTTCAACAATAGTGAAGTAAATGAAAAAATAATACATTGAGCACAAAATAAAATGCATCTTCATGGAAAACAACTGTACCATTTATAAAGAAAATAATAATTTTGAGACATTACAAGAGTAATGCTTGATATGCCTCGGGCCAGCAAGCTTTGTGCAGGCCATTTGAAAAAAAAAGTTGGACCCAAAAAAATCCACCTTTATGGTGAGTCACACCTTTTTTCAAAAGGATTGTGCAAGACTCGCACGCCCAAGGCCTGCACAAATCATTTTCCACTTTATAAACATCCATGTCTGCACAAAATTCATATTTTTGCTGAGAACATTTATGAAAAAAACCGTCAAAAGAAACACTACTCAAGCAAGTGGCCAACCTCGATCTATATTTAATTATACAATAATTCTAAGTTCTCACATGGTGGTGAGTATTTAAACATTAGAATGCTGATAAATTTAAATTTTCATAAAGGAACTTCCTACACATGAAGTCCATATATTCTGAACAGTTATCCCTTAGAATTCTTCACAAAACTCCTCAATATTAGATTTATTCACACTCAGGCAGTCTCCATACCTTTTCTCCATCATGTAAAAGTAACCCATTGAAGGACATTACAAGTGTGTGTAGTTAACAAGCAGATAGAAAAAATATCAGAGAGTTAAATAGCAAAACAACAAGGTTTCAACTAAATTGGCAAATGAAGCAGTGCAAGGAGAAGGTCGGTCAGATTACCTCCACTTCTAGCACATTTGATGAAGAATGAGAATACAGAAAAGGCAGGCAGAGGCGCCTAAACCTTGTCTCTGCCTCACACTTAACAAACACTTCCAAAGCAAATGAAGGAGGTGAAGTAGCCCTGAAACAGATATAATTGATAGTCAATATTAAAAAAATCTCTATTATAAATTTATATATCATCCAATAATAGCATGGCACGAGCTTCATCCATTAACCGATACTTCAAACATCACTTTTTTTATAAGTAAGAAATTTATTAATAAACGTTATTAGGCATAGCCCAAATACACAGGAAGTGTACAAAGAGAGACACCTAATTGCAAGCTAACCCTGAACTTATCAGAAACAAGTTCTTCACTTGTCAATTCAACCAAATATTCCCAAGTTTTTAAGCAAAATTTCATATGATCAGACATTGAAAATCACAAAATAGTCTAGACCAACCCGCCCATGTGACCATACATTAATGGCGGAACACAACCTGAGCATTTTTTCAGAAAGCATATAAAACTAGTACGTCTTGTTCTAACAAATTATGGTACCACTGCGTTAACATAATCCCATCGAGATTTTTATTTCAAAAATAATACATGCTTGTTAGTTTGAATCAAGTTCATCTTAGTTTAACTGATAAATGGGAGCGTTCAATATTAAAAGAAGCTACAAGCGCCACACACCCAAGAAGCGTTACTGCTTGAGCTGCAGAAGAAGCATTTTGTTCGAGGAACTCACACGCAGTTATTACGACGGGTTCAGCAAACAATACCTGGATAAGAACAACGCATTAGTAAAAGGCAGCATTCAACGAATAATATGCTCAACAGCTTAGTAAACTGAGCGTGTTGAGTAATTTCCCATGCACAGTGGTTCATTAGGAAGCAATTTAAGCATAGGCCGCAGTTTGACATATGCTAAACATGGTAAGAACTTCAAAAATAAATCAACGAAGTTGCTACACGTAATTTGAAAAAATAAAAAGAAAAAAAAAATTGAATCAGAAGAACTGCGTCATAAATTACAACGTACGAATATAACGCTCCTAAATTCGTAGAAAGCTGGAGTGTGTTACCTCGTCAACGTACTCGTCGAGATGTGGATGGTTGAAGGTCTGGGCAAACAAGACGTAGGGTTCGGGTCGACCCATCTGGTTTTTGCGGGTCTTGTAATATGATTCTTCAATGGAAAAAAGGGGGGTTGAGACACTTGGATTGGAAATTTGGAATTCTAGGGTTTTGGGCGTTTCACTCTGGAAATCATGTTTTACATGTTGATATGTCACCGACTCGGAGGAAAGGAGAAACTGGGAATCCTCGTAGAGGGAAGAAGAGAGTTTTTAATTTTTACCAAGTTTTGAATTAATTATAAACCCTTTTTAGTTTTTACGGCCTATAAAATGCAAGCTTTATTTTTTTAATCCCCACTTCATTGATCATAAAAACTCCAAACAAATGTCTAAATAATTATATTTCTATTGTTTCAAAAAATGTATATATTTCAATGTTATAAACTATTATTTTTTAATGAAATAAACAGATCGCCTGAATCTTAAAAAAAAATTTAAAATAAATGTTGAACTTAAGTCTTAAGAGCTGGATTGGGACTAAAATTAGATGAAATTTTATAAATATAGTAAAATAATTTGTAAATAGTAATAAAATAGTTTAAGTTTAATATTTTTTAAATTTTAGAAAATGAAAAATAAATACTTGAATAATAAATATTATAAAATTAAAATATTATTATAATATAGTTTTATAATATTATTTTTGTTTTAAGAGTTGAAAAAATTAAATTATTTTTTATTTTTTATTTAAAGAGTTTGAAAAAATTGTAATGATTAGTTTGAAATTATTTATATTTTAATTATATTTAAAAATAAAATAAGATGAAATTAAAATTTCGAGATGAAATTTATTTTCAAACAAACCAAAAGGAAATGCTGCCTTAATAGGTACGTTTTGGAAATATATTATGTAGGTTTATAGGTTTCTTTACCGACTTGTTAAGGTGAATTGATGTCCAAACTTATCGATCTTACAACACACTCGCCTTTATAACTAAATTTCATTCAAAAGATTTCGAAACATGAGCAATCATTTTAGTAGTTTTAATTCAATTATAAAATAGAAAATGTTTGGCTTACAAAAAGTAATTATAACAAATTATCTTACCAAACTAACTTGTGTAATACATTTAATTGTAAAATAAATTTAACATACAAGTTAAGACAGATGAATCCCAATTTGCAATTATCTATCATTGCATAAGTCGACAATATGGACCACATGAAATTATATTAGTTTAAATGATATATTCAATATATCGACAAAAATAATTATTAGTGATCAAAATTTATCCAATTTACAACTTAAATTCACCCATTCAAATATATATACTAGTTACATAAAGTCAATCAAATGAAAAAGTTTTGCCATCAAAACATAATTAGTATTATACGTATTCAGCTACTTTTCACTGTATATATCTTAAAAGAAAATACTTTAACCATAAATGAATTATACAAAAGTAAACCTATAAACTGATTTAATTTAATATAATATGTTAGATTGTAAAATTATTTTTATTATAAATTAAATCTAATAGATTTCATGAAAGCATATCAGTTTATGAGTTTATTTTGTATAATTTTGTTATATCTGTTGCAATTCTTTATATCAAAACTAAGCATAGTTCTCTAATCGAAGGAAGGCAAAATACTACAAAGCAATTGATCTGTTCTTACACCAATCAATAATTGAATATTGTTTTACAATAACAAGTAAAAAAACACATTGGAGGAAAGATCTAGTATGTTGGATAGGGTAATGCTACTATACCATTTAATTTATACTATTCAATTTGTCTTCTTAATGTGGCAATATGGTGCCCCGTAGCTTATTTAAAAATAAAAATATATATATTCAAAATAAAATAGTTCACATAGATACCAAAAAAATAAAGACTAAAAACCTAGATTCCTTGTACTCTTTTTATGTTTATGTCTTTATTTGTTTTTTTTAACAAGTCACGTGGTGCCACGTAAATAAAGCATAGTAAGAGGAACAAATAATGAGGCATAATAACATTTTTCTTTTTGAAAACATGCACAACTTGCCAATTAGATTGAAACGAGGATATGATTCGATTTAGAGGAATACATCAATAAACGAGTCTT
This sequence comes from Carya illinoinensis, assembly GCF_018687715.1. Taxonomy (NCBI): domain Eukaryota; kingdom Viridiplantae; phylum Streptophyta; class Magnoliopsida; order Fagales; family Juglandaceae; genus Carya; species Carya illinoinensis. The sequence goes on from NC_056761.1 coordinate 1,710,575, forward strand.
CAGTATCATTCATTTCCAATTTTGTGGCCTCGCCCTATAAATCTTTGTGGACTTGGAATGGTATGATTGAGAAAATTGATTAGAGGTGTGGTTTGATGGATGGAAAATGATCTGTTTGTCAAGATGGAGAAGAATCACACCTAAAAAAGTATGTTGACTAATATTTCAACATTTTTTCATTTGCCCTTGAGATGACCGATAGAATTGAGAGAATCTTCCATATTTTTTTGTGGGGCCAGTCATGAGAAAGAAATAAAGTTTCATTTAGTAATTTCGAATAAAGCTAGTTCATCTATTGCAATTTGAGACTTTTCAACAAATCTCTTATTGAGAAATGGCTTTGGAGGAATCGTGTGTTTAATTGTTAAAATCAATTCAATTCATTTTAACTTATCTCAAACTAATTATTGATGAGATTCATTATTTTTTCAAATTCTCATTAAAAAAGTTAAATCCATCTCAACATATTTTGTATATTCAAACATATATTTCAATCTATTTATATTAAAATACATCTTAATGAAATTTATAAAATATTTATTCACAAATTAACTCAAATCATCTGATATAATTTTAACATCTAAACATTATTTTAGCGAGAAATGCATTGTGGAGGAATATTATTTATGTTAAAAATAGAAGGCCTTAGGGGAGTTGGTGTAATGGAGTAAGAATTATGTATGGTATGGAATTGTAGAAATTTATTCGAAATGGTCGGTGGTTTCTATAAACCATGTTTCGGTTAAAGACAGATGGAGGTTATAGGATCATGTTAGCATAATGTTTTGTGTGGGGACTTGACTCTTAATAATGCTTTCCCTTATATATTTAAAATTGCAATGGACCAATAAGCTGTTGTGGTTGATCTAGTGATTTTTCTAATAATATTCCTCAATGGAATGCGAAATTTAGTAGAGATGCTTATGATTGAGAACAATGAAAAGTGCCCATTGTTTTTTTTTTTTTTAGTAGGTTATATGACATGTAGTTTTTAAAGGGAATGGAGGACAAACTAGGGGTGCTACCCGCACCATACGGTGCGGGGTAACCCCCTCCCCGCACCCCGCCCCACATGGTGCGGAGGTGGTGTTTTCTCATTCGTCCCCTATCCCCGTATTCCAGGAGTGGGGTGCGGAGTGAATACCCGCCCCACCCCGCCTCATTTTTTCTTTAAAAAATTACTATTTTTTTTATATTTAAAAATTATTTTTAGATCTAAAAGTGATCAAAAATATATTTTTAGATCTAAATTGTAAATTTAAATTTTGTAAATATGACTATAATTTAAAAATTATGTAGTTTTTAAATTTGTTAGTGCATATTTTATGTAATTTGTAGTGTAATAGTTTTAAACTATATAATTTTTAAATTTGTTAATGCATACTTTATAAACAAGTCTAACAAATTGTAATATATATTTATATATACACAATTTGTAAAATATAAAAATATATTTATATTATATATAAACATATATTTATGCTTTTGAATATATATAAATATTTATGTTTTTATATATAATATATATATGTAGGAGGTGGGGCGGGGGAAAATGCGAGGCAGGGTTGAGCCCCCCCCCCGCCCTCGCTAAGGGGACTAGATGCGGGGTGGGGTAGCAGTAGGGGTGAAAGCCGGTCGGTCCGGACCGGGAAAACCGACCGAACCGACTGTTTCGGTCCGGACCGGCCTTAGAGCCGGTCGGTCTCGGTCCAGGAGAGCTTAAAATTTCGGTTTCGGTCCCGGTCTCGGTCCATGCCTTTTTTGGACCGGACCGGACCGGACCGACCGAATAGAAAAATGTGATTTTTAAATATATTATATATATTATTTTATATAATAATTGTATAATTAATTATGCAATTTTCATCTAAAATATTACCATTAAGTTTAACAATATAAAACTTTAAATTTAAATTAATGTTCTAGTAATTAACTAATGTCAATTAGTTATTAATACTTATTATCAATTGATTAAATTCACCATTAACTAATTAGTAGGTGAATTAACTAATTACTAATATAACTATTATCTATGATCTGATTAAAGTTATTAGATAAAGAAGTTATACTTAAGTTGTAACTTGTAACTTTGTAAATATAAATCAATGATAAATTTTAATTAACTAATATATGATATCAATTAAGTAACCTATCACCAATTCACCATTAACTATGTTACTATTAATTATTAACATATACAAGTAACAAGACTACACTACATCTATGATCTAATTAAAGTTAGTAGATAAATTTTTTGTAAAATACCTAAGTTGTAACTTATAACTAAATATAAAGCAATTAATGTAAATTTTAATGAACTAATATATGATATCAATTAACTAACCTATCACCAATTCACCATTAACTAATTATAGTTTATTAACATCTACATCTATGAATCATGATTCATGATCATATAAAAAAATTTGCATCTATAAGTTTAATATAGCTCACTAATTCATTGACATACTATAAGTCTATATCTCTAAGTTAATAATAAAATAGTAATTAATATATTAATATAAGTTTAATTAATTATTTTTTGAGTTAATGAAATAATCCACATTATTACATCAATTAGTTTACTTAACTTTAATTATATTAATTTAAATATTTTTGCATTTAAATAACAAGAAGATAAAAGAATTTAAAAGAAAATATTAGGCAATAGGCATTATAGAAAACGGCGCCGTTTAATGTAAATTTGGACCTAAACGGCGCCGTTTAAGTCCAGTGGAGACCAAGGATTAAAACCGGGTTGCATGAAACGGCGCCGTTTCATGCAACTCAGTTTTAAAATTTAAACCCAGCCGGTCTGTTAAACAGCGTCGTTTGGAGTTAAATTTAATCCCAAACGGTGCCGTTTTATCCCTAAACGGAAGGCAAAGCCTTCTTCCCCCCTCAGCTCATCGATTCCATTCCCAATTCCCAATCCCCCCCTCAGCTCCCGATTCGCAATTCCCCCCTACCCCTCAGCTCATCGATACCCTAACCTCTCAGCTCGGCCGACCCATTCGCCCCCTTCCATCACAGACCTTCGCCACCTTCCACCCTAAACGGCGCCGTTTAACAGACCCATTAGCTTTCCGTCACAGCCCCTCCCGTCGCACCGTACACCTTCCGTGGCAGTGTGCACCCTTCCAGTTCCCACAAACCAGCCGGTCCAGCCCCTCCAAACGGTGATTCGCACCCTTCCAGTTCCCTCTAAAGGTAATAAATACCTCTAATTTCTAAATGTAGTTTAATTTTTTTGTTAGGTTAGGTATTTACCGTATTTTACTACATGATTCATGTTTTTTTTTTTTTTTTTTTTGAAATCATGTCCTTTTCTTCATGTTGAGATATAAAGCTGTGATTTGCTTAGTTATATTAAATTAAATTAATGGTAGCACCGTAGATGACACATTGCAAATCAAGACACATTGCAAATTTAGGACCAGATTCAAATTTATTTATTGAGTGTGTGTGTTTTCAAATTAATTCAATATTTCCTTCCAGTGTGTGTTTGTTGAAGTGATCAATTCATAAATTATTTGAGAATCATCTTGAATTTATTATCTTTGATTGATATTTTTAGGTTATTTTTTTTCTCCTGTTTAAGACCTAAAGATCAAGCTTTTTAAAAAACACCACATTCTAAGGATATATGCCTAATTCTTGGCAATCACAAATATTTAGATCATCCAAGGCCAATTTTGGGAAAAAAGGGTACTATAGAAACCCTTGCAATGGTCAGTTACATTAGTTAAAGCTAATTACTTAATGTTGTCCTTTTTGCTTTCTTTTTCCTCTAGCTTTTCTAGAAATATGTTGTATATTTTATCTTTCTTTTTTAACAAATAATTAATAGTACTCCCCACCAACCCAATTTCTTTTGGAGTATAAACTCTTATAAATACTCATATGCTTAACCACACGGCTTTGAGAGCAGTTTGCTTAGTTTATTTAGCAAATTTGCTATTTCCCTAAGTTTGCTAAGTTTATTTAGCAAGTTTGCTATTTCCCTAAGTTTGCTAAGTTTATTTAGCAAGTTTATTTACTGACTTTTAGTGCATTTTGTAGATGGACCAGATTCAAGATTCTACTACAGATGATGTAGAGTCAAGTATGCCTACACAAAGTGGTACAGCCCTACCTCCACCCGCACCCAATGTAAGTGGTAGACATAGGTCAATGGTTTGGGATCATTTTACTAGAATACCAAACTGTGATCCAAGTAAACCTAGGGCTAAGTGTAATTATTGTACTGCTTCGTATGCATGTGATACGAAGACCAACGGTACAAAGTCCATGAAATATCATATTGAAAAACAGTGTAAGAAATGTCCTTTTAATAGGACGGATAAGTCTCAAACTACCCTAGCTTGGAAGGGGGTTGGAGGAAGTGGTAGTGGAGAACTTGTGTCTATAGCATTTAGTGTTGATGCTTGTAGACAAAGCTTAGCAGAAATGATAATTCTTGATGAGTTACCCTTTAGGTTTGTTGAGGGAGAGGGTTTTAAGAAGTTTATGCTTACTGTTTGCCCTAAGTGGGTAACGATTCCATCCCGTGTTACGGTTGCAAAGGATTGTTTTAGTGTGTACACGAGGGAAAAAAATAAGTTGAGAAGTGCTCTTCAAGGGCAACGAATTTCCCTCACTACGGATACATGGACATCCGTGCAAAATCTGAATTATATGTGTCTTACTGCACACTTTATTGATGATGATTGGAATCTACACAAGAGAATTCTTTCTTTTTGTTTGGTTGAGAATCACAAAGGGGATACACTTGGTAAGGCCATTGAGATGTGTTTGCATGATTGGGGGCGACCAAAATATCTTGCTATCACACTTGATAATGCAAGTTCTAATAATGGTGCAGTTTCTTATTTAAAGAAAAAAACCAAGTATAGGAAGGATACTATTTTGGAACATGAATTTTTGCATGTTCGATGCTGTGCCCACATCTTAAACTTAATAGTTCGTGAGGGATTGAGGGAATTTGATGAGTCTATTGCGAAGGTGAGAGGTGTTGTAAAATATGTGAAGTCCTCACCTCAAAAGTGGAGTATGTTTGACAAATGTATACAGTTGGAAGAAATTACGTGCAAAAGTGGCATTTGCTTAGATGTACCGACTAGGTGGAACTCCACCTATCTTATGTTAGAGAGAGCAATAAAATTTCGAAGAGCGTTTGAACGGTTGGAAGAAGAAGATTCGGCTTTCCTTACTAGTATTGGAGATGATGACGATGATGATGAGGAAGATGTAGAGCAAGTTGTGAATAGGAGAACGTCCAGGAAGTTGGGGCCTCCCAATAATATTGATTGGGAGAAGGCAAGGTTGTTTGTAAAGTTTCTTAAACTATTTCATGATGCAACTTTACGCTTTTCGGGGGGTCTATATGCAACTTGCAACTCTTTTTTTCCGGAGTTAGCTACAATATCCGGTGCAATTGATATGGAGTGTCAAAATCAAAACCTTGTGGTGGGATTAATGGCCACAAATATGAAGAAAAAATTTAACAAATATTGGGGCAAGTTGGATAATATGAATATGTTGTTGTTTGTTGGAATTCTTCTTGATCCTCGGTACAAGATGCGATATCTTGACTTTGAGTTGGAAGTGATGTATGCCCATGATCCCACAAAAGCAGTTGATTTGAGTTGTTCAGTGAAGAATACTTTAACCCGTATGTATGAGGCATACCTTGCAAATGAAGATGTGAGCAACTCTTTACAACAACAACAGCAGTCTAGAAGTTTATCACGTGAAGATGTAAATCTTACTGGTGAAGATGGCGCAAGTACAGACGTGGATGTTCGTGCACAGAGAATGGCCATATTTCAGGCAAGGTTGCAGTCGGAGGACTCTCTTGAAAGTAAGTCAGAGGTTGATAGATACCTAGATGAAAAGTGTGAGACAGACAGTGCAAGTTTTGACATTCTAGTTTGGTGGAAGGTTAACTCATTTAGATATCGTGTGCTTTCAAAAATTGCACGCGATGTACTTGCAATACCAGTCTCTACAGTTGCCTCTGAATCTTGCTTTAGCACAGCGGGTCGTGTTCTTGATCCTTTCCGAAGTAGTTTATCTCCGATGATGGTTGAGGGACTCATTTGTACACAAAATTGGCTTCGTTCTTCATCTACTCCAATCAGCCTTAGGACTATAATGGATGATGTGGAAGATTTTGAGAGGCAGTTGGATATGGGTATGTTTATTATTTACTTCATTTTATAACTTTTATGATTTATATATGTAGTGAAAATTTATATAAATTGTTTTTTTTTTTTGTTCCTTTATTATATAGCACTTGCTCAGGAGGGTGATAATTCTATGGAGGCGTCAAATACAATGTCTACATCTAATGCAAATTCATGAGGTGAGAACTTAAATTGTTTTCTTTAAAATTTCACATTATTTTCTTCAATTGTGACTTGTCCAATTTAGTTTTACTTTTATATTGTCTCTAATTGAATTTTTGTGTTCTATTTGGCAGCATTTCGTTTGGTGATGAAAGCTTTGACGGGATCAAGTGTTTGCCGTTTAGAGATCATATCTTAGTTATTTGTTATTTTTATTAGTTATTATTTAGTCACTTGTAATTCGTAATATCACTTTATTAGTTATTATGGCTAGAAGCATAGATGCATGGATTTTAAATTGTAATATTTTTTATGCCCTTTGCTTAACTTTTTTGGTTTCTTATTTTTTTCCTTTTTATTTGGACTTTTGGATGTTTAGTTGGCATGTTTAGTTAAGAATTAGATGTACTTTTCAACTTTTTTCCTTTTCTTTTGAAATATGGATGTTTAGTTAGCAACTTGGCATAGAATTAGATGTATTAAATTTCATTTGATGTAAAATATTGCTTGTATGTGAGGATTTGACATGAATTGTTGGATTTTTTATTTTTGGATGTAAAAGTGGTGCTCTTTAAGTTTTAATGAAATCATAGGTCCTTTGCAAGTCATTAATTTAGACATTAAGTCATGGATTTTTTGTAATTTATGGGTCTTTTTCAATTTTCTTTATTTTTTTTTCCTTGCAAAATCTTTTATTCAAATTTATTGTATATAGATAATTTTCTTTTTATGCTTAATTTTATTTTGTATTCAAATATTTTATTTTTAGGTATTTTTTAAATTAAAATTAGATAAAATATTAACGTGATTTTACTGTTGGGCCGATTGGGCCCATGGGCCACATGGTCCATATTCGGACCGACGGACCGACCGGACCGGACCTCCCCCGAAAGGGACCGACCGGACCGGTCCTTAGTACATTTCGGTCCGGTCCAGGGTGGGAAAACCCTGGACCGAATTGGTCCGGTCCGGTCCGCAAATCCCCCTGCGGACCGACCGGATCGGACCGAATTCACCCCTAGGTAGCAGGGTGCAGGGCCCCGCTGTCCACCCCTAGGACAAATTGCTTTGGAAACATGTTGGAAATTCCATTTTTACCATTAGCTCTTGTTATAATACGTTGACTTGCCATTGTCTCAGCCAATTTCCTTGGAATTGCATTTGAAGATCCAAGGTTTATAGTAAAGTTGATTTTTTGTCTCTCTTGATTGGTGTCTGCTCAAAAAAACTTGACAATGAATAATTCAAGAAAAACATGATATAATTTATTTAAATTTGTGATTTTTGTGTAAAAAAGATAATAATCCATTGATAATTTGTTTGCACACTGTAAGGTGGTTAATACCTTTTGGGATAAAATTTTCAATAGATTGTATTGCTTGGATGATGTCTAAGAGAGTGGTGGATCTCTTAGCTTGTGGAAAATGTTTCATGATTAGTTATCATATTTTTGCTATTTGGAAAATGAATCATTTATGTCTGATGCAATGCCTATGTTTGAAAATGATGGAGAACGATTGTTGGGAGAATTAAGAGATCTTTTCTTTTTAACTTTATGTCTTTGGGCGAATGTTCTTGTATTGAATGAGGATAATTTTCATGATTTTCTTAAAGTTTATTCTAGCTCTTAATTCTAGTTTGTATTTAGGTAGTTATGCTTGTATATTTATTATATACTTGGATTGTGGCTATTTATGTGCCCTAATAAAACTTCTTATTATTTATAACAAAAGTAAGATTGTATGGCCTTTCGCGTTAATGAAATTGTTGGGAGGATTTTTCAATGCAAAGTCTAGGAAGATTTCCGTGAAATTCATGATGAGAGGCTACAACAATAGAAGATTTGCCTGTTTGTTCTTGTGGATGAAATGAGATTAGTTGAGATGAAAGTTAAAAATCGAATAAAATATTATCAAAATATATTTTTTTAATATTATTTTTATTTTGAGATTTAAAAAAAATTAAATTATTTATTTTATTTTATGTGAAAATTTGAAAAAGTTATAATGATTAGATTAGATGAGATGTTATGTTGAAAATTAAATAAAATATTATTATAATATGATTTTTTAATATTAATTTTGTTTTAAAAAAATTGAATTATTTATTATATTTTGTATGAAATTTAGAAAAATTATAACGATTAGATAAGATGATAAGATAATTTTGTATCTGGTAATCAAACCAAGCCATATACTTCTTTGTTTGGTTTCATCAAATTTTACGACTTTTTAAAATAAAACCAAATATGTTTAAATTAAAAAAAATAGAAAATGATTTATTTACAACTATTTTGCTACTACTTTACAACTCCATATAAAATACAAAAGGAAAAAAAAAAAGGATCCATTTCAACTTCTCATCCAATTATTGTTTAAATACAATTTTTTATACCCTAAACAAAAATACTCTTAAAATCTGTTATTCAAAAAATTTATAAACTTTTTATCTAAACATTATCCAAATACAAAAATATAAATTTTATAAACTTTAAAATAAATATATATTTAAAAAATTATATTTAAATAACTTTTTAGCTCTACCTATCAATTTTCATAAATTCCAATACAAAAGTTTGTTTCTAAATTTATTTTTTGTTTCTCTATTTGTTTGAGGCTCACAAGCATTAAGATGGCTTGTTTGAGGTTTAGAAGCATTAAGATGGTCCCATTAACCATTTTTTCCCAAAGATTTTACACACTATTTATTTTTTTCCTATATTTTTGAAATATCGATTGGACTCTCTCTTTAGACGTGTTCAACTGGGGACCTAGGTTTTAAATCTAGACCAGGTTCCGAATCGGATTAATTTGGGTTGTGACTCGAAGCCAAAACTCAGGTGAATCTGTATTTTTACAATCCAAAAATCTGGGTTCCGGAATCAATCCGGTTTAAAAACAAAAAAAAAAACAACAACAACAACGCATATTATTAATTTTTTTCAAGAAATGGATAATGTTGAAAATGTGGAAGGTATATATATATTAATCTAAAAGCCTAAATTCTACCACGATTTTTTCAAAAAAAAAAAATTGAAAAGCATAATTTTTTTAATATATAAAGCTAAAATATAATTAAATTTTGTTAAAGGCATGTTGAACATTGTCCATAATCATAAAATATATCAAAATGGAAACCTCACTTTCATGTAAAAAATAACTAAAGTTAGAAACAACTAATTACCATGTATGAAAAAAAGAATCGATATTTATCATGTAAAATGCATGCAACACATAATGCAATTTCCTACATGTTACATTATTTGGTATTTATACATTACATTATAAAATACAAAATTATAATATATGAAAATTGCATATATAATGGTCCTATTTTACTGGAGAACCCATGAAAATTAAATATCTATGGTCTTTTTGCAAGCTATAGCCATTTCTTATAACACACCTGCATGTCCATTCAAAATGAAATAATATCAACAAATTATACAATAATTTTTTATAATCATTACCAAATGAAGAAAATTCAAGAGGGAAAATAGTTTTTTAATGAACATAAGTGTCAAATGGGATACGCAAATATGATGGAATACTCAAACAGAATCACAATTAATATAACTAACAAAGAAATACAAATACACTTGTCATTAAACAAAGTGATAGAGAATATTTTCACTCACAAATTTTTTAACTTTTCCAAAACATAAATAGATGATGGAATGTGTCCTTCAAGTCCACTAGCAAGCAATTCACTCACAACTCCACATGCAGTTAATCAAAAGAGAAACTTATTATTAATAAAAGAAAGTAAATTTCACTAGCATATGTAAATATGTCCTTTTCCTTGGAGCATCTAATCTAGAATTATCACCTTAGTCCTTGCATGACCTAGCCCTGCCCTGTGTGTCACCTTTTTGTTCTTGTTTTTAAAATTATTTTGTAGGTACCCACTTCTTCCAGGACCACATGCTGAGGAAACTGATGATTCTTTAAGAACTGCTATTGGCTTGCATGCATCTATGAAAGAGGATAGGCTTATCGATATGTCTATTCTCAAAACTTCTATTATTCTTTTTCCTCAAAATCACCAATCCACGTAGAGAGGAATCATCCTCCTCTCAATGTTCTAAAAGCTTATAATCAAGTTAAAGGAGAGGGTCTAGAATAGTGCACACATTAGCCTTAGGACACGTATGCACTTTAACTAAACATCATACTAACGTCCCTCTTTTTCCTTTCTATGCTTACCTTTTCAAAACTACTATATGAGATCCATCTACAGTCTGGGCACAGAGAATGAGAAGCTAGCACACAACATCCATCTAAACAAATACTGAATGTCACCAATATCTCTCGTGGGTAGGTATAATTTGGTCCAGAAATGCCCAATCCACACCAAGATATAAAAACAACGACATGCACATATGTGCAATAGCCTTAAAAAACATATAAGATTTTATTGAATAAAGAATAGCCTTAAAAAACATGTAAGATTTTATTGAATAAAGGATTAGAAGTACAGAGCAAAGGTCGTAACTTGTTGCTTGCACAAAGAATAACCACAAAGACGGACACGACAATGCAAGTAAAAGAAACAAAGAGCTATGCTCTGCTATCTAGAGCTATGCACATGCTACAGACACGAGGGTGCATTCTCAATACACCTCTACAAAGCAAACAAACAAACCCATGGATCCATATTCCATCAAACATGTATATATATACTCCTCAAAGTTTCTATAAACCCAGATCTAACCCATAAAACTACTTCTCAAATATTCTTTCATTTAAACATTAACATCAAAATAGACCCAAATCAATAAATTAATAAAATATCCTTAAATCAACAAAATCAGGCATTTACTTCTGTCAACCAAACCCCTCAAACTTTTTTCAGCAAGAGGATCTACAACAATTGGTTTATCAAACTCGCACAACACAATATTGGGATTTAGAGACAAAATGTCCTCATTATACGAAAAATATGGAAATGAATCGAGTAAATTCAAAGGAAAAAGAAAATCAAGTGACTTATTGTACGATAACCAAATGAGAACTTACGACTAACACTAGAGCTCCATTTCACTACAAAATGCAAATCCGAGAAAACGAAAAACCTCAACCCAACTTAGTATAAAACAAAAATATTTGTTAAAACTTCCACTTTCTCACTCCGTTTTCTCAGGAACCAAACGTAGAGAGAGAGAGAGAGAGAGAGAGAGAGAGAGAGAGAGAGAGAGAGAGAGAGAGAGAGAGAGAGAGAGAGAGAGAGAGAGAGAGAGAGAGAGAGAGAGAGAGAAGTCACTTACCTTCTTTGAGTTTTAATTGGGTTGGGTCAAAACGGATTGACCCGTTAAGATATAACTGCGATCAACCCGTTTTGATATGCTATAACCCGTTATGACACGTTAAGAAATTTAAAGTTACAATTATAAATTTATATCTAAAAGTAAAATTGTTAGAATTTCAATTTTGATATTTTTATTGTTTCGATTGTAATTTTAGATTTGTAATTAGTTTTATAATTTTTATAGATATTGTGATTTTAATATTTGTATAAAATTATACTAAATTTAATAAGATCAAATGGATTAATTTCAGACCTATTAAGCCCATTTACATAAACAATTTAAAATGGGTCGCATTGTATCGTGTTAACCTATTTCGTAATATTCACAAATGTGTCAAAACGGGTTAACATAACACAACCTGTTATGTTAATGGTTCGTGTTAGGATTTGAAATATTGATACGATAAGTTTAAAGAATTAGGTTAGGGTTAACCTATATAGTATAATATACATATTTTGATACGATACGATCACAACCCGTTAACACGATTTGACATTCCTAACCGGAGGAGCAGTCTTATGGTCAGCTATCTTCGAGATCATAAGAGGAGATGGCAGCAAGATGTTATGGTATTAAGAGGTATGGTTTGAAGGTTTGGGCTTAGGGGAGAGAGAGAGAGAGAGAAGGATGGCAAAATCCTAGATGAGTGATTTGCTTAAGATTTATATATATCCGAAACCCGGATTTAAATCCAGAATTTGGTTTTTTTCACCTGAACCGGATTATATATGTCCGGGTTATATAACGCGGGTTTCATCCGGGCCGAATTCCATAATTGAAAGCTGAAAAATTGGGTTATTTTATCCGGTCCGAATAAAAATTCGGCCAGGATAAACTTTTAACTGCCGAATAGGACAACCCTGCTGGGTACGAGAAGAGCTCACAATCGCATGGGCTCAATGGTCTATGGATAGTCCGACTCCTCTGCAGCCCAACAGAACGGATCTCATACTCCAAACTCAAATCGTCCTCCATTGTCGCTTGAGATCTGAGCAGCCAGAATCCTTCCAACCCAACCTAGCGAGTGACTATGTCCGGCCATTGAAGCCTTTTAGATTAGCTCCCCCTCACGGCAATTTAGGGCAGCGGGGGAAGAAGAAAATGGATCCGGCGAGGACGCCACTTGGCAAATTGCTATTGGATGAGATCACCCCCGTTGTCATGGTGCTCTCCACTCCTCTTGTCGAAGAAGCTTGCCTTAAGAACGGCCTTTCCCTCGTTGAGATGCTCAGCCCCTTCTGCGTCTTCAACAACATTGACGGTAACCATTACGAAGCTCTCTGCCTCTCTCCCTATATATATGTATGCAGATACCGTTATCCATAGACAAATACACGTGTATGTTAGATTTTTTTTAGGGTATAATTTGCGGGGAATCTGATGGTTGCTTGTATGTTTGGATCGTTTCCATTGGTTTCAGTACCTGTGCGAACAGCGAGTGATCAACCGTACCGGATTCAGAAGTTCAAGTTACGATTATTTTATGCTTCGGATATTCGGCACCCGAATTTGGAGGTAATTGCATAGCGTGCAATTTGGTTTATGAGAAAATACAAGAAATGCAAGAAAAGTGAAATCCGAATAAACCGTAAGCCTCCTCTGAACTGAGCTTAACAGAACTGTTGGGAATAGTCAGAAAGCAGCATAACATTTTTATATGTGTAAAGCAGCATCATATGTAATGAAAAAACATCATCATTATAATTTAGTTGCTCTATATTTTCTTGGCAATCAAATGGTTGAGAAAGGAAAATGCAGTACCTGATATCTTGCAAAGCGTTGGATGAATTTATGAGTATTCACTCTATTAAAAGAAAAAGGCATCATTACGAAACAGGCTGCATAGTGCATGGGGAGGGGAAACATGATTAATTTGGAGTTCACTTAAACAATTATTGATTTAAGACCTGATATATGCTAGTTTTCAGTTATATCGTTTAAGTTTTTCAAGTGATACCATGAAATGAACACATGAAGAGTGTCGTGTTTTAGTTCAGGTGAACTGTTATTTCCCAAATGTTAGTTGCAATTTGCATCTTCGATTTTACAAACATGATAACATTCTCTTTATCAGTATATTTTGTTGTTCCCGTCTGAATTTTTTTTGTACAAATAGGTGGCAAAAGAGCGATTGAAACAGGTTATTACCCGGGCTGGGGAGAAAGATGATTTGTATTCTGAACCCCCTCAAACTAGTAATCTACTCTCCAGTAAGTAATATCCATTATTTTTCTTTTTGATAAGCAAGAATAAGATATTATTGAATCTGAAGGCAATATAAAAAAAAAAAATGCCTAATATCCATTCTAAAAAAATTGTACCTACCAAAAGACAAATTTGTTGATAATTGAAAATTGTTGTTAATGTCAATTGGCATAGCCCAACTACATCGGATGTATACAAGAGAATATCCATTCTAATATATTTTCGAAACAGCTCCCAATTACACGAATTGTGTGAATGGAGATAGTCTTTTTAAGCTCTTGCATAGGCAATTTATTTTCAGTAATTTTCTTTTAGCAGCTGCATGGTGACTTTTCTTCTTCTTATTCTTCTTTTCTTTGTTCAAAGCTATTCAGTGCAGCTTATCATCTTTACTCAATACTTCAATATGCGAGTTTTACTGTGTAGTTAGGATAGGAATGAACTGCAATAATTTTTTGATTTTTAGTTGTTGTAAACATCACTTGTGTTGCATTTATAGGTAATAACCTCCCTGTGCAGGCTCTGAATCTGAAATTCAACCCTCATGGTTTGAGTTTTTTAATAAAGAACTCGTACGAACCATGTCTTTTTCAGACCATGAAGCTTTTGACCATCCCGTGGCATGTAAGTTTCTGAGCTTGTTATAACCTTATATTACGTTTTTCCTATCTACTTGTTATGCTCATCCTTTCTGTTCATAGGAAGAGAATTTTGCAAAACTATGACTTTTTTTTCCTTTGTGTTAAAGGGATGAGAGTTTTTTTTTTTGGTGACAAGAATTAATGGGATGAGGGTTTCTCAAAATCATGTTACTTATATTGATACAAATACAACTTTTTTCTTCAAATATATTTGCAGGCCTTTTGGTTGTTTCCTCGAAGGATGAACAGCCTATTAACAGATTTGTCGACCTATTTAACACCAACAAATTGCCTTCTCTTCTCAATGATGGTGCAATGGACCCGAAGATTTTAAAGCATTATTTATTGGTCCACGATTATCAAGATAGCGATCAAGAGAAGTATACTGGTTCTCTCCTTTCTTGTTATGTTTGGAAACTATTATATGACGAGTTGTGAGATTATACTAGCAATAAATACAGGTTTAAATATGGAAAACACAATTTAATTTACATCTTATGGAAAACTTAGTAACTCAGGCAGAAATCACTAATTAAGGCCCCGTTTGGATACAAGAAGTGTTTCATCTCATCATTACAATTTCTCCAAATTTTCACACAAAAGATAATAAACAATTTAAGTTTTTTAAATCGCAAAACAATAATAATATTAAAAAAATGATATTCTAACAATATTTTATTCAACTTTCAACTTTCATCTTAACTCATCTCATCTCAACTCACTATCCAAATAGCACCTAAGTGGTATTTTCTGTTATGTATAACACAATCTAAAGTGTGATGAACTTCTAAATCAAAGCCTGAATTTAGTTGAGCTTGTAATTTATGTTATGACTTAGGAGTGTTACAATGTTTAATAGTGCTGATTTAGGCTATTGGGTAATTCTGTCTAACTGAAATGTCAAAGGAATTAGCTGGCCATTTAAAGTCAGCTGATTCTATACCTTGTACAGCTTTGACAGCTATCTTCTATATTTGTAAATCTTTATTCTTTCCTTAATTAGGATATACTAGCTGTAGGCTATCTTTAGGCAGATCTGTATTTGGTAGTTTAGCTGATTTTAAGGGCTGAAGATTAGCTTGTATTCGATATATATAAATGGGAATTCTCCACCAAGAGAAACAAGCTTTTTGCTCAAAGATCTCTAAGTTTATCAAGGAAGATGAACATAGCACACATAACCAAAGGTACGAAGGTTAGAATAATTTGGAATCAAGTGTAAGGAGAGACGTGGTTCAATGAGGGAGAAGGCAATATGTTGATGAGGTGAACAGCAGTGGAGAGAGCTTTACACCAGAACCGAGAGGGCACATATGACTCTAAAAGAAGGGTGTGGATGACATCGAGAAGGTGACAGTTCTTTTTTTCAGCCACCCCATTTTGTTGGGGGGTTGAAGGACAAGACTGTTGAGAGATTATGCCATTAGTTTGCAGGAATTCCTGAAACAAATGAGACATGTATTCACCCCCATTGTTAGAGCGAAGGATTTGATATTGGCAGAAAATTGGGTCTGAATATGAGCATGAAAGAGGTTGAAAACAGAAAATACTTCATCTTTAGAATGCAGGAAATAAATTCAAATCAAACGACTATAGTCGTCAATAAAAGTGACGAAGTACTTGTAATTAGCATGAGAAGTAACCGGTGCCATACCCCACACATCACTATGTATCATATCAAAAAGCTGGACTACTTTTGTTGTGTGAGTGGGAAATTTCAGAGTTTTACTTTTGCCAATTTGACAAGAATTGTAGTCAAATTGAACAGCACTAAGAGATGTTAATTCTTTATTCCCAAGTAAACTAGAATTTAGCAAATCATGAAGTACGTTAGAGTTTGGATGTCCGAGATGTTTATGCCATGCTCGGTAATCAACATGAGCAGACTTACAAGTGACAAAGGGCAAAGAAAAACATGGATACAAAGGAAATTGGAAAGGGAAAAGAGGTCCTACTTTAGGCCCCCTTGCGATCATCTTCCATGATTGTTGATCCTGCACAACACAACCAGATTTAGAGAATTCCACTTTACAATTATTGTCAACCAACTAACCAATAGAAACGAGATTAGTGGTAAGACCAGGAGAGACAAAGACATTGGTTAGAGAAGGAGAAACATCACCGATGGCCGTGATAGGTAAATGGTTGCCATCAATAGTATGAATCTTGAGATTTCCAGAATATTTGTTTATTTGGTAAGGAAATGAGCATTGTTTGTCATATGATGGGAAGCCTCAGAATCAAATTACCAAGGAGGTGACGTAGAGAAGGCTTTACCTGAGAGTCCTAAAGCGGATAATGCAAAAATGATCATTTGTTGAATTATTTCAAGGGTCATGGGTTGAACAAGAGTAGGAGCACTTTGTGTCAGAGGTGTTGTATCCACAAAACTACCAGTACTAGAAGAGCCAACTGAGGTAGTATATGCTGTTTTAGATCTCTTGGGGGGTTGGATAGGGCATTCCTTGATAATATGGCCATCCTTTTTGCAGTAGTTGCCGAATTTTTTGGGACAGTTTGAAGCGAAATGGCCAAATCCTTTGCAACAAAAGTACTGAACAGTGCTCATGTCCCTACCTCTTGGCTTGCCTTGTGTTGCATAAACCACGGGAATGGAGCTGGATCTACGTTGTTCCATGGTGGTTTGAGTGAGAAGGCGTTGCTCCTCACGAAACAAATCACTGAGGCGCGCATCCTAGGAGGGGACAAGTTCTCGGTTCATAAGATTAGATTTGTGCCTTCAAATTTAGATCTTAATTTCATAAGAAATTGATCCCTCTTAGTAGTTTCATGGAAAGATTGAACAGAACTAAGACCTTCGGGAGGTAAGGTAGCATAGACTATATTAGTATATTCAACCTAAAGATTCATGAAGTTAGAGTAAAAATCAGAGATATAGATACTGTCCTGTTGGAGATTGGCCAAGTCATGTTCAAGCTGGAACTAATGAGCAGTGTTATGTTGACTTTAGAGCTTCTTGAGGTAAGTCCACGTCTCAATTGCAGTCTTGGAGGGTCAAAGGTTCAAGATGATGTTGGATTCGATAGATTCTAGGATCCACGCCTTGATTTGACCATCCTTGACCTCCCACTTGGTGTGCTGATCCTTGTCTTTGTTTTTGTCAGGCACAAGGTTGCTGCCATCAACATGGCCCCATAGATCCTTACCTTTGACAAATATCTTGAAGTGGAATGCCCAAGCTGAGTAGTTTTTGCCATTAAAATAAACAAGGAAGGCATCAGACTTATCTAAAGACATGAGGCTAAGAGAACTTGATCTAGAATAACTGAGAACAAGGGATTGAACTGGGGCTGAGTTGGACTTGAGAACGAGAGACACGTGAGAAGAACAAAGACTGAACTAGGCCTGAGTTGGACAAGAGACGTGAGAATTCAGAATTGTGGCTCTGATACCATGATAAACTTAGAGAACTTTGAGCAAAAAGTGTGTTTCTCTTGGTGGAGAGTTCCCATTTATATATATATCGAGTACAAGCTAATCTTTAGCCCTTAAAATCAGCTAAACTACCATATACAAATCTTCCTAAAGATAGCGTACAACTAGTATATCCTAATTAAGGAAAGAATGAAAGATTTACAAATATAGAAGATAGCTGTCAAAGCTGTACAAGGTATAGAATTTGCTGACTTTAAATGGCCAGCTAATTCCTTTGACATGAAATAGTTCTATGGCTTCTTTAAGTTGCCTTCGTGTAT
This sequence comes from Carya illinoinensis, assembly GCF_018687715.1. Taxonomy (NCBI): domain Eukaryota; kingdom Viridiplantae; phylum Streptophyta; class Magnoliopsida; order Fagales; family Juglandaceae; genus Carya; species Carya illinoinensis. Next base: position 1,728,795 of record NC_056761.1, read on the forward strand.
GGATATCACTTACACGGGATGAGTTCAGTAATTCATCTTTTTAGTATACATTTTGGTTGGAAATGATGCCTCTATGTCCATGCATAATTGACTCAATTTTATTGTGGGAATTCTTAATTTAGATGTACGATCCGTGATAACTTTTTAGGTTATTGCAAATGGTGTCATTTGTGTTTCTTAAACTATCAATAGTAGAGGGGCGATAACATATCCTTAAATTTTTTTAGGGTTAGCTTGTAATTAGGTTATTACAAATGGTGTCATTTGTGTTTCTTGCTTATAAAAAAAAAACATACCCTTAAATCATGTAGTCGAACATAGACAGAGAAAACACTTCATGTTATTCATTGATGTTCAACAGCCTATACATACTACATACAAATGACAATAATTTCCTCATAAGTTATACTAATTACAACCATGCCCTCTAACACTCTCCCTCAAGCTGGGGCATATATATCATATAAAGCTAGTTTGGAACAAATAAATTTTAATCGACTATAACACAATGGTTTGGTAAACATATCTGCAAGTTGATCAGCAGACTTCACAAAGGGTGTAGAAATGTCACCACTTAATATCTTATCCCGAATGAAGTGACAATCAATCTCAATGTGTTTAGTCTTATCATGGAACATAGGATTAGATGCAATATGCACTGCAGCTTGGTTATCACAAAATAACTGAAGAGGGACAGGAGCTGGAAACCCAATCTCTTTAAGAAATTGTTGCAACCATGTCAGCTCACTAGTAGTGTGAGCCATTGCTATGTATTCAACTTCTGCACTAGACTGAGCTACTATTGTTTGCTTCTAACTCTTTCATGTAACCGAGTTATTTCCCACAAAGATACAATATCCAGTAGTTGATCTTCTATTTGAAGGAGATCCAGCCCAATTAGCATTTGAAAGGTTTCAATTCTAATATGTCCATTTGGTCTATACAATAATCCAAAGCCAGAAGCTCACTTAAGATAATGAAGAACATGGATTACAACATCCCAATGTGAGACCCTGGGCATTTGTAGAAATTGGCTCACTACACTCTTGCATAAGAGATATCAGGTTTAGTGATATTAAGATAATTCAATTTTTCAACAAGTCTTTGATACTGACCTGGATCTTCAAACAAGTCCCTTTCCTCTTTCAAGATTTTACAATTTGGGTTCATAGGAGTGTCAATAGGCCGTGCACCCAACATGCCAGTTTCTTCTAGAAGGTCAAGTACATATTTTCTCTAAGATAGGTTAATACATTTTTTAGATCTACCAACTTTAATTCCAAGAAAGTATGTAAGTTTGCCCAAGTCTTTTGTCTAAAACTAATCATGTAAGAATTGTTTCAGCCTAGCAATTTCAGTCGAGTTACTCCCAGTAATTACAATGTCATCCACGTATACAACCAACAAGATATAATCTGCATCACCATGTAGGTGAAATACCGAGTAGTCTGTTTGGCATCTATAAAAACCAAATGCCAATACAACATCAGAGAACCTCTCAAACCATGCTTGAGGAGATTATTTCAAACCATATAATGCATTTTTTAACTTGTACACAGTGCCTCAATACTCTACCTGGGCAACAAACCCAGGTGGTTGCTTCATATACATTTCCTCATTTAAGTCGCCATGTAGGAATGTATTTTTAACATCCAACTGAAATAAGGGCCAATCCAAATTAGTAACAAGACAGATCAATACTTGAACAGATGAAATTTTGGCAACTGGGGAGAACGTCTCGTCATAATCAATGCCATAAGTTTGAGTGTAATCCTTAGCAACCAAGCAGGCTTTTAGACATTCCATAAAACCATCAGCATGAAATTTGATTGTATATATCCATCTAAACCAACATGGTGTTTACTAGGTGGTAGAGGAACAAGATTGCATGCCCCATTATGGTGAAGAGCATTCATTTCATTTTTCATAGCTGTTCTCCATTCTGTATCAGATAAAACATCCTGAATTGTCTTAGGAATAGAGAGTTTTGAAAGTTGAGAAGTAAAATATGAAAAAGATGAAGATAAGGCAGGACAAGAGATATATTGGCTAATCGAATGTTGAGTAACACAAGAGAGAGTACTTTTTCATAGAGCAATAGGTGGAGAGTCTAAAGCACTAGGTAACTCAAGATTTGAAGATGGAGACAAGGTTGGTGGGGGCATGGGAGCCAGGAGCTGCAAGCGACGCGAGTACACCCGTAAAAGAACAAGGGAAGGCACTGAGGAGAGTTGGGTAAAAGTGGGTGAGTGTGCAGGAAAAATGGTAGAGTAGGTAATGATAGATGATCACACTCAACAACCGAAGATGTTTTCGAGAAATAGGGTATGGACTCAGAGAATGTGAGCTTGTAATTAGGTGTCTCTCTATGTACACTTCCTGTGTATTTGGGCTATGCCTAATTATGTTTATTAATAAATTTCTTACTTATACTTATCAAAAATAAATTTCTTACTTATAAAAAAAAACATATCCTTAAATCATATAAAACTAGCAAAACTAAAAACTATTTATAACTGTCATCCACCGTTAAAGAGTCTTGCACATATGATCTTTTAAAACCATCTTTATTCTCTCACTGTCTTTAAATTATGGAAATTGCGTTCTCTCCAATTGCACCACATCACAAAATGGAGTGCATCCTCCAATCGTCTAACATTCAATGATTAATGAATTGATCGAGCCAACTGTCCAATAGCTTCACCACTCGATTAGGCGTTACCCATTTTACTATGGAAGATGGGAAATTGCAACCTTCAATTCTATAGACTCTAGCCATACTAAATGAAGCAAAAGATGGTTGATGGATTCCCTATTGTTGCTACAAATGAAATACCAATCCATCACTACTAAATGTCTCTTTTTTTATTGGCATTCGGTGTCCGGAACTAATTCCGGGGATGCATAAGTTCTCGACAAGGAGTTTCCAGCAAGTGCCCTTAGGATAATTTAAGGAAAAATTCTCTTATTTGATGGCCCCTACAAATTTTTTGCAACCAAGGGTTCGAACCTTGTACCTAAATGGAGCATACCACCAATACCAAGGCTCTTACCACTTAAGCCAACCCCTAGGGGTTCTCTTTCTTAAATTATCCAAGGTCAAAATCCTTCCTAATGTTGCTGTCCAAACAAAGAAAACCACTCTTTTTTTTATAAGTAAAATATTATATTAATAAGAATAGTCATAACCCAAGTACACATGGAGTATACAAGAGGTAGCACCTATATAGGAGGAAGAAATAGAAACAAGAAAATTATGAAAATCTAAGTCATTGAAATCTATAGCTTTAGCCTTTATCCCATATGAATAAGTTTTAATAAAGAACAATCTAGTCTCATCCCATGAGTGCGTCTTATCTTCAAAAGTCTGACCGGTTTCTTCCTTCCATAGGTGACTCACTCAAAAATGAGTAGCACAAAGGCTATCCCAAGTGCATGAGGATGCCGTGTAATAATTAGTAATAAATTCTTAAATCGTCTCCTTAGAGAAAGTTACTTAAAATCAAACTCGTTTAAAATGGTGAAAATATTCACAAAGAGAAAAATAAAAATGATGGTATGTGCAATGGATGGAAGAGTGCAACAAGAATGAAAAAGGGCACTAGTCATGGACTAGATTCATATTTTTAGATTTTTTTAGTGTCGAAATAAAATGTAAAAGACTAACAAATTGAAATTAACAATAAAAAAATCAACTAAACTAAACAATCTTAATTAATCTGAAAATTAAACAATAAAATTAAAATTATTTAAGTCCTAATTAAACTTTAATCAATCTAATATGTAATGGAACTAAGAGATTAATAAAATTAAGCTAAGAATTAAACTAGATTAAAAAGTAATTGACAAAATACGAACTGAAAATTGAAAACCCCCAAAACTAAGATTCTAGAGTTCGTCACAAATTCTCAAAATTAATCCATAACAATTGTTATCACTATTGAATGAAAACTTAAAGAAGTGAGCAAAATAAATAACATGAAATAAATAAACAGCAAATAAATTGCCTAAACTTCTAAGTCAAAAATCTCAAAAATATTCCATAAACTTTAAACTGAAATTAAATAAAAAGTAGAGAATGAAAAGAGCAAGCCAAATAAATGGAGATAAAGATGAAAAACAGTGGAGGAGGCTGGCCAGCGGCAATGGACCCTTCAAGGTTCTTCTGTGATTTACTCTGCAGTCTTTCGTGGTTTGCTGTAGTTAGGAGAGACGCATTGAAGATACATTCAGGATACCTCCGGCGCTTTTCGTGAGGTGGAGTTAAATCCATTGAGTCTTCATGTGTGATGCAGTCGTGGGGTCCAGCTTGATATCACATGAAAAGAATAAATGTGCATGTGCACTTGAAGACAAACCGTGCCATGTGAGGTTGAACTTTTCCGTGTGAATGATAAATTCATTGAATCAAAGTGAAGTCATGTGGTATGCAGCCGTGGGTCCACTTAGAATCAAAGTGAATGGAATTAAATTCATTGAATCAACTTTTTGTTTGATGGAAGACCACTTGAAGTGAACATGTTGTGCTTTTGGAAAGAAAGTTCAAGGTGGGTTCATGCATGTAGAGCCAAAATCCTCCTGCATATTACCGTGTGATACATTGTACTTTAGTTGAAGAAAGAGTCAAGGTGAGTCACGGTGGGTCCTGAAGTGTGGTGCCTTTGCGTAGAATTTCCGTGAGGTCCAATTTCATTCCGACGCACAAATCAGCTTATCAGCTTGAAGAGCATATAATATGCTGCATTTTCAATCACATGAGTCCGTCAAATGTATGTCGCTTACCTGCACGTGCACAACAATTAACTTCTTCAATTTCATGTAGTAAATTAGAGATTAAGACCATAAAATTAAGTTGTGATCAATTGAGTTAGAATTTATTTATTGAAGCCAAACCCATTCAATTACTATAAGAAAAGTGTGATTGACTGGAATTTAAGTACAAAATAATCACAATATTATAGCTTAATCACACCCCCCAACTAGCTTTTTGCTAGTCTCTTAGCAAGATAGTGAAATAGAATTGAACAAAATATTGTAATCAAACAATCTTTCGCTCATAAGCACACTAATCAGCCACTTAAATTCTCAATCACAGAGATGTCACTTCTCATAAATTCAAATCAATGTAGTAGCTTCAACGGACTACTCAGTGTCTCTTCCATATTGGATTGAGGCAAAACTCTTGGGAGACACATACCCTTCACCATATCTTTCAAAAACAATTTTTTGTGTGTGTACCACTGAACGTCCTAGAGATTTTCCACTTGAAGATTGATCATTTCTGGTCCTCACTACTTCAAAGCTGAAGGGTCTAGCAGTTTCGCGCCAACTCTGTTTAAAAATCGTTCCACATTTATTCCGACTCCCAAAGTTTGGGCAACTGTTTCTAGCCTTATACTTAGGACAATAAGTTGCCCTTACTATTGCGATTTTATTTATTTATTATTATTTTTTTAAGGTAAGCATTCATACAATGGGGAATCGAACTCAAGATCGTGCGCCTAATCCACACATTCCTAAGTTCGCCCTTACCACTGATGCGGCCTATGGTAGCTGGTTTTTTTATTTTATTTTTTATTTTTTATTTTTTATTTTAGGGGCACAGCTCAGTAGTCCTACAATGTACTTCTCTCTATTCTGGTCATGTGGTAGTGAATAGGAACAAATGTGAGGTGTGAAGTAAAAGAGTGGTTATCTCCTAATTGTTTTGCCCTTCATCCACGCAAAATTAATTCTGGAGTCGTTATCAGCATGCTTCTAAACTTAGATATCAGAGAAGTTCTATCACTATTCATGATTCGTCAGTGTCAAAGCTATGTGCTTATGAAGGAAAAATTGTCTATCATGCATTAACAAAGTTCAATAACCATCACTATCAGCTATGAATTAGTACTTTACCCATTCAGCTTAAACACATGATAACACACGATTTCAAATTCCAATTCACTTCCCCCAACTAAATAATGCAGTGTCCTCAATACTAACAAGAAAATAAAGAAAAAGAAAACAATGTAAATGCGAGCAACAATGCAGAAATTTAAACAAAGAAAAGAAAATAAAATAAAATAAAACAGAAAAAAGAAAAAAAGAAAAGAAAAAAAGAAACAACAGAAAAGATGACATTCAGGGGTCACAAGGCTTTTATCAAATTGCTTTAGCGCCTGAGGATTACCTGTGGTTTTCTCCTGGACCTCACGGAAATTCTGCTCAAAAGCACCACGCTTCAGGATCCACCGTGACTCACATTGACTCTTTCTTCAACTAAAGCACAATGTATCACACAGTAATATGCAGGAGGATTTTGGCTCTACATGCATGGACCCACCTTGACATTTCTTTCCAAAAGCACAACATGTTCACTTCAAGTGGTCTTCCATCAAACGAAAAGTTGATTCAATGAATTTAATTCCATTCACTTTGATTCCAAGTGGACCCACGGCTGCATACCACATGATTTCACTTTGATTCAATGAATTTATCATTCATACGGAAAAGTTCAACCTCACATGGCACGGTTTGTCTTCAAGTGCACATGCACATTTATTCTCTGCATGTGATATCAAGCTGGACCCCACGACTGCATCACACGTGAAGACTCAATGGATTTAACTCCACCTCACGAAAAGCGCTGGAGGTATCTTGAATGTATCTTTAATGCGTCTCTCCTAATTGCAGCAAATCACGAAAGGCTGCAGAGTAAATCACAGAAGAACCTTGAAGGGTCCATTGCCGCTGGCCAGCCTCTTCCACTGTTTTTCATCTTCATCTCCATTTATTTGGCTTACTCTTTTCATTCTTTACTTTTTATTTAATTTCCGTTTAAAATTTATGGAATATTTTTGAGATTTTTGACTTAGAAGTTTGGGCAATTTATTTGCTGTTTATTTATTTCATGTTATTTATTTTTCTCACTTTTTTAAAGTTTCATTTAATAGTGATTACAATTGCTATGGATTAATTTTGAGAATTTGTGATTTGAATACAAGGATAAACTCTAGAATCTTGGTTTTGAAGCTTTTCGATTTTCAGTTCGTATTTTGTCAATTATTTTCTAATCTAGTTTAATTCTTAACTTGGTTTTATTAATCTCTTAGTTCCATTGCATATTAGATTGATTAAAGTTTAATTAGACTTAAATAATTTCAGTTTTATTGTTTAATTTTCAGATTAATTAAGATTGTTTAGTTTAGTTGATTCTTTGATTGTTAATTTCAATTTTTTAGTCTTTAACATTTCATTTCGACATTAAAAAATCTAAAAATATGATTCTAGTCCATGACTAGTGCCATTTTTCATTCTTGTTGCACTCTTCCATCCATTGCACATACCATCATTTTTATTTTTCTTTATGTGAATATTTTCATCATTTTAAACGAGTTTGATTTTAAGTAACTTTCTCTGAGGAGACGATTTAGGAATTTATTCCTAATTATTACACAACATCTTCCTGCACTTGGGATAACTTTTGTGCTACTCATTTTTGAGTGAGTCAAGTTTTTGGCGCCATTGCCGGGAATCAGCTTATCAGCTTGAAGAGCATATAATATGCTGCATTTTCAATCACGAGTCCGTCAAACGTATGTCGCTCACCTGCATATGTGCACAACAATTAATTTCCTCAATTTCATGTAGTAAATTAGAGATTAAGACCATAAAATTAAGTTGTGATCAATTGAGTTAGAATTTATTTATTGAGGCCAAACCCATTCAATTACTAATAAGAAAAGTGTGATTGACTGGAATTTAAGTACAAAATAATCACAATATTATAGCTTAATCAATAGGCACCATAGAATACAAATAGGAACCATCTTCCACATAGTTGTGATTTTGTGGAATACCACCCAAATTTGTCTAGCTGGCCTGAAGCTCGACCAAAGTAGCAGGTATAACCTAGGCTCGCTTCAATCTTTTGAAGACATCATCTCATAGCCCCTTGGCTAACTCACAATGTAGTAATAGATGATCCATAGTCTTGCAATTCTTCCTACACATACAGCACCAGTCCACAACAATCACCCAACATTTCCACAAGTTATCCATAGTAATCTTGCTCAAAGAACCTGTCCAAGTGAAAAATACCGCCTTGAGAGGTGCTTTATTTCTCCAAATGCTTTTCCAAGGAGAGTGATTCTGTTGACGAACAAAAATTGTACATTTTCTAGCTGGTACCCACCACCACATCTTGTAATTTCCGAGTTCTCAACCTCATGGTGTGGTCCAAAAAAATCAGAAAAGCTGCCAACTTCCCAATCATGGGCCTGCCCTAATAAAGCTCACATTCCATTGGTTTGAGCCACCCGACATTTCCATGAGGTTTGCCACTGCTGGCTCCTTTTCACACGCAAGCCTAGTAAAGAAAACCACTCTTATAGGGGTCTTATTCTTCCATATGCACTTCCACGATAAAGAAATGACATCATGGGGAATAATAGCAGAGCAAAAAGACTCAACTTCAAATTACAACCTTTTGGAAGGAATCCTGCAGATTCTGCCCTCTCCCATTCAATCAAAGAGAATACAATAAGTTAAAAGAAGAGGTGGCCATTTCTAGATCCCAATCATGAACATGCCTGATAAATGTGATATTCCACTGACATCCACGTCTACAATATTATATGATACTGGGAAATCATTCTTCAAAATTTTTTTACCATATCACAGATTGTGCCAAAACCAAATCTTAGGCCCATCCCCAGCCTTGTATCTCATAAATATAGAGAAATCTGCCCAACCACTTTCCTATATTCTCATGGATTTTGCTTTTGGATACAGCATATAATTTTGGTACCATGACTTCCCTTTTTGAGGAAAGAACTTTTTCGCTTATCTAGGAGATGCTTCTTATTTGGACTTTATTTCTTCTTGCAGAGCAACTAAGATTTTAGCAGACATGAGGAGTACCTTTGGCTTACATGACTGTCGATTACTTTGTATTAATTCTTCTGACCATGAGTTGATTGAGCGTCAAGATAATCCTTGGGCTCCTTATGTAAGTTACTTTACGGATGTATTTGTTTTGTCTTCACCTCTTTCTTAGAAGATGATATTTTGCTGTTTTTCATTGTTGTATAAAGTGGGTTACTTATGAAAAAATATTATAGTATAAAGTGAGTTGTGTTAAGGCCATAGTTGTATGTACTGTGACAGAAATCTGGTGATTTGCCTAGTCAGTGTCTTGGTTGCTTCCTTAACGTTGATGATTATAATGAGGTAAGTCACTTTTCATTATCCTAGTGAATGGTTTAAAAAAGTTATTATAGGTAATTATTCAAATTCTTGCTTACATCAGCAAGATTTGACTGTGATCTATTTGAATAAAATGGGAACAGATAAAAGATCTTTTGCAAGATTTATCATCTAAACACATCATTCCTTACATGGAGCAAAAAATACGAGCGCTGAATCAAGAGGTATTGTATACAAGCAATTTTTGAGTTCATAGGCGATAGGAATCTTGTACTTTTCCCATGTATAATTGTGCTAAAGTTTGTTATTCTTTTTTATTTTCTGTGTCATACTTATCATGGGTAGGTTTCTGCCACGAGAAAAGGTTTTAGAAACCAAATAAAAAACTTATGGTGGAGGAAAGGGAAAGAAGATGTGACAGATTCTCCTGCTGGCCCTATGTATGCTGTACTCAAGTTCCAACAACCTCTCTACTTGCTTCTCATTTCTGTTGTTGTGTTCTTCTAATTTAGTTTTTACATGCAATGTTGTAGGTATACCTTTAGCTCCATTGAATCACAAATTAGGGTTTTGGGTGACTATGCCTTCATGTTGCGGGATTATGAACTTGCATTGTCGAATTATCGCCTAATTTCTACAGATTACAAGCTTGATAAAGCCTGGAAACGCTATGCTGGTATACAGGTAGTTTCAAATCCTTAGCTTATCATTGTTGTCTTCTTCTTCTTCTTCTTTCTTTCTTTTTCTTTTTTTTCTTTTTTATGATACTCCACCCCCCCCCCCCCCCCCCCCCCCCCCCCCCCAAAAAAAAAAAAAAAAAGGAAAAAAAAAACACACACACACACAGAGACATCAATGCAAGCGTTGTGTTTATCAAATTAGATTTTTTTTTTCCTGTAACTGTTTCTAGTTCTTAACTGGGGGTGCTTTCTCTTGTATACATCCTGTATACTTAGGCTACATCTATTTTTTTTATAAGTGCCTGTAGGCTACGCCTATTATTCTATTATTGGCAATAAAATTTCGTTTAACTATAAGAAAATACCCCATGTTTTGGAAACACAATGACCAAAATACCCTATGTTTTACCCTAAACGTGTACTCTCTGTTTCAAGTAAAATGAAGGGAATCCTATTTTCTACAGGGGGATGGGGGAAGATCTTTAGGAAAAAAATGTAATCATCTGATAAGTACACCCTTTTGATTTAATATAGGTGTGACAACTCTTTTTCTTATTCTCTTCTCCTTGTTTATAAATCCATGGATTATGGGGTAAAGTGAGCAATATGTCCTCATGTGTTATTCTCCCTTTTCTTACCTACAAAAAAATGTGTTAATCTCCCTGTTCTAATTTGATTAAATGAATCTAACCATAACAATTGTTTTTTAGCTGCACCAATGAGTGTGCAAATGCATTTCCATCTCATGTAAATTAGGGCAAGCTTCATATGGATTTAGATATAGGCATTGTCAAGTGTCTACTTTAGAGGATATGCTGACTATGTTCATGTAATTTATATTTGGCTATTATTTTTCTGCTTTTCTACCTCTTTCTCTTCCTTTACTTTTGTTTAACTCTGCATGTGGGGCCTAATGAATAAGATGCTTAATTGACAGGAAAGCCTATTGTTTCAACCTCTTAGGTGTTGCAGCTTTAAAAGTTTTGTTTTGATAACCTTGCGACATGCTTTTGTAGCCTTTGCAGTTATTTTACTTATTTTATGGTTTTGTCCATCTTCCAGAAAGTTCTGTTTGTTGCTCTTTTGATGGTGCTGGTGATGCGGTAACTATTATCTTGTTTATTAGATCTCCCAATCCAAAATTCTTGCTCGTTCTTGCAGGAAATGATGGGTCTTACATTCTTCATGTTGGATCAATCAAGAAAGGAAGCAGAGTATTGCATGGAAAATGCTTTTAATACTTATTTGGTATGTTTAGTCTGTGCTTACTTTATCTTACTTGGAATTGAAGAACAACAATAATTTTTTAATACTTCGGTAAAATAATTGAGTTGATTGAGTTTCTTTGAATTGCTCCTTGATTATTCTGTTTATTCAATAATTCCTTTTTTGCACCTGCATATACCTCTTCCATCACATGAATTCATTTGAACTGCTTATTCATATACATTCCCTTCAGAAATTTTTTTTCTATAAAATGGGTGGCTTAATTGACAATTCTCGATGAGTAATATGCTCTTGGAATTTATTTTTCTCTGTTTGGGCATTGATTGATGTTCAACAACATTAAATTGACATCCATTGCAGAAAATTGGGTCATCTGGTCAGCAAAATGCAACGCGATGTGGTCTTTGGTGGGTAGAGATGTTGAAGGCAAGAGATCAGCATAAAGATGCTGCTGTTGTGTACTTCCGTATTTGCGATGAGGTAATGCACAATCTTATCTGAAATGAAATTAAAAGAGATCTAGTTTTTGCTCATAACAAATTTCTTTTCTTAGGAACCTTTACATTCAGCTGTAATGCTTGAGCAAGGATCTTATTGCTACTTGTTATCCAAACCTCCTATGTTACGCAAGTTTGGATTTCATCTTGTTCTTTCTGGTGATCAGTACAAAAAAAGTGATCAGGTATTTATGTTATAACATTTACAAAAAATAATGCTTAGTTTGCCTAAATGTTGGATCCCCTTGAAAATGCTTCTACATTGTGTTACCAGATTAAACATGCAATTCGCACCTATAGAACAGCTGTTTCTGTTTTTGAAGGAACTACTTGGGGGCATATTAAAGATCATGTTCATTTCCATATTGGAGAGTAGGTTATCTGTGCTTGGTGCTGTCATAATTTTCATGAGTTTTGGCATGTAAAATGTGCATTTTTTTTTTTAAAATAAAAACTTGTTTGGTCTAGGTGGTATGCCATTCTTGGGATGTATGAGCTGGCTGTCAAACACATGTTGGAAGTCTTGGCCTGTACTCATCAGTCCAAGACAATGCAGGAGTTATTCCTGAAGGACTTTCTTGAGACTGTTCAGGTGATTTGTATTCTAGTTATACATATGTATATATTAATAGATTTGTATTCTAGTTATTATCCTCGACTTTTTTCTTGAAAAGTTACACATGAATTCAATGGGTCTTCTTGAACCTATAACCTCAGCCTCCATCTCATTCTAATGAAAAAAGCTTTTTGATCTACAGCTCATAGGTTACAAAGTTAGAGCTTACAAGTTTCCTATTTTTTACCAATCCATCTGCTTTAAATGTGTTTGAGCTCTACTCTCAATTCCCTTGAAGAGTGGTTTGAGAAGTTAACTAAAATGTTATGTCTTCAATAAAACTAAAGTTCAGCACTTCATGCCTTTCATTGCACTGACTGTGAGTCAGGCATTTGAACATTAACATTTTTGTTTTTCAGATTTTTGTATAGCTTTGCTCAGTTTTAACAGCTCTCCTTTTTTTTTTTTTTGTGAGAATTTAGAAAACAGGGAAAACCTTTGAGGTATTGAAACTTCAGTTGCCCAAGCTCAACATCTCTTCACTCAAAGTTGCTTTTGAAGATCATCGAACTTATGCGTCACCTGCAGCTGTAAGTTGAATTATATCTGCTATTTTTTAAATGTCGATTCATTGTTTATATTTGTAGTCGATAAACAAGGGAGAGAGAGAGAGAAAATACTTCGTTTTGTGTTATTGATGAATATCCAACTATACATATACATAGAGTAGTGACCATTATACCCTCATACTATACAATTAGTTACAACTATGTATTCCAACACTCCCCCTCAAGCTGGGGCATATATATCATATAAATCTAGTTTGGAACAAATAAATTTTAGCCGACTATAACAAAGTGGTTTGGTAAACACATCTGCAAGTTGATCAGCAGACTTCACAAAGGGTGTAGAAATGTCACCACTGAATATCTTATATCGAATGAAGTGACAATCAATCTCAATGTGTTTAGTGCTCTCATGGAACACAGGATTAGATACAATATGTACTGTAGCTTGATTATCACAAAATAACTGAAGGGGGACAGAGCTGGAAACCCAATCTCATGAAGAAAGTGTTGCAATCATGTCAGCTCACTAGCAATGTGAGCCATTGCTTTGTATTCGACCTCTACACTAGATCGAGCTACTACTGTTTGTTTCTTACTCTTCCATGTAACCAAATTACCTCCTACAAAAGTACAATATCCGATAGTCGATCTTCTATTTGAAGGAGATCTTGCCCAATCAACATCTGAAAAAGCTTCAATTCTAAGATGTCCATTTGGTTTATACAACAACCCAATGCCAGGAGCTCGCTTAAGATACCGAAGAATATGGATTACAGCATTTCAATGTGAGACCCTAGGCGTTTGTAGAAATTGGCTCAATACACTCACTGCATAAGAAATATTAGGTCTAGTGATAGTCAGATAATTTAATTTTGTAACAAGTCTTTGATACAGATTTGGATCTTCAAACAACTCACCTTCCTCTTTCAAGAGTTTACGAGTTGGATCCATAGGAGTGTCAATAGGCCGTACACCCAACATGCCAGTTTCTTCCAAAAGATCAAGCACATATTTTCTTTGAGATAGGTTGATACCCTTTTTAGATCTACTAATTTCGATTCCAAGAAAGTATCTAAGTTTACCCAAGTCTTTTGTCTGAAATTGATCATGTAAAAATTGTTTCAGCTTGGCGATTCCAGCTGAATCACTTCCAGTAATTATAATATCATCTACATATACAATCAATAAGATATGACCTGCATCACTATGCAGATGAAATACCAAGTGGTCTGTTTGGCATCTATGAAGACCGAATGCCAATACACTATCAGAGAACCTCTCAAACCATGCTCGAGGAGATTGTTTCAAACCATATAATGCATTTTTTAACTTGCAAACTGTACCTCGACAGTCCCCCTGAGCAACAAACCCAGGTGATTGCTCCATATACACTTCCTCATTTAAGTCACCATGCAGGAATGCATTTTTAACATCCAACTGAAATAAGGGCCAATCCAAATTAGCAGTAAGAGAGGTCAATACCCGAACAGATGAAATTTTGGCAACGGGAGAAAAAGTCTCGTCGTAATCAATACCATAAATTTGAGTGTAACCTTTAGTTACCAAGCGAGCTTTCAGACGTTCCACAGAGCCAGTAGGATGGAATTTGATTGTGTATACCCATCTATAGCCAACGCATTGGTTTCCCGGCAGTAGAGGTAAAAGATCCCATGTCCCATTATGGTGAAGTCCATTTCATTTTTCATGGCTGTCCTCCATCCTGGATCAGATAAAGCATCCTGAACTGTTTTAGGAACAGAAAGTTGAGACAATTGAGAAGTAAAAGATGAAAAAGATGAAGACAAGGCATGACAAGAGACATATTGGCTAATCGGATGTTGAGTAACACAAGAACGAGTACCTTTTTGGAGAGCAATAGGTGGAGATTCTGAAGCAATGGGTAGCTCAGTGTGATGTCCCCAAATCCCACGTACGGACACGTGGAAATCGAGACGTTCGGATGATGACAACACGGGTCACTACCCTATCGTCAAGTGCCAAGTGTGTGTATATACAACAAGTGTGCAAATAAAAAACACGAAGCGGATAACAAAAGTCTCATAACTAAGTACCAGAATTTTTTCTATGTTTAATATAAACCCGTTTAAAACATACATAATAAAATATTACAAGTCACAAATATTGTTTCAACACCAAACTACAAGGCATAAACTCCAAATCAATACTCCGGCAGAGCCGCCTCCTCGGGCTCAGGCTCCACCTCCTCCTCGACTTCTGCATCAAAATCTACGATACCAAAATGGTGCCGTAGGTAAGTAAAGATCCAAACGCCACAAGATAAAAATATATTAAACTCAACAATATGCATGAAATAATGCCAAATGCACATATTCTATAAAATCACATTTTTTCCACGCATGCCAAAAAAACTCATTTGGCCCCAAAAACGTATTACTTTCCAACTCACGCCAAAAGTCTCATTTGGCCCAAATCCAACTCAATTCAATAGCCAATTAATCCGAATGCACCATGACCTCCCCTAGGGGTCATCCGCACACCTTGGCTCCCATCGTCACACCACGAGTAACGACCATGCGTGTGACTTCGTAACGAGCGATGCCCAGTTCCGCGCCCCGCACGTACGTAGCCAAGCATCCTCTAGCCCTCGCCAGCGAAAGGCCACGGAGTCTATACGAGAGCGTTACTTTCCCGCCCGCTCCCGTTGCGACAACCCAGGGGACGTCACTCAGTATATTATGCTCCCGAGTGACCAGAGGAGCTCCACCGAGATAATACCCCATCTCGGCTTGGTATCGTGATACACACGTACCCGAAAATCCATTTACACAAATAACACCGGTTTTTCTCAATTTAATAAATGCACATGAATGCATTATAAAATGCACACCTCAAGATATAAATCATCCAACCAATCACAATATCAATGAAACCAAACAACTCCTTCCTCAACCCATCCGACCTCTGACTCCTCGGACTCAGTCCAAAATTAACCAACTAGTCAAATAATTAATTGTAAGAGCAATAATATATTTAAATCTAAAATAGAGTTTGGAAAATACTTACAGCGCTATAAGGTATTTTTCGAAGGATCAAGACGTTGCAAACGGCGGAAAAAAAACAATGTAACAGTGTAAAATACACTGTGGCCGTGGGTTGTAAAATACCCACTTTCGAACGGGGACAAACCAAGACTTGAAATTGATAGGGAATGGCCTAGAGATGTTTATGAAGCTAATGGAAGTGAGTTTTGGCCGTGAGTGGCGGTGGAAGCGAAAAAAGAGCAAATCGGAGTTGAGCTCGTGGGAGCTGAACCGGCAACGGATCGGGGCCGGAAATAGGTGAGTTAGGACGGCAAGAGGTAGGGGATGAAGTGGTGAAAAGATAGTGGCTGGAGGTGGAGTGACGGCAGCGGAAATGGCCAAAAACAGTGCTGCTTAGATGGGCTCTAGGTGGTTAACGGCGGTACGGGAGGGGCTGATTTTTGGTGGAGAGGTGCGTCGGCCGGAGGGGAGTCGACCGGTGGGGGCGGTGCAGGTCACGGCAGCCGGACGGCGGTGGTCTGGACGACGTTAGAGGAGAGAGAGAGAGACGTAGCGCACACGGGGAGGAGAGGAAAAAGAAGAAGAAAGAAAAGAAAGAAAGAAGAAAAGAAGAAAAAGAGAGAAAAAAGGAAAAAGGGAAAAAGAAAAAGAGAAAAAGAGAAAAGAAAAGATGGAGAAAGAAATAAGGTCCAATCCTCACCTTCGGATTTCAAAAACTGATCCGACGAAAACAATTTTAAAAACTAAAAACGACTAAAATAAATTAAACACCACATCAAATTAAAATAAAACTAATTAAAATACAATAAATTAAAATAAAAGAACTAATATATTAATTAAATTAAACACTCCTTCAGTGAAAATACAAGTAAAAATGGGGTACCACACTCAGGGTCTGAAGACGGAGATGGTGGAGGCAAGGGAGCCAGGTCCGTGAGTGATGTGAGTACACCTATAGAGGGACAAGAGAAGGCACTGAAGGGGGTTGGGTAATAGTGGGTGATTGTGGAGGAAAAATGGTTAGAGTAGGTAATGGTAGAGGATCACCCTCAACAACTGAAGACGTGTATGAGAAATAGGGTATGGACTTAAAAAATGTGACATCAGCACTCGTGAGTAGGACTATAGCAGCGATATCCTTTTTGAGTTTGGGAATAACCAATAAAGAAATACTTGGTAGCACGTGGATCAAGCTTATCGTCACGAGTACACCTATGAAGGGACAAGAGAAGGCACTGAAGGGGGTTGGGTAATAGTGGGTGATTGTGGAGGAGAAAGAGTTAAGAGTAGGTAATGGTAGAGGATCACCCTCAACAACTGAAGACGTGTCTGAGTATTAGGTTATGGACTTAAAAAATGTGACATCAGCACTCGTGAAGTAGCGTCTAAGAGCAGGACTATAGCAGCGATATCCTTTTTGAGTTCGGGAATAACTAACAAAGAAACACTCGGTAGTACGTGGATCAAGTTTATCAAAGCCTGGGCCAAGATTATGAACATAGCAAATACACTCGAAGATTTTGGGTGGAAGAGAAAAGGATGGCAATGAGGGAAACAAGATGGAGAAGGGAGAGGAGCCATCGAGGACAGATGAAGGCATATGATTGATAAGGTGACACGCAGTAAGAATACCATCACTCCATAAACATTTAGGAACATGCATGTGCAGTAAAAGTACTCGGGTTACATCTAACAAATGATGATTTTTGTGTTCAACCACCCCATTTTGTTGAGGTGTGTAAGAACATGAAGTTTGATGAATAATTCCCTTATTGCTTAAGTAAGCAGCAAAGACATTAGATTGATATTCTTTAGTATTGTCAGAATGCAAAACTTGAACTTTTTGTCTAAATTGAGTTTTAATTTCTTTTCGAAATACTTTGAATATGGAAAGAAGTTTAGATCGTTTCATCAGAAATAACCATGTTATACGAGAATAGCCATAAAAAAAATGTAACAAAATATTGAAACTTGTTTGATACAATGTTGAATGGTCCCCATATATCAGAGTAAACCAATGCAAAAGAACAAGATGCTCGATTATCAACTCGAGGTACAAAAGACACGGTGGTGTTTACTAAGCTGACATGCTTCACAAGGAAAGGAAGACACACTTCCAAGATCCCTAACTTGACGTTTCAAAAGAGAAAGGGATGGGTGTCCAAGGCGACAATGCCATTCAAAAGCGGAGGAGGAAGTGAGGGCTCGAGTGGGTGACTGCTCGACGTTGAGGTAATACAGACCACCAGTTTCATGCCTCATACCAATCTTCTTTCTCGTCTTGAGATCCTGAAAGACACATATAGAAGGAAAAAAGGTCATAGAACATTGAATATTTTGAGTAATTTTACTAATGGACAATAAACTAAAGGGAAAAATAGGAGCATATAGAACATATGACAGAGATATAGAATCAGTGAGCTTGGTGGATCCAATGCCTGTAACTTTAGCAAACCATTAGCAAGAGTAGCACTCTTGGGAAATGACATAGTACCTAACTCAGATAAGGAATGAGACAAACCAGTTAGATGTTCATTAGCTCCTGAATCGATTATCCATGGATTTTGGGTAGATGAGGCAAGATATGCAGATGCTGTACCTGGTTGGGTAAGAGTAACTCTGGAAGATGAAGCTACTCGTGTGACTAAAAACTGATCATACTCATCATTCGATATACTAATCATTTCTGGAAGCAAGTTGGAACTCATTGCTTGTGATGTAGAGTCTTGGCAAATGACCTGATTAGCAGAGCCAAATGGTCTACCATGTAGATCCCAACAATAGTCCACCGAGTGGTTAGTGTGACCACAATGGGTGCACTCACGAGATTCACAACCTTGAGTGCGGTTATTTCTGGCATCACGTCCCCCACGTGCACCTCTACCACCCCGGCCTCCACGCCCACCAGGAGCAACATAGGAGGCAACTAAAGCGAATCTCTCGTTACTTTGTTCAGAAGACAACTGAAATCCAGGTCCAGATAATGTGGCTCGCTGAAGTCGGAAGAACACATCATGAAATGTAGGGGTGTCAAATTGTGTTAACGGGTCATGTTCGTGTCGTGTCAAAACATGTATATTATACTATATAGGTCAACCCTAACCCGACCCATTAAGCTTATCGTATCAAAATCTCAAACCCTAACACGACCCATTAACATAACGGGTCGTGTCGTGTCAACCCGTTTTGACCCATTAGTAAATATTATGAAATAGGTTAACACGACACATTACAACCCGTTTCAAATTGTTTATGTAAATGGATTGAATATGCCCAAAATTAACCTGTTTGACTTAATTAAATTTAGCAAAATTTTATATAAATGTTAAAATCACAATATCTACAAAAATTATAAAACTAACTACAAGTCCAAAATTACAATCTAGATAATAAAAATATCGGAATTGAAATTCTAACAACTTTACTTTTGGGTATAAGGGTATAATTGTAATTTTAAATTTCTTAAGGTGTTATAACGGGTTATAATGTGTCAAAATAGGTTGACCTGTTATCAACTTGTTAAGCAATCGTGTCTTAATGGGTCAACCCGTTTTGACCCGAACCCGTTAAGACCAAACCCGAACTCGTGTTGGGTTAACGGGTTGTGTAATATATTGCCACCCCTAATGAAATGAGGGGAGCTGTGGGCTTACTAGAATTTGAGAGCGCACTGACTCATACTCAGGTTTTAAGCCAACTAAAAACCGAACAATATTAAACTCTTCACGTTATTTTAGATAATGACTCAAACTTAGCTTCCATGGAGAAAAATACAAGAATATGGATCAAAACTGAACAAATACACGCTGGAAAAATAGAAACCAGCTTAACAAACAAAATCTAGGATCTGTACCGGTGAAAAACAGTCTATACCGGTCGAAACAATCAATTTTAGGACCTGAACCGGTCTGTATCGGGCCTGAACTGGCCTGTATCAGGTCGGAACCGGACTATATCGGGTTGGACTGGCCTGTATCGGCCCGGTTTCGATCAGAACTGGTTCTGTTTCGTCGGAACCGGCCTATATCGGGTTGAAACGGCCTGTATCGGCCAGTTCCGGATTCGGGCGTATCGGGTTCAAGAATAACAACAAAACCACGAATAAGCTATTCCTAACCAGGAATAAGGAAAGTAGGGTTACTGTATTCCTGTTACCAAACAAGTGCTATTCCAGATAGGAATAGGTTCTTATTCCAGATTGGGGGCCTGCACAACCACGGATAGGATAGTGGAAACTTGTAGCCAAACGCCCCGAGACTCCTTCTTCGGCCGGTGATACACCGTCCTTCCGACAGCCGCTGGAGACGAAAACTCACCGGAGTGGACAGACCACGCTAGTGACCTTGATTTCGGTGTCCATTATCGGAGATAACCCCTTATGTCACCGGAAAAACACTTGGGAAGGAGCTGCCGGCTGAAACTTCACAGCACCACCAATGACCATCAACAACCACCAGCACCCACTGGAAAACACCACTAACTCTGTCGTACAACCCTCACCGACTACTCACCTCTCTGATACCATGTAGTCGATAAACAAGAGAGAGAGAGAAAATACTTTGTTCTGTGTTATTGGTGAATATCCAACTATACATATACATAAGAGTAGTGACCATTATACCCTCATACTATACAATTAGTTACAACTATGTATTCCGACAATATTTATCAGAAGAGGAATATCAAGGACTCAAGATTTTCTGTTTTTGATTCACCATGCCATGAACGTTTGGTGTGTACCCCATGTCCTCTTTTTTTATGGTTGTTAATAAAAGTTATCTTACTTACCAAAGAAATATTTCTAGAAATGCTGCCCTACCATTTGCTAGGGAAGGCATTCCTTTTGAATTCTCTTTGTGTACTTATGTTACGCCCCCAGCGATTTTTTAATGAAACATGGTATCTTTACTTATAGAAATAAAATAAAATCTTGTGAGAACATGCTAGAAGTCCCTGGTTCTTGGTCTTCTGATTTTCTTAAATAGGACTGTTTAAAAGTGTTATTGACTCTAGTTGATGGATAGCTGGTTGTTGATGTCACTGTTGTTTTTCCCGTATCCTTTTCTAGCTCCTAACTTCTAACTAAGTGTTCTCTTTTAAATACTTCCTGTGTACTTGGGCTATGCCTATATACTTGATCTATAAAACTTTATTTAACATTTCAGGCTTCTGTTAGAGAAAGTTTGTGGCGCTCTTTAGAGGAGGACATGATTCCATCCTTGCCTACTGCCAGGACTAACTGGTTGGAGTTGCAATCAAAACTTGTCTCAAAGTACAGAGAATCAAATGTTTGTGTGGTTGGAGGTATGAAGGTGATAGGATTTCACATGAAGGTGCTTTATCAAACAATATTGTATCATATCAGTTAATGAATAATGTGGCAATATATTGCTTTTAAATTTCTGTTCTGCAACATTTGATAACCAATTTTCTGCCTCTGGGCTGTATGATCAGGTGGTCGAGAGGGGCCACAAAAATGGCACGCGTGTAGTCCCATCGTCTTTCTTGTCGGTCCATCTGTTTAAATCTACCTGTTTGGAGGGATATCAGTTATTGTTTTACTCGGACTAAAACATCTTTACTTGAAATAAGGGTAATATAATGCCATCTGTTACTTTTGGAAAGTGGACATGCATGATGGGACATCCCAAGCTGGGAAACGGTACAAAGAAAGTGTGCTCGTTCTATTTGTAAAGAATTATTTTTTAGGAAGTATATTCGTAAAGAATTTTCTAGGAGTACATATTCAGTTCGAATATCCCTTTAGTCAAAACTGCAAATAATATGGAGACGAGGTTGAAATGTCTTGCAAGAGTTGGTACTTTATGCCCTGGAATTGACAGATGGTTTTAATGTTTTGATTTTCATCCATTTCAGAAGCTGTAAAGGTGGATATTGAATTTAAAAACCCTCTGCAAATTCCAATTTCCATCTCCAGTGTTTCCCTGATATGTGACCTTTCTGCAATATCCGATGAATTGAATTCTGGTTAGTTTCCATCAGCTTTTTTGTGATTTTTTGTTGTTGTCCACAGTATAGATATATGTCAGAAAGGGTAATAGTTTTATCATTATTGGTGCAGACGCATGTAGCTCAACTGTGGGGTCTCAGAATGATGATGACTCTAGCAATTTGACCACCGATAGGTATGCTTCTGGATTTTTAAATAAAAATCAGGTCAGCATATTACCGTGATGGTTTTCTCACTCATTGTGTTTGCAACTGCTGAGATGGATCTTGGCTTGATTATTGCAGGGATATGAGCTCTGAAAATTTCTCATTTTCTTCATCTGAGGTTGACTTTTCATTAGGAGGGGGTGACACAACTCTGGTGAGTGGTCCCCAGAAACCAATGAATAAATGCATGGAAATCTCTTTTGTTGTTTATTTGTTGTAATCTAACTACTGTGGGAAGTCATTGCGGTCCTACCAAAGAGGAGTCCTGGAAGAGTAGTTTTGGATATTTTACGAAGTCCTAACCTTCATAGTTTTGCTTGAAGAGTCTGTTCTCAAGAATTGAAGAATTTTACCATTTTACCCCTTCTGATTTTATTTTTATAATGTCCTGAATCTTCTTGCAATTGGCAGTGCTTTGTGGTTTGATGAAGGTTATCCCATCTTTTTATTTTTTTTATTTTTTTATATAAATTGTCGGGGAACCTCTCCAAGGCAAGGCCCTTTGGATCCACCCCTACAGAGTAAATTCTGGTCCTGTGCACCGCACCCTCGGAAGTTTCCCTACACGGAACTGGTTAAATCGCTAGTTTTTCACCAGGGGGTGTGGCCCCAAGGGATTGTTTGCACCCATGAGGTGTTGAGCCTTGGACCTTGAAGGGAGTGATACCCCAAGACCAAGGCCTTTACCACTTGGGCCAACCCCTTGGGGTTTGAAGGTTGTCCCATCTTGAAACTCACAAGTCACAGGTTGAAGACAGCAGAAAATATCATTAGCTATTTTTTAGCTGTACATGCTTCTAGATGGTCTTGATCTGAATTTCACTGCCAGATTGATGTGGAACTTGCTTCATAATAGAAAAATACATGCAGCTTTTGGGTGACAACAGATTTGATTATTCGTATAATCAACTGGTCTCTATTATTTTAGCAATTACAACCAATTGGAATGGAACTTCATGACATGTCCAAACTGAAACAGCCGAATCTGAAGAAATTGTGACATCAGAATGTGCTCTGGTCAACCAAGAAATGAACTTCACAGCTAGTTTTGCAGCTTTGTATAAGTAAAAGATAAACGTCCTCAACAAACTCTCTCTCTCCCCCACAAAACTTTAACAGTGGCAAAGGTTTCTTTAGGGTTCTTACAAAGGCCAAACATATCTGGTTAAAAGTATAATTCATTTTTATTTTTAACTTAAGTTTAAGTTAAAAATAAACTTAAGAGAAGAAAAAATATTTGTTTTTTGTAATTGTACAACGAATTTTTTAAACATCTTATTCTTATTATAGTATAAGATTGATGTTTGATTTTTTATTTTATTAATTTTTTTAATAATTATCTATAATTATCTATAAAAATAATTAGATATAATATCTTCGACCTTGTCAAGGGATAGTGAGAAAACGAAATCCGGATAAATACCAAAACTTTAACAGTGGCAAAGGTTTCTTTAGGGTTTTCTCCTGGGGATGGTTATGTTATCTTGCATTATTCTGGGGAAAAAGAACTGCCTAAAACATATTTCAATTCAAATAATTATAATTCTATATGATGAATAAAACTTCCGTACTGAAATTAGTCAAGCTTTACTTCTTAAGAAAAGCCAAATTGAACAAATTATACTTGTTTTGAACAAAATGTCAATACTCTTTTCTCAGGTGCAACTAATGGTAGCTCCCAAAGTTGAAGGCATCCTTCAAATTTCTGGTGTTAGGTGGAAGTTGTCAGGTTCGGTAGTTGGTCTTCACAAATTTGACTCGAATATGAAGAACAAAATTATGAAGGGAAGAAGGAAAGCTAAACATTCTCCCTGTGATAATCTAAAATTTATAGTGATCAAGGTGCATAATCTTTAGTACACCTTCTCTCTCTCTCTCTCTCTCTCTCTCTCTCTCTCTCTCTCTCTCTCTCTCTTCCAGTATGTACATTGTAGACTAAGCTGAAGCAGAATTTTTGTTCTCTATTTTTCTCAACATCCAGAGTCTACCCAAGCTCGAGGGCTCCGTTCATTCTCTGCCTGAAAAGGCATATGCAGGAGATCTACGGCATCTTATGTTGGAGTTGAGGAACCCATCAGAATTTACTGTGCAGGTATGATAGTTGTTGAATTGTGGTTCTACTTTGTAGTTTTTAGTTTCCCTGTATATGTCATTACATCAAAACATGTATCTTGTATGTGATGGCCTTGAGTGGGAAATATATCTTTGGTTGTCCATCCTGTAGCCATTATGCATTCAACGTGCATGCATTTTTTGGGCGACAGATATAGCTAAGCTTGCCTAGGTCTCGGGCTTGGGCTAGCTGATCTGGCTGCACGGTTTTGTGTGTGCATTTACACTAATTACGTATCTTTTGCAGAATTTGAAACTGAAGATTAGCCATCCTAGATTCCTGAACATTGGGAGTCATGGAAATCTGAAAACAGAGTTTCTGTCTTGCTTAGAGAAAAAGATGGCTTCTGAGCGAAGTGTTGTTCATGCTAATTCTAATAACTTGTCTCAGACGGTGTTTCTGTTTCCCAAGGTCAGTGATTCATTGCCCCATTGTTATCTATGGCAATTTAAGTTGAATTGGTAATAGGCTACATATATGGAGGCAACTTTGGTCTTATGGATGATGCCTTTGTCTTTCAGGAAACTCTAATTCAAGGTGAAATGCCCTTATTGTGGCCTCTTTGGCTTCGCGCTGCTGTTCCTGGACACATTTCCTTATACATTTCTGTATATTACGAGATGGGAGATATATCAAGTGTCATGAGATACCGTACTCTACGCATGCATTACAATTTGCAGGTGTGTGCTTAAATATGGAAGATGGTATGTGCGGATTTAATTTGTTTTTATTTCTCTATAGTGTTAATCTCGTCAAGCGTAGGTATATATCGTCACTCTTTTTTTTTTGCAGTTATATTGGTTTATTAAATTTTCTATTGTAATATTTATGGTGGACTATTGTATATATTGTGTATTTTAGCTTCTCCTTTTTCTGAAGGTACAAATGCCTATTCATTAAATCCATCCTCTACAGGTATTGCCATCACTGGATGTGTCATTCCAAGTCAGTCCTTGTCCATCAAGATTGCAAGAGTTCCTTGTCCGCATGGATGTTATCAACAGGACTAGTTCAGAGAGTTTCCATGTTCATCAGTTATCAGCTGTTGGGCACCAGTGGGAGATTTCATTGCTTCAGCCTGTTGATACCATATTCCCTTCAGAGTCTTTAATGGCTGGTCAAGCGTTGACTTGTTTCTTCAGGCTAAAGGTTGATACAAATTACACATTTTTTGCTTCGTTTTTTTGTAGGGCGATTTCTATTTACGTTATCTTTGGGGCAGAGGGACATTTTGTCCTATTCATTTAATTAATTCGTACATCAGGATTTTGGACAGAACTAACTTTGCACTGATCATAATGTAGTTAAAAGTTCTGAAGGACATCTTTTGAGTTTTATATTTTAAATAACTTATTTTAGACCTCATATCATGTGATGATTAGGCTTCCTGGTTTTAAGCTCCATGCAGTGCCCTGGTCTTGTCATGTTGCAGCATACACTGGTGTTTTTGACTTATCATTATTGCTCATCAAATTATTTTTGGCACCAGAGTTATAGGAAGCCATTAACTTCCACAGACAAGGTCTCTACCCTTTCCCCACTCCTTGGAAGTGATGTGAGATTACGTCCTGAGGGTAGTAATGAACCACTTTTTGATATTTCTTGCTCGCCTCTGGCTGATTTCCACCATTGTGAAAGATTGCACCAGAAAATGTCGCATCAGGTTTGTAACTTTCTTGCCATATATTGACTTATTTTAGTGCTCAGTTGCAACATATACTCATTCAGATCGCATTGTTTGGCATCATTAATCACACTAACACTATAGTTCACTTGCAATTGCTGTTTGAGTCATTTTGTGATTGATGCTCATATTAATGTATGTATAGATCTGTATATCTTGGTTGTATTATTTGTTCTAGCGACGGTGCACATGTGCAAAGATCTGAAAGGAAAAAAAATAGTAACAAAAGGTGACAGAAAAAGAAATTGCCCGATTGGTTCTTGCTGAACTGCTGAATATCCCCTTACGAACCTTAAAAGCAAGATTAATTTCAACTCTGTAAGTTCACTTCAATAACTTGAGGGATCTATGGTTTATAACTTAGGAGCCCCAGGTCCTATCGAATCTAGATGACAAAAGTGTTGTTTGAAAGCTAACCTTAGGTTCCTCTGCATCACTAACAATTTGCTCAGTCCAAATTTTGTCGCATGCGTACTTTGGTTGCTGGTATCTTGCTTTACCATTTCATTCAACTTTTTTTAATTTTTCCATGGATCAGGGAGACCCAAACGCAGTTGACTTCATATTGATCTCTCAGCCACTGAAGGATAACATCACTCCTGGGATTGCGGATCCACCTCATCTTTTTTCTCACCATGCATGTCACTGCAGGCAAGTTCCACACAACCTAAGGATATTAATTATGAATCTACAATTGATACTAATTCTTGTTCTCTTTTATTCCCATTTCATCTCCACCTTCCTTTGAAAAATAAAAAGAAAAAGAAAAATCTTAGGTTTAATATAATAACCCTTTTTTTCTCTGATATAGTACTTCAAGCACGAGCCCAATATCGTGGCTAGTGGATGGCCCTCGGACACTATTTCATGACTTCTCTGCATCCTTTCGTGAAATTAATTTGAAGATGGTTATTTACAACTCATCAGAAGCTGTCGCATCTATATGCATAAAAACCTTTGATTCCCCCAGTACTAGCGGCCATACAAGTGAAGGAACTGCCGATCTATCTTCTGGAGACCAGACAGGGTGGCACGATGCTTCAGTTGTGAATAACATTAAAGTTACATCTGACCTTCTTGGAGCCCGAGTTGGAAAGTCGTTGTCACTTGAGAGTGTCCCCCCATTCATTTGGTCGGGGGCAAGCTCAACCAGAGTCCAGCTTGAGCCTATGTCTGCAACTGAAATTCCTCTTCAAATTTGCGTATTCTCGCCTGGGATATACGATCTGTCAAACTATGTTTTGCAATGGAGTCTTCCATCCTCCGTTGATTCGGGAAATCAGGAGGGAAAGAGTCAGCATTCAGGAACATGCCAGGGGTATCCCTATTATCTTAGTGTGCTCCAATCAGTTTGACGTTTAAGCTCGTGTATTCTGGTGTTGTAACTTCGACCTGTATAGTGCTTTCGTGTATTTTCCACAGCATTAGGAGTTTTAAAAAGCCAATCTAAAAGATGGGGAAGCAAAATCATTTTTTTTCCTTGAAATAGTAACAGAAGTTTAAAAACGAATTTATCGTATTGCCAAAATCCAAATGACGTAACATTGGCTGACAATTTTTTTAATAGAGAAATACGAGTTATTTTGATGCTTTGGGCAATCCTGATCATTTTCCTCTTCATATTTGTTACATGTGCAAATGCATCTTAACGTATAACCTACGAGGCATGTGCTTCGTCAAAATTGACCAGTATTTGCTTATGACTACCTCAAGATTACTTTAGAAGTCTTTGCAAGTTATGAATGAACATTCAAACTTGTACCAAGTATTTCATGTTGCGAAAAGCGAGAAAGGCATTTAGACCAGCCTACCCCAGGCGTACTAAAGGGTGTATACTTTATTCGATGTCGACGGTCGAGACTCAAGAGTCAATATCATCATTACTCTCGATGCGATATGTATGCACATAAAGGCCCCAAATCTGGGACTAATGACAAGTGAAAAGAACAGAGAGAAGAAAACCCTTGACTCAGTCACTCGGCACTTAATGGTAGCTTTTGTGTGCGTGTGTTTGTATTTATTTATTTTTCTTTTTTGAGTAATTCTATATACAAATTGTAAATGCATAAAAGTTACATAATTTTTTAAAAAAGAGTGAAATTTATTATTAAAAATTAATTTTTTTCATATGAATTTATATTTTATTCATTTTTTTAAAGTAATTACACGACAGTTGTACAATTCACGATTGTAAATATCTTTTATCAATTATTAAACTCATTTCAATTTAAAATCTCTTTATACGTAAAATTTATAATTTTTTTTTAACTCAACACTTTCTTATACGTGTGACTCATAATGCAGGATTTGTATAATTTATGATTGTAAATATATTTTCTTAATTATTAAACTTATTTCAATTCAAAATCTCTTTATATATAAAATTTATAAATTTTTCAACTCAATACTTCTTTACAAGTGAGGTTTATAAACTTTTTTAACTTCTCATAATTAGTACTAAACTCAACTTAACATCTAAACATATCTAAACTTATCTTAAATGAACTCTATAAAACTCACTCTACCATCTCAACTTATTATTATACATATAAAAAAAAAAAACTCAACTAATAATCTAAACGTAGTCTAACAGTATTACGTTGGATGGGCCTAATTTACTGCAAGTGAGAACTGAGAAACTAGATTTCTAATTGGCAATCTCACTCCAACTTCCATTAGAATAATTATATTTGTTGTACAGTAGAGTTGGAAGGAATATACCAAGATAAATAGCCGTTAGATAAAAGACCTCACCCCCGTGACATTTGGCACCCACAACTTCCTCTCCCTCCGGATTTGACTTCTACAGATCTCTCTCTCTCTCAAAACCGGCAGACCCCGTTTGACCAGTCCTCCACCCTCCCTTCCTCCTGAAAGTTATTAAAGCTCTCTGTTCTCGATTTTTGCTTATTATCACATGATCTGTAAAGCGATAATATCATAAACTTCATTCAATTTTCTGTCTTTTTAATTACAAGCGAAACGATCCAACAAGATGAACAATCTCTTCTCCGAATCCTTCTCTCGCTTCCGAAGCGACGAAACAGCCTCGCCGGCTCACCACGTCATAGAGATGGCCTCTTCGCCTTCCACCGGCGTTAACCTGGACAGGTTCTTCGAGGACGTCGAGGCCGTCAAGGACGAGCTCAAGGAGCTCAACCGCCTCAACCAGGCACTCCGCAGCTCCCACGAGCATAGCCAGACCCTTCATAACGCCAAGGCCGTCAAGGACCTCCGATCCCGCATGGACGCCGATGTCTCTCTCGCCCTCAAGAAGGCCAAGCTCATCAAGATCAAGCTCGAGGCCCTCGACCGCTCCAACGCTGCCAACCGCAGCCTCCCTGGCTGCGGACCCGGTTCCTCCTCCGACCGGACCAGGACCTCCGTGGTGAACAGCCTCAGGAAGAAGCTCAAGGACTCTATGGAGAGCTTCAACACTTTGCGGCAGCAAATCTCCTCCGAGTACAGGGAGACCGTACAACGGAGATACTTCACCGTCACCGGTGAAAACCCAGATGACAAAACCGTTGACCTTCTCATCTCTACAGGTGTGAGTTTGATTTTGCCATCCCTTCTAAAATTATAAAACAAGGGTGGCTCTACAGCCGGAGCTACTGCTGGGGCTCCCGCCAGTACATTTTGTGTGTATTTTTTTTTTTTGCTATCTTTTTTGTTACTTGTATTTATTAAAATTTTTAAATATTTAAAAAAAAAATCATAATATTATTAAAAAATAATAATAAGACTTTCAAATATATTTATCAAACGTGTCCACTTATATTTTTTTTTATTTCTTATTTTTTTAATAGTTAAAAAATTGACTATTGATGAATTTATATATATTTTTTATTTTTTTCTTAATGATTAAGGATGTTTAAAAAATACTTGAAGAAAAATAAAATAACTCATTTGTACTTGTGTGTAAATTTGATAGTCACCCTAACATTATCCTTATTAAAAAAAACTTAATTATTAAATTAAAAAAAAAAACTAGTGGGAGCTGCTAGTGGGAAAAATAGCATTTTTTTTATAAAATAAATAATTAAATCTATATCTTCTAGTCAGTTTAAATTTTTAAAATAAATAATAATTGTACATAGTATCAGAATAGAGGTTTAAATTCGAATCTAACTCTATATTTTATCTTATTTAATTAAAATTTTCACGACCATTCATTAAGAAAAAGTCTAGCTCACATATGAGGATGAGTGTTAAGATATAAAATAAATAATAAAATTTAACTATTTTTATCATCTTAAACTTAAATTTTTGTAATCAGTAGTAATTACACACTTCATGTTCTTAACGTCTTTCATCTTTCTCCGATATAATTTTTTCTAAATAAGGATTTTGTGCTTATAATTATGATAGTTTGGTGAATTTCTTTGATTAATATGAATAATTCGGGAGAAAAATCAGAACTTTTGTCCTAGAGACGTTGTTTATCAGTTAATTCCTGATCTTCTGTATACAAATTAGTGAAATTCGAGAGAATATAACACAAGGATAAATCCATACAGGTGAGAGCGAGACATTTTTGCAAAAAGCGATTCAAGAGCAAGGGAGAGGAAGAGTTTTGGACACAATACATGAGATACAAGAGAGGCACGATGCGGTGAGGGAGATTGAGAAGAATCTCAAGGAGCTGCACCAGGTGTTCTTGGACATGGCGGTGTTGGTCCAGGCACAAGGTGAGCAATTGGACAACATCGAGAGTCATGTGGCCAGAGCCAATTCGTTCGTGAGGGGGGGAACCCATGAGTTGCATACTGCCAGAAAGTACCAAAAGAACACCCGGAAATGCACCTGTTTTGCCATTATACTTTTGCTGTTGATTGTTTTGTTTGTGGTGCTCTTTACGGTCCAGCCATGGAAAAAATAACACTCCTACAGCGTAGGGACTCGGAAGGATCGCCTTGCGAATGTCTATACGGCTCTGCCACTGCTGCTACTTTTAGCTCATCATTTTATATCTTCAAACCCAAATTAAGTGCATGTTTGGAGGTTGTCGACAAAGTTTCAGAGTTTTGAGGAAAAATAAATGAGAAGTTTTTGAAAGTTGTAGGTTCCCTCTCCTCTATTGTTGTGTTCAAGCATTCGAAGAGATTCGTATTAATCGGCATGAGCTACTTTGTGTTGAAGCATTTGAAGTCGCATGTTTGTACCCGAAGCTATATTTATAATGCATCAGGACCAAAGCTGTCCTAAAGCTCATGAAACAACATTGAGAAACATCAACAATTAACAACAAATAAACATTGAAAAAAGGATTTGACACAAGACATAGAATAGTCTAAAATCTAACGAGGAAGGGTGCCATTGCTTGACCTTTTCACTTTTCAGTGACACTGCACTCTTGATCCGAACAATAGTAAAACACTGTAGTTCCACTTCCTCACATAATCCCTGAAAATTGTAATACAATTTGCTGACGTTGTTTTAACCATTGTGGAAGGCATTTCGAATTAACAGAGAAATATATCACATTTTGAACTTAATTGTACCAATACCGTTCCACTTAGAAAAAAAGTAAATCCGTATCAATCTCTCTTACGTGACAAGGATACCTTTTTCCCAATAAACATACTCTTCGTACTGTTGTCATGTCATATTTAAAATTTTTTATGTCCTAAAATAAGTCAGTTCCTCTGTTTCAATGATAGAGAAGCTGCATTCACACCAACTTTACAAATTCAATGACCCCTACAAGAGAAATACAGAAGTGGGCTGCAGAAAGGTCGGAACTAGGGGCTAGGAGCAGTGTTAGGTGGGCCAACCTCAAGCCCATTTATACTTTCAACGAACTGTTGGGCTTTCGACCCAGAAAATAAAAAAGTGATTTTGTTTTATTTAAAATCTGTTGAGTGGCAAACTCGACCACAGCTACTCGCTCTTTCATTCCGAGCTAGCCATGGCAACAGTGCGCATGATAGGCAAGCAACTCCTCTCTCTCTCTCTCTCTTCAAATTGCTATACCATGAATGGCTCTCTAACTACGCCTCAACTAACCATTGCCTGTTCTCTCTGATTTGTGATTTTACTTTGTCTCACTCTCATTAAAAAGCAGACATAGCCGTCAACTTCACAGGTCAGTCAGGCATTTCATCAGACACTACTCGGCCTGTTTTCCAAATTTCTAGCTTTCTTTAGAAAATTCCATTTCTTTGTTTTTATCCAACTCAAATCTGAATCCCACAAAACATTTCGCAATACAGATGGCATGTTCAAAGGGATCTACAATGGCAAGCAATGCCACCTACCGGATATAGCTGCAGTTTTGAATAGGGCTTGGAGTGCCGGCGTGGACCGAGTCATCGTAAGTCTTATGAGACATCCTTTTTTCAATTGTTGAATAAATGGTATCGCTTTAATTTGTCGGTAATTCGGTTGGTATAATTTTTTAAGATCCGAAATGTGTTAAAAACCCAACCATTTATCCAAAAGTCTTAGGACTCTTGATACTAATTTGGTTAAATCTTTAACCATTGGGATCATAATATTCCACCATGCTTCTGAATCCGACGTCCACGGTGGTCCATTTTATTGACACTGACCAGGTGGCAGACCTTTCCCTTTTGGCGGCTTCACTCATCTATCAATATTCAATGACTTAACGTTATACCTATACATAGTACGAAGGCATTTTAATCCAGCTTATTGGCCACCCCTTTTTTGACTTGAACTTGTGTCGTAGTCCCTTCTTTGATACTAATTGTTAAAAACTCAACCGTTGATCCAAAAGTTCTAAGGCTGTTGGATACTAATTTTGTTACACTTTTAACCATTAGGATCATAACAAAATGATGTAATTTTTTACTTCTTAGATTGTTTAATGTCAGTTTGCTTCAATAATCGTGGTTCCTAAGAATTATTAAGAAATCAAGTGATTGAATTTTGACTTTTTACGTTGATGTAGTCCAGTTGAGGAAAAATTGGAATGTAAACTTTGGGTTTCATTTTTTCTTTTTCTTTTCTTTTCTCGATTATTTTTTCCCTGTTTGTGAATGCAGAAAATTATATAAGAAATTAGAGAGTTATGTATTGCAGTAGAGTATAACACCATTGGATGTATTGTAGTGTTCAATTTGGTTGATTTGGCTGTGCCATAGCTTTTTGATTCTGAATGGGGTTGTGGTGCAGGTAACTGGTGGGTCACTCCAAGAATCAAAAGAAGCTCTTGCAATCGCCGAAACAGATGGTTTGTTGAACATGTGCTTCAACTTCTCTTGTCCTTGATTATGAACAATCTGTATATGTCTTCTGCCATGGGGTTTTCACCACTTTGATAGTTCATTTTTTCCCCACAGGGAGGCTCTTCTGTACAGTCGGTGTGCACCCAACAAGATGCAAGGTTACTTCTTGTTCCTTAAAGTTATGTCTTCATCAGTTATTTTTCTTAGGCCTATTGATTGTGAATTTAATAGTGTAGCTTGTTTGTAAGGTGTTTGTGATTATGGATATCCTGTGCTTTTTTCAGGAGTTTGAAGAGAGTGGAGATCCTGAAAAACATTTTCAGGCTCTTTTGACATTGGCCAAAGAGGGAATTGAGAAGGGAAAGGTATGCATTATTGTATTGATCTGGCATTTCAAGCATAGAACATCTGCAGAAGGTATGTATATTTAGACGTGAAATGATTGATCTCGTTTTCTGTCTCAGCGTCTGCTTTATGAAGCACTTTGTTGAACATGTTTTGTCAATATATGGATATAAGAGTGCAAATTTGATTTAATTGCAGCTTATTTAGATGTGAAATGGCATCTAAAATGGTTTGAGATCTATGTAGAGTTTGAAAGTTTAGTTTTTAGTTTTTAAGAATTCCAACATGGTAAAGCACAATTTTTTCTTAGCCTGATACCATTAGGTAGATGAACATTCTGGCCACATCTCTTAGGTTCAAAATATTGGTCGTTAAGTTGTGCTCTAATATCATACATAAGGTGGTTGCAATTGGTGAATGTGGATTGGACTACGACAGGCTTCACTTTTGCCCAGCAGAGATTCAAAAGAAGTAAGTGGTAGCACTGAGTAAAGTAATTATTTTCAATATATACCTTTTATTCTCTGTTTGTTTTTTTCACCACTCCTATCTTAATTTCATTCAAATGATTTGGTGCTCTGCATAATTTGGCTACTTTGTGAAAGCTAGGTATTTTGAGAAGCAGTTTGAATTGTCATATACAACAAAGCTACCCATGTTTCTTCATATGCGTGCAGCTGCTGAAGATTTCTGTGAAATTTTCGAGAGAAATAAGGACAGGTGCAATTCCTAAACCACATTTATGTGCCAAATTGAAATTTTCTGGTTCAAGGTTATTGTAAGTTTTAGCTTGTTATACCATTCCCTTTTCACCATTATAACTGTAGAAACTTCCAAGTTTTT
Source organism: Carya illinoinensis (assembly GCF_018687715.1). NCBI lineage: Eukaryota > Viridiplantae > Streptophyta > Magnoliopsida > Fagales > Juglandaceae > Carya > Carya illinoinensis. The sequence continues at coordinate 1,762,891 of NC_056761.1, forward strand.
GCTGTCAGATTTTGTGTGATGGCATTTTTCCATGCCGGAGTGGATACTCGATCGTGTTTTCTTCTGCTTGTTTCACAGGTTCAGTGCTGGAGTTGTCCATTCATTTACTGATAGTGCAGAAGATCGTGATAAGCTTCTTACATTCAATAATATTTATATAGGTGAAGTTTATATGTTACCAGTTCTATGTTATGTACTTCCTTTTAAACATTCTACTGAACAAAATTATGTAACATTCAATATAAAAATCTCTGTTCAAATTATGTAGTTGATCGATCCCATCTACGGGCTTTATCTTCTCTAGAGATCCATGCTAACTGCTAGTTTGGTATGTGAAATGAATACAGCAATGAAAAGAAGTGTTGGCATTTGTTTGGCTGCATTTTCATTAGAGCGAATTGTCAAACTTTTAGGAATAACTATTTCCCTTGGATGAGGATTAGCTATTCCCATTTGAAGGGATTGTGTTAGCTATGCCTTGACGCCGTGGATAGCTCTAAGACTTTATACCCCCCCAAAAAAAACTGATACTTGACATGAACTCGTTTTTAGTGTTTTGCTAGTGAGAGGATATCCTTTTTCTGAACCTATCTTTTAGTGTGTTGCTTACACAATTGTTATGCCTGGGGGGTGGTCCATGTCATGACTATTACACATTTTTGGGATCTAAACAGGAGTAAATGGTTGCTCTCTGAAGACGAAAGATAATCTTGATGTGGTGAAGGGCATTCCTGTAGAGAAAATGATGATCGAGACGGATTCTCCTTATTGTGAAATCAAGAACACTCATGCTGGGATTAGTTTTGTGAAATCCATCTGGCCCTCCAAGAAAAAAGAGAAGTATGATCAGGAGTGCATTGTTAAAGGCCGCAATGAACCTTGTCTAGTTCGGTCAGTATTTTTTTTTCTACTGCTGTATTATAACTTTTTTAATGTTGTTCCTTTCAGATGAAGATGTAATACATCTGATCAAAAATCTCAATGGACAGATGTCATTTAGGGTTAGTAAATGATATTTATGAAAAGAAGAAAATGGGGGTTACTGATGAACATTAATGCTTCGTTCCTATAGTGAAAGAAGACATGAAAAATGATGAATAGTAAGTTCAACTAATGCAAAAGTATCCAGATGTTTCCCCAATTTTTCAATACCCACAATAGGTGACTATCATCTATTACATGGGACAATGAAATAGGGTAATGTGTGCATCCACCCATCTAGTTTTAATAATAAAACACTCCAACAGACATTCAGAGCTACTACATGAACTATATCTGGCCGTACATCTCTGTTTATTGCAGCATAAAGATTGCCATCCAGAGATTACCCTTGAGATACGTGACCATATTTATCTATGGTGCATATCTGAATGTCTTTTGTAAGACAATCATGCTCTTGGGACTTGGGAAATTCTTATGATCTGCTACTATTTTTTATTTGTTTGATCTTCTAGAACGTGAGACTTGGACAAGAAATTTTAACTTGGAAAGTGTCAACTATGATAATTTAACGGCTATTAAGTCCGCCTGTTTACATCTTTCTCTGGCTTTAGATTATGCTCTTAAATATTTACTTGTTTTTTGAGACAATATGGCCATATTTTGTAGGCAAGTTCTGGAGGTGGTGGCTGGTTGTAAAGGTGTCTCTGATATAGATCAGCTGAGCAGGACCTTGTACCACAACACATGCAGGTAATTTTGTTGATATAGATCTTGGATGTAGAATGATTGGACCACTTACTGTTTAGAAATGATGCTCTCTTTGCTGGAAATATTTGTTGTTTCATTGGACAATAATTTTCCGTGCTCCAGAATGTCGTTTTTCCCCATCGTAACTGAAGTAACTAATGTTAAGAGTAAGCCTACCATGATATTTCTATATGCCACTATGGAGGTTTATTTCGTTTACCATCACAGACATTCATTGTTTTGCTTTACGAGATTATCTTGCTGTGCAGGGTTTTCTTTCCTCAAGACTTGGATTCTGCAGCAGATGCTCTGCTTGCTGGTGGTCATGACTCTGATGAACCAACTTCTTAGGGACTTTGCTATAGCCATAAATCTTCTTGAGAAAGACTATTTGGTTCCTACATTCCTCCACTTCGCTGACAAAGCATTCCGCATAAGATTTAAAAAAGAAAGAAAGAAAAGAAAGTCTTGGATAGGGAGCCCCCATGAGAGTTACATCTACATATGTATTTGATTGCCAACTATCCCCCCAGTTTTGGAAATGGGGTTCTCGATCCTTTCAGGGTCTACCAAATTGTTCCAGAGATTAGACGCCATATTCTCCATTTGTATTGATCACAATGCAAAGCAATCATGATTAATGGCGATTGTTCCTGGTAACCAGGCATCTGTGCCCGACCCAAGTTTTCATATTGTTATCTCCACCAGTGTACATCATACTGCAACTGTGACATGGTGGTTGTTCCTGTGGATGAAGAATCTGACCATGAACCTGAGTTTTCGAACTATTTATCGTGTATTTGATGTGTACCATGGAAGACGGAACACCCAAATGCGGACTCGAGATAAGAGTTGATTCAAAATACAGATTTGACCATATATCCCAATCTGACCCGAGGATGGCCCAGTCTGACCATATATTCATACGACATTTTTTATAACCTTTTTCAACAACTAACTAATATGATAGTATCATTTTATAACTTTATCATCCAAGTTGGAATGCTGTATCTTGGCTATCCATCCACACACCCCCGGAGCTACAATAAAACTAAATTCTTGAGAACGCTAGATCTATGATTTTGTTTATTATAATCAATGAAACGTAGATGCTTACAGAGAAAGGTTTTCTCCTCTTGGAAGAGTCGTTAGCTAGCAGTTTGCAGTGAGATAAATTAGTAATTTTTTCTTTATTTTGGTAAGGAATTAGGGTTATTACATCATTCAACCACTTCCCCTTTAAAATAAGGTACAACAGTTGTGAATAACTCAGGTACAATTTGGTGCCTTCATGGATCAGTATGAGGTAGAAATGGCATTTAGCTCTGAGAGAGAGAGAGAGAGTGAGAGAGCCTTCAAATCTAAACGCTCATACCACAGTCTCCTTCCCATGGATAATCTTACTATTGATGCCATCCGCTTTTTCTTCTCCGATCTTTATTCCCATATGCCAAAAAGGACTGCAAGGAGTGTTATAGAAGTAGACGGGCTGCACTCCTTTTGCAGAATTGGGGATACGTTCCAAAACTGTATCAAAGCCACCCAATCAGCTGCTGATGCTAGAAAGCAATTCGTTGCTGTTAAGAATGTCATCTGCCTCTCTTTTCTCTGTCGGTGGAGAAGCAGAAGAAGATCTTTCTGCAGCTGAATTTAATCGTAGAGGCCGACCTTCCACCTCCTAATTGCATATTCACATATAAACACGTTATGGAACAGGATATCATAAGAAAGATTCAACTTTCAAGTATGTGAAACTCAATCACCAGGTTTTTATTACCACTCCATTCATGGCACTCAAAGCAAATTCTGCATCTTCGGCAGTTTCAAAGGAGACAAACCCAAAACCACGAGATCTTCCCGAATTTCTCTCATAGATGACTTTTGCACTCAATATGCCTCGCTGATCTGCAAAAGCATCTCTAAGACCCTGGGAAGTAACGCCCCAACCAAGGTTTCCAGCATAGATCTTGTGAGGGCTTTCTATAAATCCCCTGGAGCTGTTCCTTACCTTCGGCCCCATCACTTCCCTTTCACCTCCTCTTGGCACTTCTGGGAAGTTCACCTTAACAGTCCGGCCTCCGACTTGCTGTCAACCACCATAAGCATTTTTAAATGGCAGAAACTAAGAGTCAAAACCACCAAAACTTGAAGCTACAGTGACATCAAGCCTTTGCTTGTTTTATGTATTAGGGTTGCCATCTTAAATTTAGATCTCGATAAGTGTAATATGTATGTCAATACATTTATCTGTTATGTTCTTTATTTAATTAACTAATGTGTTCTCTTATATTTGTAATAAGTGAATGATGTGCAAGTGGCAAAATCAAGACCCTTGAAGTTGTTAAATGTTGAGCGGCTTGATCACGTGAGGAGCCTGTGCTTTCATCTGAAAGTTTATAAGCTGAGCCGCTGGATTGCTACACGTGTCATCATCTGTTTTGTAACATATATATTGAGAGCTATATCGTGTAAACGCTAATCGATTTCATTCATTTGTAGCGGCTGGCTTTCTGAGAGAGAGAGAGAGAGAGAGAGAGAGAGAGAGAGAGAGAGAGAGAGAGAGAGAGAGGGGATTTAGGGTTTCTAGGGTTTTGCTCATGAGAAAAGAAATCTGTGCGATTTCTTTGTGATTTTCTGAGAGGGTTTGTAACTCTAATGAACTGAGACTTCTCTGTGCTGCATTGATTATCAATAAAGATCTCTGAGGCCATTCTTGCAGTGAACGTAGACCATTAGGGTCGAACCACGTATCTCGATGTGTTCTTTCCTTGCTTTCCTATTTTTATTGTTCATACTTGTTTCTTGTAATTTCTGGTATATTTGTTCTTGGTTTATCTTGTTGATACGTGCATAGTATTTGTTCTGTGAAGTGCTGTATATTGGTATTTGGATCTGTGTTGGTATACTGCTGGTTTTGTGAACATAGCTGATAATATTGTGACTATTGTGAATCTTGAGCATTCTGTTTTGAGTCAAGAAACAGAAAGATATTTTTTTGTTGTTTTTCAGAAACGAAACTTATATATATTTGTTTAAACAAAGGATTTCTTTATTAATAAAACCTTGACAATTTTATAACTATAAAACATAGGTTTTATAACAATTGGTATCTGGAGCCTAGGTTCATGGGGACCATGAGGTTTGATATAGAGAAGTTCACTGGTGACAATGATTTTGGCCTATGGAGAATCAAGATGAGAGCACTGCTAGTCCAACATGGACTGCAGGATGCTCTCCTAGGTGAGAAACAAAAGGGCTCTTCCTCGAAAGAGGAAGATAAGGGGTCTGTCCAGAAGGACATTCTCCAGAAAGCCCATAGTGCCCTAATCCTCTCTCTTGGGGATAAAGTCCTGAGAGAGGTGGCTAGTGAGGACATGGCTGCAAGCATGTGGCTAAAATTAGAAAACCTATATATGACAAAATCTTTAGCAAACAAATTACCCAAGAAAACAAAACTGTATACCTTCAAGATGACCCCTGAGACTCCAATAGGGCAGCACCTAGATGAGTTCAACAAAATCATATTAGACTTAGCTAATATAGACATTAAGGTGAAGGATGAGAATCAGGCCATCCTCTTGATGAGTTCTTTGGACTCATCATACCTAAGTCTAAAATAAACCATGATGTATTGTAGAGACTCTTTGACACTTGATGAAGTACTTCATACTAGGGAACTTCAAAGTAGGGGAGATACCAAACAGAATCATGGGGAAGGCTTGTCTGTCAGGGGCAGAATAGAAAAGAGAGAGAAGAAGGGCAAGAATGAAAATAAGAGATATAGGTCTAAGTCAAAGGGGAAACAATTCAAATGTTTCCACTGTCACAAGGAAGGGCATTTAAGAAAGATTGTCCTGACAAGAAAAATAATCCTGGAAATAAAACCAAAGAGGTAGGGGATGCCTGTGGTTTTAAAGGTGTATGAGAGTGCTGAGGTACTCACAGTGAGTAAGGTTGATTAAAAAACAGAGTGGATAATGGACTCTGGCTGCTAATTTTCATATGTGTCCAATAAGGGAGTGGTTTGAGACATTCTCTGAACAAGATGGGGGACATGTAATTCTAGGTAACAATAAGGCCTGCAAAGTCAAGGGAATAGGGTCAGTTAGACTTAAAATGTATGATGGAATTGAAAAAGTCTTGAGGGAGGTCAGGTTCATACCTGAATTAAAGAGAAATTTAATTTCTCTTGGTATGCTTGATTTGGCAGACTATACTTTCAAATCTGAGGTAGGGGTACTTAGAGTTACCAAAGATTCCCTAGTTATTATGAAAGGGGAAATCAGAAATGGTTTATATACACTACTTGGGAAAACAGTAGTTGGGGAAGCATCCCCAACTCAGAACATAGTAGAGAATAAAGTTGTGCTATGGCATAGGAGGCTTGGTCATGTAAGTCAAGGGGGGCTTTTAGAACTACAAAAACAAGGGCTGCTGAGTGACCAAAACCTAGAAAACTTACCTTTCTGTGAAGATCGTATCTATGGAAAGGCAAAAAAGGTTAGTTTTAAGTCAGCAACCCACAACACTAAGCAAACCCTAGATTATGTTCATTCTGACCTATGGGGACCAGCAAGAGAAAATTCACATGGTGGAGGGAGCTACTTTCTCTCTTTAGTGGATGACTACTCTAGGAAGGTCTGGATTTACATCCTTAAAAACAAGAGTGACACATTCGAAAGGTTTACTTGTGGAAAACCAAGTAGGTAGAAAACTCAAGATCTTAAGGATTGACAATAGTCTAGAGTTTCTCTCAAATGAGTTTAACATGTACTGTCAAAAGGAAGGAATTCTTAGGCATAAGACAGTGAGGTAAACCCCTCAATAGAATGGCTTAACTGAAAGAATGAATAGAACCATCTTAGAAAGAGTAAGGTGCATGTTGTCAAACTCAGGGCTGCCCAAAACATTTTGGGCAAAAGCTGCCACTACTACTGTACATCTTATTAATAAATGTCCTTCATCTGCCATAGGATTTAAAACTCCTCATGAGTTATGGTTTGGAAAACCTCCAAAGTATGACTACCTAAGAATTTTTGGGTGTGTTGCTTATGCACATTCAAAAACTGACAAGTTGGAACCTAGGGCACTTAAGTGCATCTTTATAGGGTATCCTTAAGGTGTTAAGGGTTACAAGCTGTGGGTAGATGGACCAGAAAGATATAATAGCATAGTGAGCAAGGATGTGACTTTCAATGAGTCACAAATGGCTCGGGTACAAGGAGAAAAGGTAGACCAAGAAATTGTTAAGTCTCCAAGAGGATCTCAGATTGAGGTGGAGCAAGTAATGGCCCAATCTGAACCTAAAATTAGGGAAAGTAGCCACCCTGAGGAAGAGTACTCAGGGGATACGGATCAAGGTGGAGCTAACTCCTATAACCTAGTAAGAGATAGGCAAAAAAGAGTCATTAAACCTCCTATAAGGTATGGTCAAGCTGATTTAACTATGTATGCCTTAACAATAGCTGATGAGGTAGTTTATCAGGAACCTAAAACTTATAAAGAGGCAATGGCTAGCAAGGATTCCACCAAATGGATTCTTGCTATGCATGAGGAAATGGAATCTCTAAATAAAAATAAAACCTGGGTTTTAGTGCCTAAACCTAGAGGGGTTAAGCTTGTTAGATCCAAGTGGATCTATAAGAAAAAGGAAAGCATGCCAGGGGGTAGAAGGGACCAGGTATAAGGCTAGACTTGTAGCCAAAGGGTTTACACAGAGGGAAGGAATTGATTTCAATGAAATCTTCTCCCTTGTGGTTAAACACAGCTCCATTAGGCTACTGCTAGCTTATACAGCTTTTGAAAACTTGCATCTAGAACAGTTAGATGTTAAAACTGCTTTTCTGTTTGGAGAACTTGAAGAATAAATTTATATACAGCTTCCTGAAGGCTTTACCAAAGAAATTAAAAATAATCAAGTGTGTCTTCTTAAAAAATCTTTATATGGTCTCAAACAATCACCTAGACAGTGGTATAAGAGATTTGATACACACATGATTAATAATGATTTTAAAGAAGCTGCTATGATAGTTGTGTCTATTATGAGGAAGAAAAAAGAATATTTGTTTATCTCCTATTGTATGTTGATGACATGCTGGTAGCTTGTAAGGACATTGTTTTAATTAATCAAGTTAAAATCATGCTAAAATCAGAATTTGAAATGAAGGATTTGGGCCCTACTAAGAAAATTTTAGGAATGGAAATTGAAAGAGACAGGAATGCTGGAATGCTATACTTATCTCAGAAAAATTACATCTCTAAAATTCTCAATAGATTTGGTATGGAACATGTCAAGCATGCAGCTACACCCTTAGGACAGCATTTCAAATTGTCTATAGATCAAGCTCCTAAAACAGGCTCTGATATTAGTTTTATGCAACAAATCCCTTATGCTAGCATGGTGGGAAGTATAATGTATGCAATGGTTTGTTCTAGGCCTGATCTAACTTATGCAGTGAGTGTAGTTAGTAAATTTATGGGGAACCCAGGAAAATCCCACTGGCAAGCCATTAAATGGGTATTAAGATACCTGGCTGGTACTACTAACTTGGGTCTCACTTTTGGGAACAATGTGAAAGAGGGTTGTGAATTGGCTGGCTTTGTAGACTCTGATTTTGCTGGAAGCATAGATTCTAGGAAGTCATTAACTGGTTATGTGTTCACTGCTTTTTTTTGGGGGGGGGGGGGGGGGGGGCTATTAGCTAGAAATCACACACAATCTGTGGTGGCATTGTCCACCACAGAAGCCGAGTATATAGCATTGACAGAAGCTATTAAAGAGGCCATATGGTTAAAAGGGATTGCAAGTGAATTAAATATTTTCAGTGGCAACATCATAGTACATTGTGATAATCACATTGATAGGTCTAAACACATTGATATACGACTTCATTATGTAAGGGATGTTATAGAATCTAAAGTAGTAGGTGTGGAAAAGGTCTCAACTGAGGAAAACATGATGACCAAGTCTGTCCCATGGTCCAAGTTCAGACACTGTCTGAACTTAGTTGGTATGGAGTCAAGAGTCAGTCCTCATTAGGGGGACAGTGCAGGAATGAGCCAAAGATGAGGGTCATATATATATATATATATATATATATATATATGCTTATAAACACCAGGCAAATAAATGTTTTGCCAAGGTGGAGATTTGTAATATGTATGTCAAATACATTTATTTGTTACGTTCTTTATTTAATTAACTAATGTGTTCTCTTATATGTGTAATAAGTGAATGATGTGCAAGTGGCAAAATCAGGACCCTTGAAGTTGTTAAATGCTGAGCTGCTTGATCACGTGAGGAGCCTGTGCTTCCATCTGAAAGTTTATAAGCTGAGTCGTTGGATTGCTACACGTGTCATCATCTGTTGTAACATATATATTGATAGCTATACCGTGTAAACCCTAATCGATTTCATTCATTTGTAGCGGCTGGGTTTCTGAGAGGCAGAGTGATAGAGAGAAACAGAGAGGGGGCGATTTAAGGTTTCTAGGGTTTTGCTCATGAGAAAAGAAATCTGTGCGATTTCTTTGTGGTTTTCTGAGAGGATTTGTAACTCTAATGAACTGAGACTTCTCTGTGCTGTATTGATTATCAATAAAGATCTCTGAGGCCATTCCTGTCGTGGACGTAGACCATTAGTGTCGAACCACGTACCTCGGTGTGTTCTTTCCTTGCTTTCCTATTTTTATTGTTCATACTTGTTTCTAGTAATTTCTGGTATATTTGTTCTTGGTTTATCTTGAAGATTTATGCATAGTATTTGTTCTGTGAAGTGCTGTATATTGGTATTTGGATCTGTGTTGGTATACTGCTGGTTTTGTGAACATAGCTGATAATATTGTGACTATTGTGAATCTTGAGCATTTTGTTTTGAGTCAAGAAACAGAAAGATATTTTGTTGCTGTTTTTCAGAAACGAAACTTATATATATTTGTTCAAACAGAGGATTTCTTTATTAATAAAACCTTGGCAATTTTATAACTATAAAACATAGGTTTTATAAAAATAAGGTATTTCATAAGGGAACCTTTTTAAAAAATACATAACCATCTAATTTAGGTTGCTTTAAGCGAATAGAGCAACAAAACTTACTCTATATGCTGTAGTCCATCAAGAACATAGATTGGGAATAGACTCTGTATTGGAGCAAAAGCAGAACAAAACTATATATTGAACCAATAATTTAATGACTGAGATAGAACTTGTTCAACTCTGCATCCTTCCATTAGCAATGCATGGCAATGAGAAAGTAGTGACAAATTTTCCATGACCCCAATGCAAGAGCCAGTGGCAAAACGGTAAGACTTGATACCAGAATATAATTACAACTCAATTTCATGGGAAAAATCATAGTAGATTCAACAACTTAACATCCTTACTATAGAATCAAGTAATGCTTGCACGCAATGGTGCAGTCTATTATAGGGACCCAACCAGTTGGATGATTATTTACCCAAGCAGTTGGGTGTTCATTCTGACCATGAAGATTGGACATGCCTTGGTTTTGGGTTTGTAACCACCACGGTGTCTTGAAAGTTACCACGAGTGAGTGATTTCAATAGCATAATGGTCTCCGTCTTTTAAAAAATATACATACATATATATATATATATATATATATATATATATATATATATATATATATATATTTATAAATTAATAATGCTTGCAAGCGGCAAATAAAACTTTATCAGAGTAGCTTCAACATTAAGCCATCAGATTAACAGTCTAGCTAGAGAAAAATGTATATCAATTTAGGAACTTTATGAACGGATGTCAAAAACATGTTTACTTACACAGCCATTAAACATCCGAATTGCTTCTTTAGCTTCCTCGACACTCCCCATGGAAACAAACGCAAAACCTCTGCTCCTATCGGTTATTCTGTCATAAACAACCTAACGGAAACAACACAATCACAAAAAATTCTACCCTCACATTGAAGAAAATAGTGATTGTAATATATTCGACATACAAGAATTGTAAGTGAAACAATAATTAGGGAACGGAAAATCACAAACCTCCACAGAAACCACACGGCCAGCTTCCTCAAAAACCTCAGCCAATTGAGCAGAAGTCATAGAATACGGCAAGTTACCCACATAGAGCCTCCCTTCTTCGCTAGACCTCGGTAGATTTGGCTCATCCTCTTCCTCTTCCTCTGCCGCTTGATTTTCACTCGATTCTATTTCTGGGTCTTCTTGTTCTGTGCTTTGGCTATCTTTCTCAGTCTCGAAACTCTCGAATGCGGTCGAAGCAAGGGGAAAGCGCGAAAGAGAAATAAGAGCGAAAGGAGAGAGATTGTGGAGGTGGGTCTTGAGGTTGAGAGGCTTTGTAGGTCTGGGCTTTGATGGTATGTGGGTAGGGATGGGGGTGAGACAGGTGGGGAAGGAGAGATTGGACGGCTTGTTACAGCAGATTGAGGAGGAAGCTATGGTTGTTGCAGCCATGGAGATGGATGAGGCCGACATTTGGTCGAAACAGAATGGTGAAACCAATCCGACAAGACGGATAGGTGCATCTTGAAATAGATTTTATGAATCTTATCCATTAGACATTGACTGATCGACCATCTACTTGTTTTTCTCTTTCGACCAGTACTAATGCTACTTAAGAGTTGAGATTTTATCAACTAATAATGTCATATTTCATCATTTAAATGAATAAATTACGAGAAATAATGATATTTTAGTTGTGAAACGTGTAAATAGTGTTTAGTTTTTTCATAAAAGTAATTAAATACGAAATTTATATAAAAAGAATTATTTTTTAATAATATATTTCATTTATTTAAAAAAAAATTATATAACACTTATATACTCTATATTTATATATCTAACGTTACTCTTAAATTATATTACTCGATTCAAATAAAAATGCTAATTATGTCATCCTAGACAATGAGTGTTTTATGGCAATTGTTTGTATTAGTTAATTAGTTAAAACATATTTTATCCATATTTATGATTGAGAATAATAGGTCCGTTTGGTTATACAGATGAGATGAAATGAGATAATATGAGATGAGATGAGATGTTTTAAATAATAATAAATAAAATATTATTATAATATAATTTTTAAATATTAATTTTGTATTGAAATTTGAAAAAGTTAAATTATTTATTATATTTTGTATAGAGATTTGAAAAAAATGTAATGATGAGTTGAGATGATAGTTTTTATTTTAATTAACCAAAACCTAAATGATATATTTTAATTTTTTGGACATATGGTCCGTACGATTGGGATCAAGGTGGTGTCAGAATTACAGATGTCAACCCTTTGAAATAGCAGCACCGCATCAAATCCAGTTTTGCATGAATAGTAGCTCAAAGTAGATGAATCAGCAAGCCAAGTTCCATATTTTTACCAGCCATACCCTCCCCTAGTCCTGGAATGCATGGTACCAAATCCCAGTGTCTAAAAAACTGCTGTTTCTAATTAACTGACCATCCTTTTAATCATCCACTTACTTTCTGTCAGGCACCAGTCAAAGCACATGACTTGCTATCTCTCATTCAATATGATGTTTGGGTGGATAATGGACACCTAGATATTTTTGTTCTTTACCTTTGGTTAGTGAAAAGGAAAGATAATGGAGCCAAATGAATAAGCTTTCTTTTTCTTTGGGGTGTTTTTAAATACTTAATGAAAGCTAGGCTTAAAATAGATTTCTTTCCAACATATGAAGGATATATGACTACTTGTTTTTTCCTATAGAAAGATCGATGTTTGACATCTATCTGGTGTACGACATGATATGGTACTCGGATAATTCAAGAAGTAAAGGGTTGTCTCTTTGGTAGAGACAGTCACCATTCCTCGAAGTTGTGAATGAGAGAAAATCAGGTTTCTGCTCATTATTTCAATTTAATGATGGGTCTCCTCTCTACTGTGTCCAGTGATCAATCACAACATAATCCTCCACGCCCAATTAGGAAGCAGACCTTCAACCAATCAAATTGGAAATGGGCTTTTAACTATAACTAGGACAAACTTTTGCTTGTGGAGATGAAGGTGGCAACCTTCTGTTGTGTAATATGGCACGTTGCTGATGGCCACATGGTGATTCAAAGATCCCTCACTGTAACCCTGCTCGTTCTATTAATTAATAGGGCAAAAAGATGTCCTACTAATGAATTCTTTGCATCTTTAGATAGCATTTCTCAAAACTACAGATCGAGAATAGGATAATGCATTATAGTGCTTCAAATATGGATTACAACACGAATGCCATGCTCTTGACTAAAGCAAGGTGGCATAAGATAACAACACAATCACACAGTTCTACAATACATCAAACCAAAAGTCAGACATAGACGTACTAGATATTAAACTTAAACAGCACACTTCAATACCTATCCAGACTTCGATGTTCTGATTCAATTAGTGAAACAGACTTATTTATCACCTACTCCATTTAATCTATAATACATTTACATTAAGGATCTCTAACCACCCTTAAGCCAGAAAGGCTGCAAGGAATGGTTGAAAGACAACCTCAATGCAGATGAGCCAAGGATGAGTTGCCATGATAACAACCATATGGGGGTCGGGACAATCCTCTCAACGAAAGCCTGTTGCAACAACTAGTCTTTGCAATAAAGCTTTTCCATCTGGTTGCAGCAAGGATGGAGATTGGTGCAATTGGCACCAACTCCACTTGATCCCTTGCTGTCAGACTTTGAGGTTGCAGCAGTTTGGTGCTGCAACCCACTTACTGGGCATAACCATGCCGTGTGCACCACTTATCACATCCGGCAGAGAGTGGACAGAAGGAATGAGATGATTGATTGAAAAGTGATTGAGATCTCTCCTAGAGAATACACTAGTCACCTCAGACCCAGCAATATTTGAAACACTTCCGTTTGCATCCCTTGATGAGTTTAAGGTACCACCGCTATCAGACTCAAGGACAGAACTCGGAGAACCAGTGGGCTGAAGAATTTGTCCATCGCCAGCTTTATTCACTTTAGTTCCACTCATTACTTTGTTCGAATTCTTTGTGTTCAAGAAACGACCACCACATCCCCTTGGTCGGCGCATAGCATGGAGATGGCGTGATTCATGCATATATGGCTGTAAAGCAAATACAGAAACTAAGAATTACAGCTTCAAGGTTTGTGCTTATCACATTCTATGTAAGGATGGATGAGCAAATTTGGCTCATTAAGTACTAAATCCCAAAACTGGAAAAATTACCAGTAACTGCAACTGAACTTTTATGAAAAAAGGCAATCACCAATCGGCATGCAAAGTGGGCATGGATTAGGGCCTTGAAAAATAGACTATTTCTGACAAACCTACTCTTTTAACTTTGCATCGATCACATTATGGATGAGCAGATGTCTCATTAAGTACTAAATCCTGAAACTGGAAAAACTATCACTGTACTGCAATTGAACTTTCTTGAAAAATGACAATCACCAATCGGCATGTAAAGTGGGCATGGACTAGCAGATTCAAAACTAGACTATTTCTGACCAATCCTACACTTTAACCTTTGCATCGATCATTATAAGAGTGTTTCCTACAAATAGAAGTAAAACAATAAGATCACAATCCTAGGTTTCATACCTTACGAACTCTTGTCAACTTATTCTCCAGTACTGCCTTTGCCCGGGACTGCCGGCGCCTGATAATCCCATGGTACTGCTTAGCATTAACATATATAGGTCCATCATCAGTTGACATGTTCAATGGCAGCATAACACGGCCCTAACATTTGTGAATGGATTGGGAAATGTGTCAGTAAATACTACTGTATTTGCAGTTGTAGTGGATCATCAATGATACACAGCATAAATTTTGAAGGTTCAATAATATATTATGATTGGTACCATCAAGAAAAATATATTAATAGCCTAAGTCAGAAAACTTCCAAAGTAGTGTTGAAGTGTAATACATTGCTCAAACTGAAGAACTCTGCTGCAAATAATTTACTATGTATATCTTTTATTTCCTAGAGTATCCAGGTACACTGGGTACATGAGGGCTTACACCACCAAACATAGTTGAATGAATACGTAGAAGTCTCATAATAGGGCTATAAATTGCTTCTTCATCTTTCTTATTTAATTAGAATTTTTCCTCTTTCACTTTCCAATGAAGTCACGTACCAAAACCTTAATGCAACTTTCTGGCCATGGATAACATAATTCTTTTGGACAAATAGGATGCAGTGAGCACTGATCGGACACACACAGCAGTTGATAACACACAAAAAATGCCGTTCATTACCAAATTAAAGAGATACTATTTCTCAGGCCACTCCTTTTAGTACTGAGCACAGACTTATTTTTTTAAGAAAGGGAGGAGGTATCCCGTGCTATTATTAATAGCCCTCAGTTGTGGACTGAGCACAGTCTAGAATTCTTCAAATAATCACAATTAAAATCAAGAAAAAAATTGATTCACAAGAATGGTTTAAGTGCAAGAACTCTAAATATGAATAATCGATTAGCCAGTAGAAATGAAGGGAGACAAACCGAAATCTGAGGTCCAAAACTTGGGAAGACTCCATAACATTGGTCCACATAAGGATACTTTGCATAGATCTACAGTTTTAGTCCAAACAAAATTAGCAATCAGAAACAAACAACTAACTTAGAATATTAGATTATATAAGTGCCAAGGAAAAGTTTACCATATGCTGACCAAATCCTAGCTCAAAACGACCTTGATATTCTGTCAGAGCTGATTGGAGAGAAATGGCTGCCCGAGGTTTTTCCCCATCCCCTGAGTTATTGCAATTATCTGTATGAGAAAAATACTTGGCTGGTTAATCAGAGTCAATTTACAGAACCCAATATACAAAAGGATTGCATATTATATGTAGTAAAACTTCTGTTCATGTAACTGGGCATGAAAACTTTTCTGTAGTGCTTTCCATCACGATCAATAGTCAAAATCTGTCAGCAACCAACAGTCTATTAAACCATGGAGACTTTGTTAGCATGTTGTCATTTGAGATGACATTCATTATCAATCACAAAAAAGCAGGCCTTCCTTTACAAAATATTAGAGAATCCATCAATAACTGAAGTAACAGGACAGCCGTTATCCGATGCATCGATACTACTTTCCTTATGTTAAAGAAGGTGGTTGGACACTGCAATCCCAAAACTTCCCTTCAATATTCATTTAAAATTCTCTTAAAAGGTCTTTGTTTTTTTTAATAAGCAGTAGTTCCATTTCGGGAAGCAAAAACCATAATTCACTCATTTCTATCTGTTTATTTAATTCCTGCTAATCGTGAAAGGAACAACATTTTGATTGGACCACAAACTCTCTTCACTAAAAGCTTTGCTACCTTATACCCAAACAAAGAATCAGTTTGCATGAGCAGCCTAAAGTGTGCAGTGCTAATATTCTTATTACTCTCTTTGATCCTAGTAGCTCTCAAGGTACAGCCATCTCGTTCCAGAAGGATATTATTTTCATTCTAGAATGTCAATCAATTAAGAGATGGCTATCTTAGTGATGGCAAGCAGTGACTACTACTCTTGGTGATAACAGTGATGCAGAAAATGATGGTGAAGAATGCAACAGAGTTATCTATTTTATAGTTGTAAGCTTCTATTATAATAGGAATAACAAGCTTAATCTAAGAAACGTGATAGTACTAAAATGGCGGAACCTAAAGCATAAATACCAGGAAAGATAGTGAACTGAGTTATACTCCCCCGTGCGGCTTGTTCGGTACCCCGCCCGGCAGCTTTGTTGGCAATCAGTTGGTCTCCACCACTGGCGTGTTCCATGGACAAAGGCTTCAATTGGCCACATGATTCCCCATAAATCGATTGAGAAGGGAGGGTGCTCCACCAAAGCGCTGAAAGCTGCCCCATAGGCTTGTGGGCAATCCCTTCACGTTCTTTGAAATACATCGTCCGAGTAGCCATCTTGACTCTCCAAAATGGTCCGAAGAAGGTTTCTGAATTATGAGATTATCGGTATTCAGAATGAACAATCCAGTTCCTGCAATTCAAGTCGTAAACGAAATTCCCAGCTAGCCTTGTTAAATACAAGTTCAACATAATATGAAAATGATGAACATAAGCTTTATCCTAGACGCACACCAAAGATCTTCAATAAATCAGGGACACCAAAATGCAAACCCCGTGACAATCCACACGAACATCAGCGAAGAGAGGACCAAAACCGCAGATTTTTTTTAATAAAAAGAAAAAACTGATGAAAAATTGTTGGAAATATCCCTATAACAATTCAAAGCCAGAAGAATATGGTGATGATCAGTATTAAAGAAAAAAAGCCTCGAACTTCCCGCAAACATCGACCGAATTCCAGGGAAAAAAACAAGGAAAAAGAAAAAAACTTTCACAAAAACCAGCTGATAAGAGAACAAAAATTAGATAGATAAATAAGAAAGAAAATAGAACCCAGAAAGCACACAAACGTCGCGTCATCACCGGCCACACGCCACAGTGAATGATAGAAGGGATAGAGAAAGTGGAGGTACAAAGTTATGAGCCGGATATTCTGGTAAAGACCCGGAAACGGTATGATTTAGCTAGGAAATAAACTCATAAAGAGTAGAAGACAAGAAAGAGAGCGCTGTCCCTACCTCACTCAGTAGAAAGCAGCAGTTTTGAATCACCCGCTCAGGCACAGAGACCCCATTTGGCAGGAGCCATGTCTGTACGATTTCAAGCGATCGAGACGAGAGAGAGAGAGAGAGAGAGGCGCAAACAGAGACGGCCGATAAATGCGTACACCGGTGTAATAGATCAACAGCCCTCAGCCAATTAGCTTAAGCTTTCATGCAACTTCCTTTGTATCATCATGTGCCAGTATATAAAATACATTTCTCCTCTCTCTCCGTCTCACAGGCGCACGCACCGGCATTCCGGCCTTTTCTCTTAATCATTAAAATATTCAATTCATCTTTCACTCTCTATCCGGTGGTCCCTCTTGAAGCCCATTATTTCCATATTTTTTGGAATAGTGTACCAGCGGTGCGAATTGTTCTATAACCCCCGCCTGCAATCTCTGGACATCGATTTTCTGGATTACTGTTGATCTCGATCACTCTTTACTCCTCGACAAGAAATAAACACAGTATTCAATCTTCATGAATATTAAAAAAGTTTATGAACAGTATATATATTTCAACACTAGATACTCATGTATATTCTTATCTTTTACCTATCTTTTCAGAATTATGTAAAATATTTAAAACAGAAAATTATGTAAAATCTTACCAACAGTTCTGCACTTTTTTTTTCATAACTAAGTTGACTAGATATACAGAAGTAATGTCTTACAATTACTTTTTAGAGCTGTTCAGTGGTCTTTACAAGGATTGACGGAGGCCCTGTAGATTGTTTCTTGGGTTGCTAACTCAAACTAGTATCTGTGCATCATCTTCATTCTGTGTTGGCATTGCTCTTAACTCGTTCAATGTATTGGAATGACAGTGTTATTAATTTTCACCCTCTTTTTTACTTTTTAAATTTTCTGCTTTTCGGTGCGAAAGAATTTTATTAGGTTACGGCTTCTGGTAATTTCTAGGGTTATGTTTGGTAATTGAAGTGGTTAAAATTATTTAATTGTTATTCATTATTATTTATAAACTATTCATTATTTTTTTATTATTATTTATTGATCATCTAAAATGACCTAAGCATCCAAATGTAACCTAACTCTTCTAAAATATTTTCAGATAGAAAATTGCTAAATAATCCCATCATTTTGACCTTCATTTTGGTAGTTTGGATATTTTATTTTTTATTATTTTTATTTCTCCTTAATGGTTAAAGAAGTAACTATTGGTTAATTTGCGTATATTTTTAGATGTTTAAATATGTTTAAAAGTGTTTGAAAAAGAAGTGTAATTGCACTGGTGGTAACTTTGAGGGACAAAATGATGAGGCTGTGTAGCATTACTCTATCATATATTTTTAAATATTTCATTTCCAAACATCACTAGAAAGTAAAACACTTTTAATTTCAAATTTTTAAAATTTTCATCTAATTATTACGACTTTTTCAAAATTCAAAACAAAATATAAAAAATGACGCGGCTACTATACCGCTTCAACCTACTGCTTGGTGTACCACTTAGTTGTTTTTTTTTTTCAATTTTTTTTCACATTTTCTTAATCATTAATTAAAAAAATACACCAATACATTTAAAATCACTAAGTAAAAAAAAATTTACCTAAACGGTACACTTTGGCGGTATTGCTCAAGCGGCATGGGAGTATTTTCCTATAAAAAATAAGGATAATGATACCCTTACACTTCCTTTACTATTGCTTTACTACTCATGTCTTTTTTTTTTCTTTTCTTTTTTTTTTTTTTTTTTTGCTATTTGAAGCTAGATTAAAAATTCTAAAACATGACCTTGTATAATTTCAAAAAAAATAAATTCAATCAGGCTAACCAACCAACACAATCTTGAAAATTAATTTAAAATAAATTTAATTTTATAAAAATTGACAATCTTTTGCTCTTTGAATAAATTTTTATAAAATTGAATTCATTTTTAATTAAAATACATGATTACATTGGTTTATTGAATTTATTTTCTTCTAAATTATGCAAGAAAGTCATGTTAATTTTGAGATTTTTAATCCAGATTCAAAGAGCAAAAAGAAAAAAAAAATTAGTTAAGTAATAAAATAGTAGTAAAGGATGTGTAAATTTATCATTACCCAAAAAATAATATATACTATTTTTTCAAATTTTAAAATAATAAATATATTAAAAAAATCATATTCAAACAATTTTAAACTTTATAATATTTTTATTTAACTTTTTTTCTCTCAAATTTTACAAAATTTAATAAAATATGTTAATCAAATAAATAGATATATTAAATATTCATACAGATCGATCGACCCTAAGTAGGAGAATTAACATTTATTACTTACAAGATCGAGCATTAGCATTAACACTCACAATTGTCACTGCCCAGTATTCAAAAGATGAGAGAAAAGTTTGGATCATAATTACAGAGAACCCTATATATAAAGTTAGGAGGAGGATCAATTTTGCTGAGATCAATTAGATATTACTCTTGCTTGATCAATCGAAACTCGAAAGAGTGTCCAGAAATAATCAATCCTATCACTGCATGCAGACTGATTGCATGTTTTGATGGGTTCACCTAATTAATTTGAATTACTACTAATTAAACACCCCAAACGAACAGTAAACACGTACAAAGGAGATTCTGTAACGTACATCGATCGATATGTAATGGCAGAAGTAGAAAGTCAAGCATGCATTAATGATTAGGATGTGAATCATGTGATGATTGGAATTACTTAATTATTACAGATTATAAGGCTTTTACGTACGCTTCTAATATTAAACCCTTTTTTTTTAAATAATAATAATAATAAGTTTGGTCTTCAAGAAAAGTTGGCAGTTTACTGTGAACGTTGCAATAAAAAAAGAGAGGATTTTGAGTTAAAACTTCTTCTATCGTACGTTACTTAGCCGGATCGACTACCTTTATGGCATGATCACTCTTTTTATATAATTTACACTGATCACTGCTTGATCATATCCATGCATGCAAAGACCCTTTAAAACATTACCAAAAGGATATAATAAGGCCGAAAGGAGTTGCTATTTTCAGGCCGGTTAACTATAAAAGTACTAGGAGATACACTCAGCATGCAGCTACCCAGAGCACTCTCAATGGCTCTTGTAAAATATATTTTCTTTCAAAGTATAAAGAAATGTTTTTAAAATACTACTCCATTGAATTTCGTATTATAAAAATATTATACATTTTGCTACAATGATCCCTCTATATGTTCATCAAATAAAATACATTTGATGAACATGTAGAGGGATCATGCATGTTCATCAAATGTAAATATTTTTAATTACTTTCTCTTTCCTTCTCATGTGATTTTTTATTTCCTCCTCATGTGTAAACATTTTTAAAAATATTTAAAATGAATAAAAAAATAAAAAGTATAATATTTAAATGATATGAAGAAAAAATAGATAAGTTGATATATGGTATATTGTAAAAAGTTAACAAATAAAATAGAAAAAGTGAGTTTTGATGATATATTTTAAAAAATGAGATAGAGAAGTCTTGAGAATGGTCCAAAATAATGATCAGTACCAATGCATATTCAACTGTTCTGACTGTATCCTTAGCATGATCTCCATGAAGTACCCAAGGGTTAGGGTTACTGATCTCTAGTACCATTTATAAGCTAATAATTCTGTGCTGCACGGTACGTATCTGCCTTGATATATAATTGGTTCTAGAAATTAAAAGTTGGCTGATCGAATAGATCATCTTGGGATGCTGCATAGAGTGTGTATATATATATTATAAAAACTGTTTGAGTACTTAAGAATCATTATCATTATATATTAATCGCATTGAGATGTGCACTTAACACAACTAATCATCAACTTGCACAATGAGATTTACCAAAAGAACACTTACGCCGGCCAGTTAATTGTATATATACATATATAGTGGATATACATATACTTGTACAAAACATTACTCAATGTACAATCACTTGTACATATTCCATTACGTACTCCACTAATGTAATTAGTTAAATCATTTTTTTAAATATAAAATAATTATTTTGACCAATTATATTAATAGAATGCATAAAAAGTATATAAAAATAATTATACGTAATAGAACTCAATTATTTTTGTTTCGATGTCAACTTCGAGATGGCAGAGTGGAGCCATAGTCTCTAAACAAGCTCCCATTCTAGTAGAAATAGGATTAATTCGAAGTCTTTTAACTTTTGGTTAAGGGGGAGTTCGGTCTGGTCTCGGGAGGTTTTATGGACTAGACTGACCTATTCGATCTAGGATTTTCCCACCCTGGACTGGATCGAATAACCAAAGGACCAGGTCAGTCCGCTCCCATTCGAGACAGTCTGGTCTGGTCGGGTCGGTCCTTTCAGTCCATCATATTCCAAATGAACCAAAATTTTTATATCCCATATTTTTCGGACAAAATGAGCCAAAATTTATTTTTATATCCCAACAAGGAAAGCCCACTAACAGTTTATCCAATTTTAAGCTAAAAATACCAAAAAATAATTTGAAAGAAAAATAAATATAATATTAATATATATATATATTAGTATAAATATAATACTATTAGTCTATTAGTATGTAGTAATAGTTATTAACTTATTTACTATACATATTAAATTAATAATACACTATTACACTAGCACTAATACTATACTATATTAACTAATAACTATATTAGTAGTATTACTAAAATACTATATGTTAGTGATAAATTGGTAATATTATATTAAATAATATTAATACTTTTATTACTAATAATCTATATAGTTATAGTGATTTAATGCTAATACATATTAAGTTAACTATACTAATACTATTATAAATTTATACATATATTATAATTTATACTATAACTCTTATAATATGATAATATAGTAATATATACTAGTACTATATATTATAATTATACATTAAATAATATAATAATACATTGATACTAAATATATATAGTTATAGACTTGTAGTGATTTAGTTATTATAATTAGTATAACTATATAATAGTATTAGAATTAAACTATTAGTATAGCTATAGATTAGTAATATTAGTTATGGTGAATCAGTGATTTAGTATAACTATATTCTACATTACTAAATTAGAGACTAGAGTATTAGTATTAATATAATATTAGTATTAGTTATAGCTATATAGCTTATATTAGAATTTAGACTATATAGTATACTAACAGTATTAGTACAATTGTATAAATATATTATATAGCTATATATTAGTATTAATTATAGTGATTAGTATAACTATGTAATAGTATTAATAGTAGACTATTAGTATAGCTATTAGCCTATATATTAGTATTACTTATAGTGATTTAGTATAACTATATTAGTATAAGTATAACTATAGTCTATATCAGACTATTAGTATTATTATTTTTTTGATACCATATATATTAGCCTATTAGTATTAGTATAAATATTAGTATTACTATATAATTATAAATATTAACATTAGTTAATAATTGTATAAAAATTATATAATTAGTTTATAAAATTATTTATATAAATAATATATATAAATTTGTGTTTTTCATTCGGTCCTCCCAAATTGGACCGGACCAGACTAAATCTAAATCGGTCCGATCCATTCCGGTTCAAAAATCCGGACCAGCCGAAGCTCACCCTTGCTTTTGGTTATCAGAGTTGGATAATAAACCTTATCCACGATTTTTTTTTTTTTTTTGATTGATTGAACTTTCAAATTGACTTTTAACTTCTTGAATAGAAAATAAAAAGGTCAAATTTCTGCCAACAATTTTTTATTTTTATTTTTAATTTTTTGGCTAAACTGTCCGGAAGAACTTGTACATGTTGAAAGCAATAATCCTAGGCGATATCGTAAAGAAAAAGATAGAATTAATATTATATCTACTTCAACCCTTTGAGACGTTCCAAAGGGTTCTCACTTCTCGCTATCGGATGGGATAGGCATATACAATTTTATGCTGGATTCATCACTCAAGGTCAATGCAATAAATATCATAATTAATTATGCCAACAACATGAATTTCTTTTTCTATGATTTATCTTAATTTTGTACGTACTTGATCTGTCCATTAATTTGGGTTGGCAAAGCTTTGTATTTGACACACATGAAGACGATGGATGAAAGAAATTAAACAAGAATCAAGCATCTTCCCACTATTTTGGAGGCCAAGAACAACCAAAAACCTCCTGCCAGCTTGTTCCATAGAAAGAAAGAAAAATTGTCTCTATTAATTTGTAATTTGTCTCCATCGGAAAATATGGTAAGAAGGGCAACGTCCTACCCTTCAACAAGCCTTTGTTTCTTTTGGTCCAAAATCATAGCTATATATGCCTCATTATAGCTAGCTAGTTGTCATGAAACATCGACGGCAAAACAGTTCCATAACAACGTACATTTCTGCCGATCGAAGCTGGGAAAATCCACAGAAATTAAAGACAAAGCTGCTCATTTTGAGATTATGATCTTTTATACTGGTTAGGTTACTATGTGTCTTTGGAATTTATATATGGTGACATATCTATATATCATTAGCTTTTTTTTTTTTTTTTTTTTTCTAGTGAAATATTTGTATTATCACTGATAATAATATATATTGATACCAGAAAATAGTACTAGTCAATCCTGCAAGCTGGCCATTGACCAAAATCAGCCTCTAGCACCTTAAAACCATTCTCTATCTTATAGATTTCGATATATAGGTGTTATGGGGCTTTTATTTTAAAACAAAATAATAACAAATTAAATCTAAGAGGTGGGAGCTAGATAGCATATCCCCCTTCCGCCCGGCCCCTCTCCTCACCGTGAGCAGCATTACTGCAGTGGCGGCCCTAAAGGGGGGCAAAATTTGAAAAATATATATGTTAATTTGTTTGATTAATAAAATAATATTAATTTATCATGTATTTGCTCATCTTCTAAAAATTATTTTGGCCCTTTCATAAAATTTAATATGATATAAAAATGAAATAAATAAAACAAATCTTATATAAAATAAAATACATATTTTTATCAGAAATAAAATTAAAAAAAAAAATCTAACCATAACGGGTAGTATTTCTAACATCTTTCCATTTTTTTAGTGTAAGAACTTGACAGTAGATTTGGTGAAAGAACGACAAAGCTTTTAACCCTTAGCTCAGCTTTGGATCTAAAGAATGGGTATAAATCATTTAATATTGATGATATATGTTGTCTTGCAAAAGAGTATTATGCTCTTAATTTTTCCGTGAATGGAAAAATCAATTTAACATTTCAATTGAAGCATCTTGAAGTTGATGTGCTTAGCAATTCGAAATTTCAAAATTTGAGATCCATTACATATTTATGTCAAAGATTGGTAGAGATAGAGAAATCAAAGACATCTTATCTTATTGATAGATTAATTAGTCTAATTTTGACTTTTCCAATATCTACAGCAACTAGTGAACGAGTATTTTCAGCTATAAAAATTGTTAAAACAAAGTTTCGCAACAAAATTGAAGATGAATTTTTAGCAAATAATTTAGTTGTCTATATTGAAAGAGAAATAGTTAAGAATTTTGATTTAGATTTAATACTTGATGATTTTTTTTGTTTAAAAGAATGCAAGTTACAATTTTAGACTCTATATTTCTTTTGTTTAATATATTTGTATGAATGTTTATATTATTTCAACGATATATTGTTCTTGACGTATCAAATGCTTTTTATTTTATTTTTATTGTAAATCTTCCTATCAGATTATTATATTGTAAAAAAATTGTATAAAAATAGAATAAAAAATATTTTATGTGTATTATTCTAGTTTTGTTTGGCTCCCCTAGAGTAAGTTATTGGCTTCGCTACTGCTCGTCCGCCGTAGCCCACGTCCGTCACACGGCCACTCCCCTTTGAGTTTTTTTTCTTTCAATAAAGTGAACTCTCAAGTTCTTTATCACCGACTGCTTTGTTAATGAAACTCATCTGGTATATATCGCCTTTTATTAATGGGAATAAGCAGGCACCAGCGCCTAGCGTATGTGGGCTGGACTTCTGACAATCAAGCTATAAAAAATTTTTCTTAAAGAATCTGAATTTTTTTTTAAGGATACATTAATTTCAGTAGGAAAAAAAAAAAAAAAAAAAAACTGAGAATTCTAATATTAAATATATATATATATATATATATATATATATATTTTTTTTTTTGGGTGGGGGGCCGGGGGCAAGCATGCAGCTAGGGGGCGTATTTCCCTCATGGCTGGCTGGGACCTTGAATTGCCCCCAAGAGCGTAGAGTGATTGGTGTTGGCAAAGCTAGTTAGTATAAAGAGTTTTCTTATATATAAATAAAATTATATATTAATTTAGCTATATATTAATATTAATTTTTTTTATATTTAAAATTTAAATTAATATTATTTTTAATAAAATCTACCTTTTAATTAATTACATTGATATATATATTAATAAGTAACTAGATTTTTTCTAAAATAAAATGGAAACCTTTCCTGCATAAAGGTGGCGGGCGCACGTACTTACGTAGATGGGGTAATTGTACTTAGTGGATCTACTTTTATATGTGCGGCTATTAGATTTGCAATTCACAGCTACTTTTGCACTCCTTTAACACTAGCAAACACCACCATTGCATGTGCTCCATCATTTACATATATAATTGCAGAAATCTCTTTTTTTCTTTCTCCTTTTTATTTCTTTTTTTCTCCTTTGTGGGAGAGGAGGGATCAGACTTATCTTAATTCCTACCTAAAGGTTGCTACCTTGCATCATCCATCTATATATATATATTTGTGTGTGTGTGTGTTCATTAAGTGGAAATATTGTAACTTTTTCTTTTTAATGTGCAGATCATGTGTTTGTACACGCGTGATGATCAATTGAATAGGTTACTGTCAATAATAGTACGACGTGCGTACGTACGTACCGTGGGTGCCATTTGAGATATGGTTTGGAAATTAAGTGATGGGTCGACGTATGAATCTGAGATAAAATACCAAAAAACAAAGAACAGAATTGAAGATGATTGTATTACAATTACTTGGTCTGAAAACGGAGAAAACTAAGTATATTAACAAGAGTTACTGTCATGGACGGTAGATGATATTGCTTTATCTAGGTTGACAATTGTCTCTGCAAAAAGCTATTAGCAAATGGGTTGTTAGTTGAACAGGATATTCAGGCGTTTTGATTGATTTTTTTAATTGCCCTAGCTTGTGTGAATTGCTTGAAGAATATGATGTGAAAAAGGATAACAGAAAAAATAAAATAAAAACAAGAAATCAATCATACAATATAAAAGTTTTCGTGGTTCGGCAATATGCAAACGATTAAATATTTATAGGGTAGTACGGAAAAAATTTTAATTTTACAATTACAAGATTATTCACTCGAGCATAAGTGTCGAGTGAGCCTTGATCGAATTACTTTCTGTCTGAAATTCATTCGAGCGACTTTTAGTGAGAATGTTATGTGACCTTGTTGTTTGGCGTTTCTTGAGTCACAAACCTGGTCAAGTCTCATTGAAAATCTACTAAAAAATTATAACGAATCATTCCCAATTAATTGGGTGATCGTCAAATCCAACCACCACAAGAATAAATCAGGTTCTACAAATCCAACATAATATATATACTATGAAATGGATTAATGATAATGAATTATCAAGAACTTTATTTATTTATTTATTTTTAAGAAATAAAACGCTTTTCTCTTGCCTTGTACATATATATTACACTCTCTTTTGGGGTTTGCTCATCTAGGGTAAATACTACCCCTTGACATTTTTAATAAGCAATAATATATTATCCCTAACTTGAAGTTGGAGAGTAGATTAATTAACAGTGCATACTGTTATTTGTGATGACATGACATGATATGATTGTAATTTTTCTTGAATCCGTTCTATGAAATCAATAAATCAAGCTCTGGATCCAAGAACTTTTGAGAGAGTCCAAATCATTAAAATCAATGCGGCATTGATCTCAACAATCTCGATTCTCGACACAATAGAAGATCACTTGAATCAAATGGCTTCATTCGAATTCCAGATTGTCTTTATGTTAGGGTTTTCTTTTGGAGAGATGCCATTAATGTTCCAATTGGCAAATGTCGAGGAGGAAAAAATACCAAGAGGGAAGAGATCGAGAAGTTATTGGTTTTATCAACATAAGAGCGAGACAAATATCGATAAGTTCTTGTACGCTTTATGCCTCGTTCTAATGCTCTCTTATCACTACTTCATATATATATATATATATATATGTAATCTATAACTGCATGCATAGGTACTGGTAAATATATACTTTTGATTTATGGACAACTTGGATATATATAAGTAATTAGTTTTGTTTTCAAACTTAGGCTAAAGTTATTTGATTCCCATAATATCGAGCATAAAGATCAATAACATTCGGTACGTACGGAGAAAGGGAGGACGTTACATGCACTACATTAATTATTTGTTAGTGGTCTGTAGTTCATGTTTTCGTCAGTCGACGTAGGCCGGCTTGCTAAAAGATAAAATCATACACTCCTTTTATTATTATTGTATGATTGATCCTTTATTTCAATCATATAATCCTTTATACTTAAAGTCAATCCTTAGAATAAAGGTGATCAGAATTGAATCTGCCCGTGATAAAATTATTTTCTCAATTGAAAAATATCGTATTTACTATAATTATATATAATTATATTGGAAGATTAATCATATATATATATATATATATGACTATTAACTATATATATATAATAAATACCTTAATCTTTAGGGTTAGTTACGTCATGAGATCACTTTAAGAGATCAAATGATTACTCAAAAAGTAACACAGGAGTGGATGCATGAAATGGTACTTCCACTGAGCAAGTTGACATTTCCTGATCATATTTGTCTTCTTTTTAAAAAAAATTAATTTCCATGTAATGGTGGTGATTAGATCTTGTACGTGCACGAATCCACGATTGTCGATTAATTTCATTTAAATATATCTTAGGTTAGATTCTTCGATGATCTACAGCTTTAAAATTTAGAAAAATCCCTCTCTGATATTCTAATTGAATTCCGCTCCAAAAACTTAAAAGAGTCTTTCATTGCCAGGAAGCCATTGGAGGGGAGAGGGGAGGTGGAGGGTTGAGTTCTTTATCATTATAATTGCTTTAATCAACTATAATAATATTAATAATAATAATAGATAATTGTCCCGAATTAGGACGCACGACATTAGGGCAGGTTTGTAAATTTAAAATTCTCATTTCAAACTCAAAATTTTCATCTTAGCATTACACTCTTTTTAAATCTCCATACAAAATATAATAAATAATTCAACTTTTTCAAATCCTAATATAATAATATTACTAAAACTAATATTTTAAACTCTGATCTCAAACTTAAAATTCTCATCTCTACTCCCAAACCTCCCCTAAGTAGGTTAGACGACAAGTCTTTTGACATCTCTAATTGGTCGAGGCCTATCGCAGGGACTATTAAATTAAACATTGATGGGGGATCAGTAGGTAACCCAGGCATGTCGAGAGGGGGAAGAGTAATTCGAGATGATCAAGGTAAGGTTATTGCGGGTTTTGCACATTCTTATATATATGCGACTAATACTATTGTTGAGTATCGGACATTTCTTGATGGTTTAAAATTGTGCTATCAGCTTGGTTTTAAACATTTTTTTGATTGAATTAGATTCAACGGTAGTAGTTGGTTGGTTTAAGTCGGGAATCTATAAATTTTGGTATTTATGAAATTTTTAGAAAGAAGTTATTCTTTTGTTTAGATTGATAAATGCTAGAGTTTGTCATATATTTCGAGAAGCAAATATGGTGGCGGATTTCCTCTCAAAGGAAGGTGCAACTGGTTGGAATCTGAATTTTTTGGGTGAGGATTTTAGAAAAAAGGTTTTGTGGCCTCGTTCGAACGAATAAATGGGATCTCTCTTATATTAGGTGTTAATTTTTTAGTTCATGTGTATTCTTTGTTGGGACACATGGGTTGGTTTGGTTGTTTATTTGTTATCCCCAAATGTAATAATGTTTTTTGGTATTATTCCGCCATAAGTGGGTTTTTTCTAATAAATATGGGGTGGGATCATTCATAGACATGTGGCCTTACCTCTTCTTAAAAAGAAAAAAAGAAAAAAAAATGGTGGACAACATCAATATGCACTAACATTAATATATAATATTTATTATTTAACAACAACAACGTCATGGTAACTAAGTTATGTACCTGGGATTTCCTGTCTCCTGATCTGCTATGCATTAATATGTGGCAATACGGCCAAACAACCAAGCGGAAAATCGTGGGGAAGGGAAAAAAAGCAAGCCTAATATTTAATACTGGTAATTGGCTTGGACCTAGCTAGCATTATTATTTATAGAGAGAGAGAGAGAGAGAGAGAGAGAGAGAGAGAGAGAGAGAGAGCAGGCATGCAGCTTGGCCAATCTCTGTAGTCCTAGTTGCTAGTGGATGAATATCACTCACACACACACACACACACATATATATATATAGATAATAGATCCCTTATTATATAGAGTGCTTATTTGCACAACTTTTCCTTCCCGATAGGTTTCTGTTTTCCTGTTCTGGAAGTGATATTAAAAGGATGCTTAATCCGAATTAAGGAATGGACATAATTGGCTTTCTTCTTGATCTTTTCCCCAGGTCTTTTTGGGGACTCAAATTAAGCATTACGAGGGGGATTGGTCTGACTATTCACATTATCTTTTGCTCATTTACGTACAAAGATCAATTAGTTATGGGGATTGCAATAAATGGAAAATTTTCACGTGGCATACAATAAATTAATAAAAATACATAAAATGAAAAACAAATAAGGAAAAACTACATTATACAATAATTAAAAAACTACATTATCCCTCCTTTTGTAATCTAATTACTAAACTATCTAAATTGTCATTTTGACGTTCAAATTACCATAAATTTTACAATTTATCGTCTCTTTTAAGATTCAATTGTTAAGATTATGTCTGTTATTTAATTTCTATTCATCTGATAGTCAGATCTTGATAATATATAAGATATCACAAGGAATGTTTTAAATTGAAAGACTAAATGAAATTTTTAGTAGTTATATTATAAAAGAAGTTATAGTTTAAATGGATAATATCTTCTCTTTTTTTTTTTCAAAGGATAAAATGTGATTTTTAAAAAAAGAGAAAACTGTATTCGACATTGTAGCCGGACCATTGGGCCGATGTTCTTATTAGAGTCTTCCGGATAGAACACAACAACAAACGTAGAAATGCTGTGGCCCATTGCGACTATTGGGCTGAGTCATGGAGCCGAAGGTCCTGATGGCCTTTTGCAAGGTGCTTCGAGGTAGGGAATTTTTTTAATTTCTTTTTTCTTTTTAATTTTTTCTTTGACGGAATGATTCGAGACGGGATTTTAAAGCAAAGTAACTGCTTTCTACTTTTCCTATCTGTTCATTTCATGACATAGATAGGCAACGAATATTTAGGTACAGGTTTGGTATGTAAAAATTCCGTGCAGACCTTTTAAAAAAAATAAACAAAATTTATGAAAAAAAATAATTTTTCAAATAGATTCTACCTTTTTTAATAGGGTTTACGTGAGTTTTGCACATTCAAAACCTGTTTTTTAGATATCAGTGTTACAATCCGAATGGGGGAAAAAGGAAAAAATTTGTCAGGCATGTCTTTCTTGCCAGTGTTATTTTGCAAAGAAAGTAAAAATATTATTTCGACAGCTTTTGAAGAGAAGATTATGGGCACATTCGAATGTATTTGTTCATAGAAAAATTTTATTCATCATCTCCATAGCAAAGCATTTTGCTGAGATTAGTTATCTTACACAAATTTCAGATCAGGAAATGTAACTGCCAATGTATTTGCAATTATATGATCACCAAATCATCACATTCAATTAGCAAGATAATTTAAAAAAAAAAAAAAAAAATCGGAAATGATGAGACTGCTCAAGCTGCCAAGTCTGCCAAAGACCAGACAAGTAGAATAATTTGACAAGTTATACCCAGCAGAAACAGAGAACAGAATTCAGTACCACGACCAAGGAAGAGTTTATATGTAATCATCTCTCTTTTTATGATCACAAAGAATTGCTAGCCATATAAATAATACAAAGATAACTCGGAAGATCTTTACCAAGGAAGAAAACGGGGGCGGGGAGAATGCACACAATAAAAGAAGGCTATAAATCAACCCATATATCCAACAGTAAAATGAATTACAACGTGCCAGCAGTAAAATTCTTAAAAACCAGCCACTATGCAGTTAGAAAATCTTGTTATACTGGCCAGTGAGAGAATCCTTGAGATTTGAATAAAGACCATAAAGCGAGTACTGACGAAGTTTTTCCACTTCATACCATGAGTTGAGAGCTGAAAGGTGCTTATCCGTACCAGAGAATGCTAATTGTATCCCAAGACTGCAATCTACAGTGGATCCATGGTTCTTGCAGCTGGATGTTTTGATTGCACAATGCTGATTATTGAGACAGACAAAGTTAGTTTTTCCTGAACATTTGGAGCAACCATCCCTTTTCCAATACAAGTTTTGCAGCCTGCCCTTCTGAAACTCAAGCACCTGCACCACAAAATTTAATGGGTTTATATTTTTTTCCAAGTATGTAAAGGAAAAACCAGATCTAAAAGAGTGAATGAAAGTTGGATCTCCTTACAAGAGTAAAGCTGGTTACAGTGTATGAACTATTCGCAACAAACGTAGGAACAGACCTTGCAGCATATTTCCGACCCGCAAATGCAACCATATACCCATAAGAGTCCTGTTAAAGGCAGAAGAAACATTACACGTGACATAAATATATTACATATACAAGTGAATTTATTGAGGATAAGGAATAAAATTGATTAACCAACTAATAGTAACAATACTATATTAGTCAATCAAGGGGAAGAGTGAAAATCATCTGATCCATTTTTCCAAGTAACCTCAAGAAGGTAATTCCTTAAAAGAAAGGAAAAAAACAGCTCAAGAAAGTGTAAAACTTTTGTTTGGACAACACAAATTCAATTCAACAAATTCACTACATACTTTTAACTTCGAAATAGAGCAAACAATCAATACCACTCCAGTACTCCATTTCTCACCATTAACTGGCAAAGCTACGGAGAACAGCTTTAGTAGGGAATCAACCCAATAAACTAATGGCAGATAAGCATATGCAAGCGACTGTCCATCCCAACCAAAAATAAAAAATCCAAAAATAGCAAATATTTGGGAGTTAGCACTTGAAACAGGCAAAAAATAAAATAAAATAAAGTCTCAAACAACGCCAGAGTTCAAATTATTCTGATCTACAAAGTAGTGAAAGAATTTGACGCTTGTTATGAAATCAAGTCAAAGAAAAATTCTAAAACTCAAGCCCAATATGGCTAAGGAAGCGTCTGAACTCTACATACTGGAAAAAAAGAGGGACTCACCATAACAACTTGACTGGTACCGTAAGTTCCTAGTAAAGGATGAAAACAGAGAACTTCAAATTATATATATAAATATATATATATATATATTTTTTTTTTTAGTAGCAAAAAAATAACATTTTCCTCGAAGAGAGAGGAGGGCTTGATATTTCTCAATGAAGCACTGCGAGATTTGAAATGAAACATAATTCTCTGGCACAAAATCAAGGCTGAGTTACATAACCTAACATAACCCTAGTAATATTTACATATCAAACCCATTATAACACCATGTTTCTAGTACAAAATTAAGGGCGTGGAATAAGATCGGAATCCTAAAGTCTAAACACAACCCTAGTAATATTTACATATCAAACCCATTATAAGACCGTGTTTCTAGCACAAAATTAAGGGCGTGGAATAAGATCGGAGTCCTCAAGTCTAAACACATCAATTTCATTGCTCACGTATATCAAATTGTTTCGTAAATGAATTTCAACGGCTCACAACACCACATCATGGCGAAACAAGATCATCCTTTCAAGTAACCGTGGAGGGAGGGAGGGAGGGAGGTGGAGAGAAGGGGGGGGGGGGGGGGGGGGGCGGACTAACCGGTTTGAAGGAGGAGGAGTTGACGGTGAGGAGTGAGATCTCGTCGACCTTGGGCCTGAAGAGCGCGATCTGAGAGTTGGAGGAGGAAAGGCGAAGCCTGCTGTCACAGGGGGACAGCTGGAGGGCGCTGTTGTATAGGAACGAGTTCTTAGCCGCGAACGCGATCGCGAAAGTGAACCCGTCGGACCTTGCCACCGTCGTGTCCGAGCACGGCGAGTGTACCCGGTTGTTGTCGCTTGCTCCGACCGACACCGCCGCCATCGCCATCGCCATCATAGTAATCGCCATAAACGACGTAGTCGCCATGGCCGGTCGTGAGTATCTTCGGTTCTTTGTTCCTCTGAACTCTGAAGCTGAGGTAAGCAGGAGTAGAATTTTTTCTTAAGCGAGCCGGAACAATTAGAGGTATGATCTAGTGCTGCGTCCCCAAGTTGGCAAATGGTACCAATTTCTTTTATATATTTTAGCTGTAAGCATTCTTCTGGTAGGTAATGAGATGAAATATATTTTTGAAAAATATTATTTAAATATTAAATATTTTTAATTTTTAAAATTTTAAAATTTTTTATTTAATCATTACAAATTTTAAAATAAAATAAAAAAACAGTATAATCTTTTCAGACTTCAAAATAAAAATTATATTTAATTTTTTTATCCTATTTTTATTCAATATTTTCTCTATATTTTTTCAAAACTCAATAAAAAAAATTTTATTTCAAATAATTTCACTATTATTTACAAAATTATGAGATTCTCTTAGTGCCAAAACCAACCTTAATTCTTCACGCTTGCAAATGTGTATATTTTAAAGTCATTCTACATCATTTTACTTTCAATCATATTTAAACATTGTTATGTATATAGAAAACATTTTATATCTTGATATGTCATAAAGTAATTTTCAAAAAATTTTAATTTCATACTTATTTTTTAAATCAAATTTAATTGTGTCAATAACTTATAAGGTTTTTCTTCTATAATTACTTATAAATAAAATATACATAAAGTTATCGTTCGTTTGATAATACAACTATTATCAAGTATTATAAATATTTCATTTCAAAATATTACTTAAATATAAATAATTTTTAATTTAAATCTTTACATCTAATTATTATAATTTTTTCAAATTTTCAAACAATACTACTTTTTTAAATTTCAAAACAAAAAGAATATTAAAAAATTATATTTAAATAGTTTTTTAACTTTATAATATTTTTATTTAATTTTTTTCTTTCATCTTTTAAAACTCAATAAAATATCTTAATTCAAATAATTTAACTGCAATTTATAAATATACTGAGATATTTTAAATATCAGAATGGAATTTAAATTTTCAAACTTAACAAGAACAATTGTAAAACAATGTATCAATTTTAAATGAGTTTTATTACATATAATTAAAGTGGTGTATTAATTTACATACTAATACTTATTTTTTTATATTTAAAATTTAAATTAATATTATTTTCAATAAAATTTATTTTTCAATTAATTATATTAGATTGACATATATATTAATACACAATTATATTTATAATTAAATTTTCCTATTTTAAATACAAAAGTTGCATCTTTTGATTAAGGATCAACCAGCCAACCCCTCCTGGAGCCAGCTAACTGTACAATGCTGTGATGATACAGGAAGGAAGTGATAAATGCACAGTCCTAACAAGTTGGCCACCAACACATTACCTGTCTCAAAAATAGTCTTTTTGCCTTTTAACGTCAGTTTGAAATGTGGAATAAACTGAAATTAATTTAATTTAATAAAATTTTAAATTGAATCTAATATTTAAATATCTAATTCATTTCAATCAAAATATTTTACATGTAAAATCTATAATTTTTTTTAACTCAACACATTTTTACACACGAGAGTTATATTCTTTTTTAATCTTCTATAAATACATATAAATTCATATTAAATAAATTTTATAAGACTCATTATTATTCATAAAGAATTCAATTTATCTCACTCAGCTCAACATTTTAACCGATATAACATATCCTTAGATGGCGTACAAAACTCATTCCTAATATAAATAAAAAAATATATATTTATATTTATTGTAAAACTATTTAAAATGTGGAATTTAATAATACATAAATGGTATGTAAATAGGTGGGAAACTGGTAACACAAACTTCGTGATCGTGGGGGCAAAACTAAAGCATAATGCGACACGACATAAACAGGGTAAAGAAGAGGCCTCTTCATTCTCCTAATTTCGATCCATACAAATAAAATATTACCTTACCTTGGCCTCAATTCTAATAAATTAGTGTTAAACATCAATCTTGCAATGCATCGAATGTGCGTTGTAACTCAGATGAGTGAGACAGACATGAACTATTAATGCTTGTTTGAAATAAGGACGTTGCCCACATCAAACACCAAGAGTAATATTATAAAAGGATGATGAGATGCGTTGACCTCCAATCACCCAAATCACACTTGCACACAAATTTTCGTAATCTAATGTAGATATGAGTACAATGTAGTCACATGTATTGCTCCATTTGGTTTTCCTCTTTACTTGCAAACAAAATAAACCGACTTTGGATTAAATACTCAGCCAATAATCTCTCTCTCTCTCTCTCTCTCTCTCTCTCTCTCTCTCTCTCTCTCTCTCTCTCTCTCTCTCGTGTTGCATCCGTTGACTTTTTTAACACTAATCCTAAAAAGCCATTTTTCTTGGGTCACGGCCTGGCCATGGCTGACCAAATCACTACTCCTATTATCTCTCAGAATCTCAATCCCTGCAGCTGGGTAATTCCTAAGTACTCCTTAAGGCAATGAACAGCACAGCAGGATCAGGTGGACTTCTCGACAACATCGGAGGATTTGGCTATGGCATCGGAATTTCGATCGGAATCCTCCTGCTTATCACGACCATCACCCTGGCTTCTTATTGCTGCACCAGGGCAGACCAACCAACAGAACCGGCAAGAAGTCGGAGGACTGCTCCTCAGGTAATCGAATCACAAAACTATGTTGTCGACGTTGGGCTGGATGAGGCCACCATCCTGAGTTATCCAAAGCTGCTCTACTCCGAGGCTAAGATCAAGAAGAAAGACTCCACGGCCACATGCTGCTCCATATGTTTAGCAGATTACAAGAGTAGCGATATGCTCCGGCTTCTGCCTGATTGTGGGCACCTCTTCCACTTCAAGTGTGTTGACCCGTGGCTGCGTCTGCACCCCACCTGTCCAGTTTGTAGAACATCTCCAATGCCAACACCCCTCTCGACACCTCTAGCCGAGGTGGTTCCACTGGCAAGCAGGAGGGATTGATGGCTGGACTGAGATCAGGACATTAGAAAATTTCTCTCTTTTTCTGACATTTGTATACGCTGTAGAAGTTTCCCATATTATTGAAGTTCACACACATGACGATACTATTGCTATATTGAAAATCCATATATTCTTTCTCCTTTCTTTAGGTAGCCTCGGATCTGATTCTGTCATTCATTGATTTTCAATTATATGCAATATAAGTCCAGGAAATTTGTGTATGTTTTCAACATGAACGGCGGTATTGTAGAAGTGGTTTGTTGACAAGATACGGGTGCATAGAAATCAATGCGGGACCATGCATCGGCCAGACTTTTGGACCAGATCAAGAAATGTAAAATCAGGGGAAATTTGCATCCAGTGCAGGTGCATACATCTAAGTTTCACTAGAATATGATTTTCTCACCCCATAGAACAGATAAAAGAAGGTAGATAAAACCATAGAAACTCAATAAACCAAAAATTGCCTAAAGATTCCACAGACCACACAGGCACAACACAACATCAGATCAAGGTTTCTTCAAATTTTTGTCCAAGTTTGAAGGCCTCAAGTGAAAAAAAGAGTGACACATGAAATAAATATTGCATCATTTATTGTTATCCGTATAAATATGTCAGATATCATTAAATAAGTAAGAAATAATATCTGACTCACTTCATGCGTCACCTTCTTTCTCTTTCATTAGACGTTCTCAGCTAAAAATTCGAGGAAATCTTTTTCTTGGTATAATTTTGAAACACTTGGAAGAGAGCCAAACTAGAACCTCGTATCTATCTCCACCCTCGGCATCTGCCTCTTCAGATTGCCTTAAGTCTTGCATTTATCTCATTATAATTTTCTAGCGCCCTGATAAAATAACTTGGGAAGACCTAACAACATTATTATATCATGTTTAAATAGACAAAACCATTGGCACAAGCATCCTGAATTCAACTCAACATAATTGTGTGTCTTTCAGGGTGGTTGTCATAGTGGCATCAATCATGCAAGCCTGCTGTCTTGGGATTGAGTAGTATTTTCGCGAAGTGTGAAAACAGCTTGGTTCGACAGAATCAACATCAAAACAGAGCAGTATTCATTCTTATTCATCTACAATATAAACTTAAAATTGATTCCTCAAATTCTGTAGATAAAATCATCAGCCATAATATAATATTAAACATTCCTTTTGTGATCAAGAGACGTTCATATACATATATGTAGCTTGTCTAACTTAAAAGATATAATTTCAACATAATTATCTCGTTTGAGTTAGATAGCTATATAAAGAATATAATTTCTTTAATAATAATAAAAATAAATCAAAAGATTATAATATTTAACTAAATGATAAGTTTGAACTCGACTCATATTTTAATTAACTAAAATTTACATATTTAATATTTAGGTGTACTTTAGATAGTGAAATGAGATGAGATAGTTTTAGATGAAAATTGAATAAAATATTATTATTATTTTGAGATTTATAAAAGTTGAATTATTTATTATATTTTATATGAAAATTTAAAAAAATTATAATAATAAAATAAGAAAAAATGAAATCATTTCTGTATCCAAACGGATCCTTAATTTGACTCATATAAAAACTATTTCAACTTTATTTGTTATTTAACTTATTTTGGAACCATACTCGTCAGTTTCTAGAAGACAAAAAACTCAAATATATTTTTAGAAATTTTAGAAAATTCTAATTAAATAAGATGAAAACTAAAGTAATAGGTTAAATATAGTTAAAAAAATTAATTAAAGAGATAAACACAGATACACAATAATCAATGAGAGAGAGAGAGAGAGAGAGCGAACCAGCGAGCATGGACTAAAATATTTGTTAAAGCGAGAGCTGCCGTCATAAAAGGGCGTAAAGAAGCATCGATTCTTAAGCCAGCTAACATTCGAATCCCAAACACAATCACCAATCCGGGGTCTTCTTCAGATGTTCTTGCCTCCCCACGCCTGCCACTACAATCTCCAATCTCTCTCTCATCCTCTAGTCCTCTGAACTCAGGATTTGTTGATCACTATAATTTGCAAGAGTATCATCTGTTTTTACAGATTGCATAATCTACTCTATGGAGGCCTTTCGATTCAAGCTTCTCACCCCCCTCCTCCTTTCGCTTTGTCTGGTTGTACCTTTGACCCTTGCAACCGACGTCAAGTACTGCGGTCTGTATCTCTCTCTCTAACCCTACGCCCTGTTCCTTCCTCAAATTCTGAATTTTTGTTTTTTGTTCCTGCACAATCCTTTTTACTTTGATCACTTTATAATCGGAAACTCGTTGCTTTGGTTTTGGATTATGGTTTTGGTTTTGGAATGAATAGCTTTCGTTTATTGTGCCCGATATCGCGTTCAATGATGTCGGTTTGATGTTCGTAATTGTGAGTTGCCGCTGATGGGTCTGTTTATTTTGACCGAAAGTTTCTTTCTTCGAAATAATCTCGATAAATTTTCTCCCGTTTGTCTTAAATTTGATACATGTAAAATAAATTTTGAATCCGTAGACTGTAGCCAACAGGATCATAAATCTTGTATTTTTTTTTTTCTTTTGTAGATAAGAATGCTGACTACGCTGTTAAGGTCAAAGGCGTTGAGATAATCCCGTATCCCGTTGCGAGAGGCAAGCCGGCTACCTTCAGCATCTCAGCCTCTACAGGTACTTTATGAATGCCGCTTTGCTGGATGAATGATGAATCTGCGCTTGTTGCTTACTTGTTGTCTGTTCCTTAGTTGCTATCGAATACTTTTTTTTATTCGCACGGGGTGTCCAAGAACAGCATCTCAACTAATTTTGGAGGTGCACGGACCCTCATTACGGAGTTTCTTGCAAGTGTATTTCGGGTAATTTTAAGGAAAAATCCATCATATGATGGCCCCTAGAGATTGTTTACCCTTAAGAATTTTAATTTT
Source organism: Carya illinoinensis (assembly GCF_018687715.1). NCBI lineage: Eukaryota > Viridiplantae > Streptophyta > Magnoliopsida > Fagales > Juglandaceae > Carya > Carya illinoinensis. Next base: position 1,802,369 of record NC_056761.1, read on the forward strand.
AGACCTGGAGGAGCATACCTCCAAGACTAAGGTTTTTACCACTTGAGCCAACTACTAGGGGTTTGGAATGCTTGATGCCATGTTTATACAACCAAGGCCACAAATCGAGAAATGGCCAAAAATTGTTGTGTTTGGTAAACTGGAAGTTACTTATGCATGAGAGTCTATTGCGTTTGGGCCCCCCCTGGTGGGGTAAGTTGCGTGGAGTCTGTGGATAGTTACCTATAAAAATAAATAAACAAAAGGAATAAATGATGCATGATGGCGAGTGGAGACATTTATCAGGCCTATCATTCTACTTTTGGTATGATGGATCTATTGTTAATGATGAAGAACAACTCTAAAACAGAGTTATCAAGAATCAAATTTTTTATGTAGACATTTACCTTTGAAGGTGGCATATGGGTGTGGAACATTCATCCGACTAGTATATTATAGTTGCTATGTATGTGCGGTCAGTACCTTTACATGATAAGAGAAATCTATTCTACTTTCTAAATTTCTAATAAGTAGACGGTAGCCATTTGGCTGAAGAAAATAAGGAAGAGAAATTATAAATAAAGTTCAACTTTTATTTCATCACTTGAGGGTTTTAATCAATTTTCTTGTGATGCATTTGCAAATGAAATCCTCAGGACCCCCCCCCCCCCGATTTTTTGTTGTGCTTGCATGCCTTTGTTAGGAACTCTTTGCTGATGATAAATTTGTACTAGATACTAGCACTGCCTGGACAAACCATGTCCTTTTTAATATATATGGGATTTTCATTTTGATATTCATACTTGTATATATGCAACACAGGGAAAGCAATATCTGGAGGAAAAATGGTGATTGATGTCTCGTATTATGGATGGCACATCCACAGTGAGACCCATGACCTTTGTGGAGAGACATCTTGCCCTGTTTCAACTGGCAATTTCGTGGTTTCTCACTCACAAGAGTTACCTGGATTTACTCCCCCAGTAAGTCATTATTCTGTTTAGTAATTTAGCTTTTAGCTTATATTTTTTTGTATTTCTCATGACTTTCCGGCTGGAACAAACCCTTCAAGTTTAATTGTTGGTTTACTTCTGGACCAATCCAAAGACTTACCCCTAAGCCCCATATGGTGTATTCAATAAGTTATTTTTTTGTCGTCACCTAGAATGTTGTTACCTCTGAAGGGACTCACCCTTGTGAATTTATCTGGTAAAACACAGATCGTAGCAGTGTAACCTGATAGTTTCTATCACCTACCGCCCCATGGTTTGTGTATAACCAGCTGCCTTTAATGTTGGGTATGGAATCCGTTCATGACTGAATTTTCCATCAACCAGGATATACGTAATTTACAAATAAACAGGACAGAAATACCTGATTCTCAATGACTTAATTTTACCCTTTTCCTTTTGTATTTGTGTCACACCACATTCATTCATTTTGCAATTGCTTAATTTTAGCCAAATTTTACTTTGGGCAATAGAGTACCGAGTTGAGATGAAATAGGCTCGGTTTGATCAATGTTTGTGATGTTGAATCCTAAACCATGACCATGTTTGACATATGCAGGGCTCATACTCTCTTAAGATGAAGATGTACGATGCAGACAAAATTGAGCTGACCTGCATTGGCTTTGATTTTGAGATCGGTTTTGGCTCATCTGTGGCTGATAGCTAAGTTCTTCCAAGAATGAATTTTTATTTGAGTCTTCATAATCACCATATGAATAGCATGTACAAAGGATTCTCTTCACAGTTGGTTCCTCCATTGTACTTTCAACCTTTGCTATTTTTATCCGACTTATAAATACGACTAGCTCCACTACGAAGGAGACTATTGGAAGTTATTTCTCCAGCTACATTGGGAGGAATTATGATATATTCTGTTGTTTTATGTAGATAAAATGTTTGTGCATGAATGTTGGTACCTTTTTCGCAGTTTATTTTTTTGGTGAGAGAGAGAGAGAGTGAGAGTAGCATTAATGATTTCTTACGCCGGAACAAATTAATGATTTCTCCCAGTCCACTCAAACGTGGATCTTGTGCTCGGATTTAACACATTTGCAGGATGATTCTTGACACGCTTTATGGTAGGTTGATTCTAATATTTGGACAAATAATCCAAGGGGTTGGCTCAAGTGGTAAAAGCCTTGGTCTTGTGGTATTACTCCCTTCAAGGTCCAAGGTTCAACACTACTCCCCTTCAAGGTTCAAGGTTCAACACTTCATGGGGTGCAAATAATCTTTTAGGGCCACACCTCCTATCCCTAATGAAAAGCCAGCGATTTAACTAGTTCTGTATAGGAAAACTTCTAAGAATGCAGTGCACAAGATTAGGGTTTATTTTGTAGGGACGGGTCTGAAGGACCTTACCTCGGAGAGGTTTCCCGATATATATATATATTTGAACAAATACCCATTACGATTTTAGGTCCCATATTAAGTAGTTTGCAGTACTGAAATTTAGAGATGGCTCCAGAAACGCCTTTGTTTTGAAATGTATGCATTAAACCATTCGTCTGCAAACTAAAATTCCAATGCTATGAAGTTGTGCTCTACGCATTTTCAGCTACGTGTGGAATGGAAACCATGGATAGTTCCTCCAGCGTTGCGGCCGTGATTATTGGAATTGATTGCGGGTCAAAGGGTGAAATTTTTTGGTAAGAAAATTTTTTGGTAAGAAGGGTTAAATAGCTCACTATATTATAGTACTCATGACAATGGTGCCAACTGATAAAAAGATGGAAGGGAAAGATGCTGCTGCACTGTTGCTATTGAATTATTGTCATTGGCACTCCTTGTCGCCCTGGGATTAGCCGTGTGGTCCTGGGGCACTCTCTATAAATGTGTTTTGAGACCAATCAAATTGTGCCTTGTTAAGGTCCAGCGGACATAGTCACCTCTGGGGTAATCATGCATGGGCATTTCAACCATAGGCTTGTTTCCATTTTATTGTTAATTTATCCGCCTAATGGTTGGTACTGGGTCAGTGGAAGCTAATTGAAAATTGGAGATGGGTTCTACACAAGCCAGCCCCATGCAACGATCATTCAAAAACTTTTAAAAGCAGCCCCCAACACAGCCTTTTCAGTTTCCACTTCCCACTCATTGGAAACCAAAAGAGAAATGTCATCCTTATCTTGTCCTCTAATCCCCTCTCTAGTCATTCTCACCCAAACCTTACATGCATTGTACTCAGAATTTTGGACCAGAGTAGAAGCTATGAAAGGGACGAGGGGAAAGTTCTTTATGAAATTGAAATTCATACCATCATTTAGTACCTTGAAACAAGGTCTAGGCCCTCAGTTAGACCCCTCGGAGAAGGTTTCCAGTCAAAACTGTCAAATTCCACCAGTTTACAAAGAACGAGATGGGAAGAGCAACAACCTCTTAGAGTTATTAGTTGGCAGTACTGGCGTGTCTGAACTGGATAACCATCCTCAGGATGAAGAAATGGAATTGGACGTCAGTTTTAGCGACAAAGATTGCTTTACATCCTCCATAAAGACCAAAGACAAGGTGCTTGCCAAGGAAACTCCAGAGATTCCAATCTTGTCACGCAGCATCATGGAACATGGTGGTACACATGAAGTAAAAGAATTCGAAGAGATATGTCCACCCGGGGGAAGTGACTCCATAGTTTTCTACACAACAAGCTTGAGAGGTATCAGGAAAACATTCGAGGACTGCAGCACAATCCGGTTCTTGTTGGAAAGCTTTAAAGTATTGTTCTACGAGAGAGATGTTTCAATGCATTTGGAATATAGGGAAGAACTTTGGAACATCATGGGTAGTAGAGTGATCCCTCCAAGGATTTTCATAAAGGGGAGGTACATTGGAGGAGCTGATGAAGTTGTCAGTTTACATGAGCAAGGCAAGCTTAGGAAGCTCTTGGAAGTTATACCACTCGACCCATCCAGTTCCTCATGCAGTGGGTGCGCCAATGTGAGATTTGTGGTGTGCCCTAATTGCAATGGCAGCCGGAAGATTATTGCAGATGGGGAAAGCGATGACTTGTTCATTCGATGCCCTGAATGTAATGAAAATGGGTTGGTTAAATGCCCAACTTGCAGCTGATAATCTAACGAATATGACCTGTTAATTTCTAGCTCTTCTTGATCAGCTGGTAATGAAACTTATTCCTCCTTCTCTTAGTTTTCTTGGTCTTCACTTTATAGTATCTATTTAAAACTTCTGTAATTGTTGGTTCTGATTATTGTTCCATTAGCTTGTAGGTGGAAAAAGAAAACCATGACGTTTAGACCTCTCAAGATGGAATCTTTCATCTTGGGGTTAAATTTCAAGAAAATGTTGCCTGTAGCTGAGAATAGGAAGTTTAAGGATAGCATGTTATTGCAGTGGATGGCATCATGATGTGTTGTTTAGAAAGAAAACACCTCCATAATCTATATAGTCCTAATATTGTTGTGGGCCTCAATATATACAGATTTAGAACATTTTGGGAAGCCATGCAATTGAAGTAACCTCACGCTATCATCTGGTTCTATTACTTAATCTGAACTTAATGAATGGGAATTTCATTTGTATTGAAATATGGAATGATAATGTAGGGAACGGCCTAATCGCGTGTAGGGAAGAGGACGCACGTGGGCCATAGTAGTTGACAACATTCAGAGAAAAGTCACTGTTTTTATGTACCAAAAGGTGATATTATAAAGGAAGAGCTTTAGCTTATGATGGAGCATTCACGCCAACAACTTTAATGTTTAAAGTGTGAACATTGCTTTTCCTTGATTTTTTTTCATTATATTTTTTGACATTGGTCAAGAAATTCAAGATGTCAATTCAAAATAGGGGAGATAAATTTTCGATGCAACCTTCAAAAGAGTGACTGAGTAAACGAATGGGATTGAGTTTAGAGTTTAGACCCCGAGTGACAGACACAGCCCAGGGACTAGAAAATGGTGCAACTTTCTACCTATTGTGTGTTGGAGCTTACCTTTGGTTAGCTGCTTTCAGAAATACTCAGCAGCATCTGTTGGAGTCGTGTTGATAATTGAAGATGATCCGATCAAAGCAAGGGGGACCTGCAATCAAGAAGAGGAACACACAATGGGAAGTTTCTGGTGGGATACTCGGACGCTTAAGTTAGTAAAAATATTATGAATGAAGTCGAGATTTTCATCGAGAAAATTTTCCGAAAGGGAAAAGGAACTTGGCCGTAGGATTCTCCTTTTCTTTCTTTTCAATCAGCAGCTTTTTCTTCCCCTTGTATATGAGAAGGTGGTCAGAGTTTGTCCAGTCCGTAGAACAAGCTCCGACTCGACCAACATCTTGTGTCAGTCGGTCGGGTACTCGAGGAGCTTATTTCCAATTGACTGGGCTACACAGCGAGAATTGAGGCTATTGGGCTTGAGAATCCTGGACCTGTTTTGTTTAGTCCCAGGCGTATGAAGCCCCGTACCAATCAATGAATATACGGATCTCACCAAAAAACTGTTACTCTTTAAAAACCAACTTTGAAGGGGCTCTGCTATGGTTGTTGCCCAGTGTAGGAAAGAATTCTCTCAAGCTCCTGCGGAGAGAGAAACACATGGAGAAAGGGCTTACAGTAACAAATATAGTAATACTATATATAGTCGTGTAGTATGCAAATATTATACGGTACAATCACGACTATAATTATCATTTCTCTAATATATATTGTAAGATCTATTTTATGTGTTTATCTCTCTTCTACTTAAGATTTTCTAAGTTCGAATAATAATTCAGACCACTTTGATCTATCTTACGCTACAGGCAACAGCACATGGAAATAATTTTTGGGCAAGTCTGGCAGAACAAAATAATATACGAACAACGACATGATTTTGGTACCAACGGCCTGCTCATGAATAATTAATTACAATCCACGTGAAACAGGTATGGTTATGATGATGGAATGTAGAGGGGATGGAATATTCTAAACGTGCACAGCTGGGGCCGGCAAAACATTATAAGTTGCTCACAAGGTAGTCGGTACAAAGAAAGAAGTCATCTTGACGGTATCGAAAGGAAGCCTTCGGATTAACATATCTCAAAATAGGAGCATGCAAAAATTATTCGCTTCAACATAAATTATTACCAGAAATTCAGAATTTTGAATATATAGGCATTTTTCTAAACCGTCAAATCCAAAGGATCAGATAAATGGCCTGGGATACATTTATGCATTACGGGAATGAGAATGAGAAAGCAGCTTCAAGGAGTACAGTTGTATTATGACTTTTTCACAGTCTGCAAAAGCTATAAAATCTGTCAAAAAGTAGTTTTTCGAAATTTTGAAGAGAAGGTTAGATATGCTATGCATGTGAAATGTAAAAGGAGACCGCGGTGGTGTTGTGACACCCCCAAAATTTCCACGCCCGAACACGGAGAAATTGAGACGTCCGGATGGTGACACCCCGGGTCACCATCCCATCGACGGGTGCCGAGTGTGTGCAAGGCAGCAATTGTGTACAGAGAGACACGCAGCGGATAAGAAAGTCATAACTAAGTACCAGAATTTTTCTTAACGTAATACAAGCTGTTTAAGACATACATAGATAAAATATTACAAAACACAAATGCAGTTTTAAACAAATAAAAAGATAACATCAGCAACCCGGCGGAGCCGCATCCTCGGGCTCAGCCTCTTCCTCCTCCTCCTCAACTCCTGCACCAAAAGCTACGGAACCACAAATGGTTCCGCAGGTAAGTAAAACCCAAACACTACCAGATAAAAACACATATAACTCAAACAAGATGCATGAAACATGCCCAATGCACAAACCCGTAAAACACAAGTTTTCCACGCACGCCAAAAGACACATTTGACATCTCAAACCATTATCCAATTTTAACCGTATGCACCATGACCTCCCCTAGGGGTCATCCGCACACCCTGGCTCCAGTGTCACACCGCAGAGTACCGCCACGCATGTGACACCCAACGAGCGATGCCCAGTTCCGCGCCCCGCGCGTGCGTAGCCAAGCATCCTCTAGCCCTCGCCAGCGAAGGGCCACGGAGTCGGTGAGTAGGCCGATGCCCGGTTCCGCGCCCGGCGCGTTCGTAGCCAAGCACCCCCTAGTCCCGCTCCCATTATCGCTTTCGATAACTCAGGGGACATCACTCAGTTTATTCCGCTCCCGAGTGACCAGAGGAGCTCCACCGAGATAATAACCCATCCCGGCTTGGGCTCGTGATACCCACGCACCCGCAACACACTCACGCCAAAACACAGGCTTTTCTCATAAACCCACAACACACGTGCATGCACCATGAAATGCCAAATCAATGCATATTAAAATAATCCAACAATATAAATCAATAAAACAAGTAACTCCGTCCTCCATCCATCCGACCCCCGAAACTCCTCGGACTCAGTCCGGAATCAACAACCAACAACAGATATTTATTGAATGAGCAATATATATTTAAATCTGTAAATAGGGTTTGGAAAATACTTACAGCGCTATACGGCAATTTTAGAAAACACGAGGCGTTGCAAACGGCGGAAAAACAGCAACGTCACAGTGAAAATTCACTGTGGCCGTGGGTCCGAAAAACCCACTTTTGAACGGGGACAAACTAGGTCACGTAATTGATAGGGAATGGTCTAGGGATGGTTGTGAAGCTATTGGAAGTGACGGACGGCCGTGGGTGGCGGCGGAATGGCCGGAAATGGCCGGATTACCCAAAACGGAAACTAAGCTCGTAGGAGCTGTTCCGGTGGTCGTTGGAGGCCGGAAATAGGTGGGTTAGGACGGCAAGGAGTCGATGATGAAGTGGTGAAGAAATGGTGGCCGGAGGTGGAGCGACGGCGGCGGATCGGAGCAAAATCCGTGCGCCCTTTGGAAGCTTTTTCCGGCCAAATGGCCGGCCGGTTGGGGGTGGGTTTTGGAGGGAAGGTAGACCGGAAGGAGAGGAAGAGAATGGGACCGGTGGGAGGCCGAACGGTGGCCGGACGGCGGCGGTAGGGCTTAGGGAAGGTGACGCCGGCGTAGGGAGAGAGAGAGAAGAGAGAGAGAGCACGGGGAGGGGGGGGTGACCGGGTCGAGCGGGAGAGAGGAGAGAGAAAAGAAAGAGAAAAAAGAAAAAGAAGAAAAAAGAAAAGAAGGGAAAAAGAAAAAAAGAAAAAGAGAAAAAGAAAAAAAAGATGTGAAAAGAAATGAGGTCCAGTCCTCACTCCGGGAAAAAAAAGAAACAAACCGCCAAAAAGATTAAAACCACAAAAACAACTAAAAGAAATAAAACACAACCTCAAATAAATTAAAATAAATTAAAAACCGACTTTAAAACCGCAGCTAAAATAAAATAAAATATCTGATATATTAATTAAAATAAAAACAATTATTTCAGCGAAAATACACTTAAAAGCGAGTCATCACAGGTGTTGTACAGAATACACCTTTCCAAGAAAGATAAGACCAAAAATAGCAAAACAAAGAGCAGCACAACTTGGAAGGGATCCATAAATTTAACACAGTTGAATACTGCTCCATTTCCAGTCCAACTTGAACGGACAACCACATCTCTAATATACCACGCAAAAAAGATCGCATAGGCTCCTCTTTATCGAACCAATTTTCACATCAGAACACAACCCATAATCCATAAAGAAAGACAGGTTAAGAGTAGTCACACCTCCTACAATTTACAGTAAGTCCTATGAGGTGGAAGCTAATGCAACATCGACAATTTGTGTCGTAGCTGCAGTCATTTCGGGTGCTGGAGTTTCAGATTCTGGTTGAAAGAATTGGGTGTAGTGGAATTCAATCTGTAACCGGTGATGAAGAGGTGTTGATGTCATTAGACCCTTCTTTATATCCACCTGTAATTCCCTAAGTGGAATAGCAGCCAAGAAACTCTTAATGTACGCTTTACATGACTCCTTCCCTCGACACACAACTTCCTCTTCCTCCTCACTCTTTATGGGTTCCTCAGGTATAATTCCTACCACCCCTGCTACAGAACCCTCTTCCTTCATGTTGGCTAGCTGGGCCTGCTGGTTCTGATGCTGGTTATTGGATGTTTTGTCTTCCGGTGACTCTGCAACATTTGGCATTTTGTAAATTACAGTGCTGCGATCAAATTTCAAGATATAGGCCTGATTGCATCCCTCGTACAGCCTCTCCCCCAATGTGTCAATGATGTAATAAGCTTCCGGCTCAACTTTGAGGATGAAAAAATGATCATTCCAACTGACAATATAAACCTGAGGTTCACCATTGCCTGGGCATTCCAAACCAGTGCAGCTTATCTCATCCCAAATGCTGTCAAAGGACATGGCACCATGCAGAAAGTCAAATCTTCCCTCTTCCATCTCCTCCGGATGGAAAAACCCAATAAAGGACTGCCCAGGAACAACAGAAAGAGGGCGTATCTTGGCTTGGATGACTGTGTCAAGATCAAAGTGCTTGTCAGGGAACTGCTCCTTATAGGTTTCATTCTCACAAAGGCTTCTCCACTCTAACGAGCCTTCTCTTATGAGACTATCAAATTGGGATTTTATGGGCATAAGATCACGATTGTTCTGAAACCAGTCTGCAATGACAGCAACAAGGGCCGTACATGCACTCTCACCTGCTGCCTGCTCACTCCGTTGATCAATGGAAGCAAAGAAAACTTGGGTCTCAAGTTTCATGTGTCCATCCCGACTTGTCACTTGTTTCTGCTCCCAACTGCCTACGGCAAAATTGTCATCCCCAAACTCAGAGACTGAGGATCGATTTGCAAATGAATCCTCGTCTGTCTTGTGCCACTGCCAAGATGGTTGCAATTGTTTTCATTTAGAATATCGTCAGCCAGTAATTTGGTACTTGTTTTAAAGAGAACTAATTAGCAAAAGATTAAAAGCCTAGGTTTCATATTATAACAGTGTAAACAGTTCTGATTAGAGATCGATTGACATAATAAATTTATTTTTATTAATCGAATTTCAGTTTGCTTCTTCTATGTGCAAAACTTTTTACGACATGGTCATGGCAGAGCAATTTTCTCATGTACAAGGTTAAAATAACTCTAATAACAAAAAAACTTGAAACCATCTTTCTAGATAAGAAATGAGGTTTTCCCTTACTCTCTCTTTCACCAAACTATAAATAAAATAATGTCCAGAAATCATGAGCTTCTTTCCTAAACCATGAAAATATGCAATTAAGAACAGATTCTTACCCCAAGTGAAGGACATTCATCAGAACTAAGCTGTCTACGATCAAAATCAATGTCGTCCCCACCTTCTTCTCCATATGCCTTCTTCAATAACGGCTCTCCTTTGGCTTTAGGAGACCTGAAGCTTAGCTTCCTCTTCCTCCAAGGTAGTATGCTGCGCTTTGAACCTTGCAATAGCGATGGCTCAGGCACTGGTGCAACTGAATCCTCAATGTTGGAGCACCCAACATCAGATTTGCGATTGCTATAGTAAACCCAATTCTCATCCTCATTGTTAATCCTTGTACTGGAATAATATGATCCTCCAGCATAATTAGCATGTGCCAGTGAGCCATAACTAAATGACTTCCTGACACTGGAATTCTCCTTGTGCTCATCTGATTCTCCATCCTCAAAATCCTCAAGCGAGTCTGTGTCAAATGGGTAATTATACTCACTGTCCTCACTCCTGGCAGAGCACCTGCCATCACTGCCCTCTTCCTCTCGGCAGGCCTTTTTCGTTCTCCTGGCAGAGACATACTCAGTAAAAATCTTTACTTTCCTAAGACCAGCTTTAATTGCAGAAAGCTCATCCTTTTCGGTTGAGATAATTTCTCCTGATCGGGTAGGCGATGGAACAGGCACTGTTGATTCCTGCATTGGCTCTGTGGTCTCTTGAGCAGTTCTGAGTTCCAGTAAGCTCAGTGATATCTAAATGTAAGAATAGAGGGTTCAGAAGAATATATAAAAACACTGGACATTGAAATGAAAAGGAGAAACTACAAGTGTGTTCCCTAAACAGGTAACAAATCACTTTTTTTATTCTTTTTAAGGAAAATGCTATATATTATGTCATCATCTCGCTCTTGATGAGGTATCATTGCCCCATCAACCATTGAATTTTTTTAAAAATTTAGAAAGTGCCACATTTACAAAGTAGGATAAAAGTAGAATAAGAATGTGGTATATAGCATTACTTGTTTTTCAATTGCCCAAGCAAACCAATTGTACAGCAGGAAAGGTAGAAATAAGCAGTGGAAAGCGATTGGAAGTCACATACACTGAGTGAAGGAGAAGGCTCGGCTGCATTGCCAGAGAGTGCAAGAGGGAGGTTTAATTCAAACTCTTTGTGATCAGCTGCAGAAGCATATTCAGCAAGGTTCAATGAAGCTGTTCCAACAACAGGAACCTTGTTCTTTGGCCCTTGAAGTTGATTTAATCCCTGGAGATAAAAGCATCAACGTTTTCATGAAAGGTTCAATGATAATTCTCCGAGTAATAAAATAATAACAGTAGTTATAAAAAATGATTAAACTTGTTTCTTTTTATGTGAAAATTTATATTAAAAAAATAAACTAAAACCAGGTCTCACAATGTGCAAGTCCGAAAAATGACAATTATCTCCAAACCCATAAAGGGTGAACTTTCACCAAGAAGTTTCCAAAACTTAACATATTTTCTGATACCTCAACACCTCAGAACCAGACATTCAGAGCACAACCATCGGTCAAGTACCCCCCCTGAAATAAATCAATTACCACACCTTTACCGACTCAATTGCAGAATTAAAGACTTGATTATCATACCAATTCCAGCCATTTGGTTCCACAGTGAAGAAGTGAGGAACGAAGAGACCTTTCTTCTCTTAAATCAAATACGGAAAGTAATTTAAGAGAAAAACAAACAATTGCAGAAATATACTATACTTCGCAAGCGTCGACATTCATCAATCAAGAATTATATATTAGGCTTTGTTTCATTTGCATATGGATACGTTTAAGAAAATTATGAAAATCACATTTCTTATAAAATACAGATTAAATCCTCCAATAAATCCAAACACATCACAAAATGGAAACACCCAACAGCAATCCAATGAAAATTAACCTCCCGAATGATACAAGATTCACACCCTAAAAGTCAACACAATCAAACAGTTAAAGGAGAGAACAAAAAGCCTCCACATGATTAGTCACAGATTATCGTCTCAATCCATAAAACCCATGAACTTCCCACGGTCTTTCTTTGTACTAATAAGACATTTTCTCGAACGAAGACCCGCAGGAAAAGACGAAAAAAAAAAGCTTTATATTTTATTCATATATATCTGTATAATAGAGAGAGAGAGAGAGAGAGAGAGAGAGAGCTCACATTGAAGACAGTGAAAGCGATCTCCCACGGGTGAAATACATTATCCTTGTACGCAGAGAGAGTACAGAGGCTCTGAAAGTCCTCCTCCCACTCGACGACGCCGTTTTGTTGAGACGAAGCACCTGCGTCCACCTCCACCTCCCTCGTGAAGTTCCTCTTCACGGCGGTCCTCCTCAGCGAACTCAGCGCCAATTTCGGACCCTTCCACTTAATCTCCACAGTCAATCTCGCAGAGACCCCTCCCTTATCTGTACCCTCCCGCACCAGATCACACCCCTCCAGACTCCGCACCACAAGCCTCACCTCGTACTTCTTAGACACCAGAGGCGGCCACGGCCGCCACCTCATCATCTTCACCACCATTCCCACACAATACAAACACGAGCCCCGAAGATTACGAGGAAACCTTGAGAAAACGGACCTCGAATAGCAAAGGAAACAAGACTTGCGAAAATCCTCGAAATTATCTCAAGTAATTCGAAGAGAGATACTCTGAAAGTTCAGAATAACAAGGGATAATTTCTTTCTCCGGAGTAATAAAAAAATCCGGAAGAGGACAGAGTGAGAGAAAGTTGGGGAAGACACGGCCTTTATATAGTGGAAATGAGAGAGGGAGGGAGAGAGAGAGGGAGGAAAAGAGAAGGAAAGGAGGGTATTTGACATGCCGTGAGAGATACTGTGCTTACGTTGATGGGTTTGGTTTGGTTTTTGGGTTAGGGACTAGACTATGGTGGAAGGAAGGTTAAAAAGAGTATTTTTAACCATGGTTAAAAAATGACGTACCAGTTAAAAACAGAGGATTCCGGTCTGGGTATCCCCTGGAGTAACGCCGTATTAACGAGTTAGTTGACTTCTGTTGTTCTGCTTTTGGTCTTTTTCTATTTTCTCTTTTCTTTTCTTTTTTTCTTTTTTTTTTTTTTTTTTTCGTTTTTTAAAATCGTTATCCAAGTGCTTTTTATCCGTTGGGTTTTCTAGCCGTAACATCTCATTTAATGGCTAGTTGGAATATCTGTTGCTAACAGCAAAGTCGGATATTTTGGTAATTTTCTTTTACAGTTCTACTATTTTTAAACAAGTTTAAAAGGAAATAGAAGTTTTCTTCTCTTTCTACAAAAGTCACACCATGATTATTATTTATTAGGTTCATGCATGATGCATTGCAACTTCTTAGCCTTATTGACTTGGCTATTTCATTTCAATTTATTTATTTTGTAAACAATTTTTTGATTAAATTTTTCAAGGCATACATCATTGACTTGACTTAGCATAATAGGTTAAATTATAAATATATTTTTATTATAAAGTAAATTTAACGTATCATATAAAATTATGTTAATTTTTAAATTTATTTTTATATAATCTACGTAACTGTATCACTTATCTTTTAATAATTTAAATAATTTTCAAAGCTAATTTTCATCTAGATGGTGAGTGAATTTATAAGAAATCACATTCATTATTTTCTTGAAAGATATATGAAGTCATGAATACAAGGTACTCATTGGACTAACTACATGTTCTCATTATGCGAATTTTTACTTCTAAGTAATCCATCCTACAACCAACGTAATGAGTAATGGTCATTTTAATGATGTAACTTTTACAATAATTTTTACTTTCTTTTTAATATTGTCTAACTTGTATTTTAAACTTGGCCCCTTGAATCAAACTTAGACTTTAGAGTTAGTTTGGGGACGGATCGAGGCACTTATTCTGAGGAGCACATGTGCGACACGAGTTATAAACTCGGGGGTGCCCATGTGAACTTTTGCTTGATAGGGTAGATAGGGATCAAACCCTTTTCGGATTCCTTTATGTGAGCAGAAAATGAGAGACACGCACAAGTTGGCATGCATTTTCCTTCATCCATGGGACAGTTTGGCTTTACAGATTGGCTTTTCAACTCGTGTTATGAGAGAGACAGACAGAGAGAGAGAGAGAGGTTTTAGAGGCTTTGAAGTTGGGGAAATTGATTCGACTATTGGGTGCAAGTTGAAAGGAATCCTAACCCCGTATTCAAAGATTACAAAAGTTACAAAAAAATCAAGAAAAGATCATGCCTATGTTGTATGTTTGAATGGATTTTTTTCATTTGGTAGGTATATATATATAACAAAAATCGTAACGCATGGATATAAATAAAAATCCTCTCAATTTATTATTCGCTATTAAGTAGGAGAGTGATAGATATATAAAATATATATTATAATAATTATTGAACTTACTATAGGTCTATCTTTCTCAATTTTTAAAATTCTAAACTTCGATTAAAAGCAATTAAATGTGTTGATGACCCTATGTTTAGCCTGAAAAATAATTTTCTTGTCTTGAGTTTATTTTGTTCTAATCTCCCGAAACGTGTACATGTGATCTTTCTGGCATTAATCTATCAAGAATATTAATTAATTACGTTGTGAACACTAATGCTAATACAAATAAATAAATAAACATTACGCAGTAATCATGTGAGTGGAATGGGGAATTTGCCGCCCCAAGTGCTAGCCTAGTTAGCACATATATTATATATATATGACATTGACGCATGCAATACGTTCCTATAAATTGTTGGGATGTCACGTATCAATTGTAGAATGAGTTAGTAGTCAGTTTATAAGTATGAATAAAATCTTCATTTCTTAAACTAACTCTTGAGTTAAAATTAAGAAAGATCCAAAATCACCCAAAACGAATCTCATACTTTGAACCACCCACATGCCCATGCATACATGGTGGCACATGATGATTGGCTTAACCCTTTAGAACTACTACATATGACGCACTCAAACCCTTTAGATTAATGAGGAATATTATTGTATCTATACAAAATTTTTATAAAACACAGATAAACATGTAAATTAAATACTTTTAATAAAATTATGCAAACCCATTAATTAATTACCCTTTGAAATTGTGATCTTGTTTTCCAAGCCTTCACAAATTGGCATGCAGCTGATCAATGATATTGACAAATAGTAAAGTACTATCATTAACCATGCATGCATGCCTCAGGCTTGTAGCCGATCGAAACGACAAAACTTTACCCGTCTTTCATTTTTCTGGGTTTTAATTTAACGTAGAGATCACGGAGTTAATAATTACTGTCTTTGCTATATATATATAGATAAAGCGATCGCTCATATATAACATACTTTAAGTACAGGCGGACGCATATAAAGAAATATTTAGGAAATTCAAGAGACGGTGGGAACATGAAAATTGACTTGCGTGTGAATAAGAAATATATATATATATATAACATCACGTAACCATCAAAGAAAAGCACTTCGTTTTTAATGGATCGCCCGTGTGCGTGTGGGACATACTCGATCGGAGAACTATATTACTTTAATTTATTTATTTGAGTAAGGCTGCTCACAAGTTGACGGAGTTTACAAATTAAAGAGGCGTATGGCTGATCCGATCTGAAATTTTGGCCCGACCCGAAAACAACTGACTCGATTAAAATGGGCTGGAAATCGAAATCGACCCAATACTCGAGTATATACTGGAATGATCTGAAATATGTGTTAAACAGTGTCATTAAAATTTGATTAAACTAAAAATAAATATAAAAATAAAATTGGGTCGGTCGAATCTACACTAATCATTGTTATTGAATTTCCATCTTCACATCAATTGGCGGGCATGAAGCATGCTGGAATATTCAAACCAATATCTACGAAACTACTCGGAAGAAGACAATTATATCAAACGTCACCGTTTTTGGACTTGGACTTGGGGGGGTGACACGTGAATTTTACTTGGCATTGAAAAATGAAAATGTGGGACCAACATACATATTACATCTTTAGGAGATAAAGTAAAAATTATGGAATTAAGTATGATTATCCTTTATTGTATATAGTCCATGGACACATTAATGTACATGTCCCTTCAAAAGCTACATTCATCGATAAATGGATCCCCAGTTGGATCTGGTTTTTTTTATTTAATAATTAAGGAAGTATATTTTAGTGATGTGAAATTTTAAAAAATATATATATATATATTTAAGATTATAAAAAAAAAGAATAAAAAAATTTGTTCTAGACAAGTCTCATGCTACATCCTTGACAGATGTAACACGACTCCTTCAATAAACTAAGTTCCGTTTGATTACATAGTTCAAATGAGTTCAGATAAAATGTTTTCAATAATAATGAATAAAATATTGTTATAATATAATTTTTTAATATTAGTTTTGTATTGAGATTTGAAAAAATTTAATTATTTATTATATTTTATAAGAAAATTTAAAAAAATTATAATGTTTAGATAAGACGAGATTCTTTATATTTATACATATTTATTATTAAAGAGAATGAGTCCATGCATGTGTACAATATATAGGCTTTTGATAAAGAATTTTACACAAATATACATAAAATTATATATAGAGTTGTTATTGAGTCAAATTTATAAATTTCAGAGGATTATTTTACAATTTTATTTTTTATTTTGTTTAAAAAAGAAGGAGAGATAATAATTAGAAACATCCTCAATGAGCCAATACGGTGCAACCATGGAAAGCCTCTGTAGGACAACCACAGAGAATTAGCTAGCAGACTACTAACTGATACATGGGCAAAATGACGAACTACATTGAAAGTAGCGACAAATCAAAGATGGTGGAACAGTGGGCCTACGTAAAATAATACCAACAACGACCGAAACTACGGCTTGTCCACAACCAACCAATGGGAAATAGACATCTTACGAACGAACGAGTCCCATTGGACGAGATAGAGACTGCCTTGCTACTGCATAGTAGATTAAAAGCGGCTTTTTTTCGCCACGACAATTCATTTATCTATGTATTTTAATAATTATTTTAATTATATGCTTTTTTATTTTTTATTTTTTTTTTTAATTTTTCAGGTGTGCTTAACGGCGCATCACGATGCTAACGTTTTGGTCTCTCACGCGATTGTTTATATCAATGATTCTGTAATTGTATGCAGTTAGTACATGCAATAGAGATCAATTTATAATTAATGTTATTTATTATTCATATACTACATATTATTATAAAATTTATTATTTTTATTATTTTATTTAAATATACATATTTATATATTAAAATAAAAATAATAAATTACATATTAATACGTAATTTAAAAGATAGTAAATATAATTTTTCTTTTAGTCCGGCCTAGAATCAATGTTAATGAATTGCCGTTAACACTTTGAATGAATCAAAACTTAAGATTTCAAAGGCAAAAAAAATCTTGAATAAGATCAAATTAGGAACAGCTGGGCATGAGTCCGATAAAAATCTTATGCAACTACCCCGTTCGAACCATTCTCATGAGACCTTCGTTGACCAACGTAGCGCTTATCAGCTTATATATGTAGACACACTAACTAGTTGGGATAGGCAATTTTGTAATCATGTTACTCTCTTTGTCTCTATGCTTCGGATATTATAATACGGATAAGTACTTCGGTTTTTGGTAGTATTTCGGATATTATGTGCGATGATTTTTTTACGACAAGCCTAACATTCATGATAATTAGTAGATTTAGCCATATTAAGTATCCCCAACATATATATAAATAACTGTCCTCGTTTATCAGTATGACTGTATATGCAATCTCATATTCAGATCTGTGAATATAATTTTTTTTTTTAAATAAAACTTAAATTTAAAAAATATTTTTTTAATATTTTAATATGCACGGTTTTCATATGCTATGCTAAGTAAGCGAGGAAAATTAATCATATTACAGATTAATGAAATTCGGTTGACCAAAAAAGGGTCAAGTTGACACGTTCTTCAAAATCAATGTGCACACTAGAATTCATCTATAATAATCTTATTATAAAGTTTAAGCTGTATATTATTTATGTTTATAATTTACTTTAAAATTTAAATTTTATAAATTAAATTATATTAAATAGAAAGTGTGCAGGATAAACTATAAAGACATCAAAATCGTAGTTAGCTAGCTAGCCCCTAGAACCTGTAAAAAAGTCGAAGCTTCGCTTTCACCTGATAACAACAGCACATTCTTGGTGTCATTTCCAACATGAAAGAAGCCAAAGTTTGTCATCAAAAAGAATCATGCAAAGGGATGTCCCAGTGGGGTTTCCCGCATTAATTATACTGAAAGCTAGCTAGCATACATGTATATGTACAGCGATTGAATGTAATACTCACTTGCAACCATGCATGCATGCAGTCATTGTTTGGCCAGAAATGAGATGATGGCGTATTTATAGCTAGCACTGTTTACACAGCATCCATATTTGTGCACTATATATGAAACAAAGTTTCAATTTTACAACTCATACAAGCACCAATTCTGCCAAACAGAACTTGCCAAAGGGTGAAAGAAGCAAGCAAAGACATTCTCATCAAAGTCCGCGTCAGGTTCCACAATGTATCAACAAGCAGCAGCAAATAGAAATGAAAAACATTTTGAGTGGCTGTAGTTGACCCACCCAATTAATAATCTTATTGTCTGGCCGAAACAAAACGTGTTTCAACTGTTTGAAAAAATTGAAAAATGAAAATCCTTCTACTGTGGATTGAGAAAAATTAATGATGGGTGGGAATTTTTTTGACCATTTTCAATGGAGACCATGATTACGGGGGTTGTTAGTGGAGGGTGGAGAGGCCATGAGGGCCACATTTTTCCCACTTTGATTTTGCTCCTCAGGTGGATATATCACGAAGATGAAGGAATCCCAGGAAATGGTGTATTCACATTGGACGACAGGTTTCTTTTTTGTCATGCCATAACTCGACCTTCGGGCACCATTTGCCGACCTCTCCAAAGCTATCTCCCACGTACCAATATCACATATTTTCAAAGTAGTGATTGCTGAGCAGAATTATCATTTCTTCCTGTTTCATTTTGTGGACAGAATACAGATCAGCACATGTTTGAATTTTCAAAAGTTGCGTGAAGAATTATGGTAAGCAAAATGATAGATAGAGATACATTTTTTTTTTATACAACTTGCTTATAATGTAGCAAGCACTATGTCAATGCCACGTAAAAGCTGTATTGATCCCTGCTGTCATTACTCTTACGGGAATGCCAAAGCCATGCATACTCCTAGAGCTAGCTTTTAGAGGAGAATATCATGAATGAGATATGCATACATGATAAGAGAGGCGGTGCCAGGAATTTGTTTTACATAAAAATTGAAATTGCACTTGACAATTTCGGAAAACAGGATACATGTACATGGTGCTTTAATATTGATTTCGTAACCCCTGAAAACGTGTGGGACTTCCTCAAAAGAGAGAAAATTCAACTTGAAACGCGCAAATGGACTATTTACTGTGTTGTCTCCACAAATTTCCAATCATGTTCTCTGCCTGAAATTTAATGGAACTGAGGGAGAAAAGAACGACTTCACACCCTACATGATGATACGGGCTCAATCTAAAAGCGACGTAGGCCTGTTACTTGTTAAATTCACAATCCAGTGAGCTAAGAATGTTACTAACTGAAATTGTGTTCGGATTTGGACCTTAAAGTTCTTGTTGGGCCTTGATTGTCCCTTCAAACTTCAAAGGTTGCTTAAACATCCATCCTTCGTGTAACTTTTGTTTTTGGGTTTCTCTATAGCTCTGGAGGCCCAATTTCATTCTGGGGTTGTGAATTGTGAAGCACATCCTTAAGATGCCCTTTTGTTTTTGGGTTACCTTAAATGCATCCTCTTACCGTTTTACGTGTTTGCACGCTCCTTGCAACTTTAGTCTGACTTTTATGCATTTTTTTGGTGGAAAAATATAATTATAAGTATAATTATATATTAATATATATTAATTTATTATAATTGATTAAAAAATAAATATTATTAAAAATAATATTAATTTAAATTTTAAATATGAAAGAATCAATATTAATATGTAGATTAATGCATAATTTTATTTATATATAGTAAAACTTTTATTTGCACATGGGTCATTAATGTTACAACTTCCTGCACCGTTCGTTGGTTGTTCGCAGTTGGTAATAAATGAGGATCTGAAACGTTTTATTAAATAGGAAGCTGTCCTGTCTATTAATAAAGTAATCTTATTAAGTAACTTAAATTAAAGGTGAATGTCTGGTACTGTTAACATACGTATAGTTGTATCGTGTCGTATTTTTAACGATAAATATAATTTTAAAGTGGGTGAGTTTCATGTATTTTTTTTTTTAAATAAATAAATATAATTTTAGAGTCTGTTACAATTTTAAAGACTGCTGTAATTTGTAGTATAAATTATTTTCCTATCAAATTACAAACAAATGGGACCGTGAGAGACCAAAACTGGCAAAGCCATAAATGCGTGATGGACGTCCTACGTATGGAGCTTAAACCCAACGCAAGAATCCCTTTAAACCAAAAAATATAAAAAAAGGGAAACCTTGTCACTTGTCAGTACATATGCACGCAAAATTAGGTGTCCTGTATTTGCTGTTCTCGTTGACCTAATATCTTTGCGTGGCAAAATTAGTTGTCTGTTACTAATTTTATATAATTATTTAAAAAAAATAAGATTTATAATTAAAAAGTTATTTTTTTATATAAATTTTATATTAATTTTTTTTAAATGACTACATACTATTTATACAATTATAACTGTAAATATTAATTTTTTTATATATATAATATATAAGTGTGGTGTAGTTATTTTAAAAAAAATGTGAAATTTATTATTAAAAAATTAATTTTTTATATTATTTATATATTTATTTTTTTAAAATAATTATATGATTTTATAATACAATCATGAAATATAAGTAAATGGTTGTAATTTAAATAAGATTGCACGAATTATTAGCTATTTTTTTGGAATCTCAAAAAATTCGTATTTTAATAGTATTTCCTTGATTAAGCCGTGATGTCAAATACTCAGTTTACCTTTTAAAAATAAAAATAAAAAGTTATATATATTTTTAGACTATTTATTATATTTTATTTGTAAATTTATCTATATTATGAGATGATAAAATAAATTATAAACATATTTATTATTTTATTTTAGATAAAAATTTAATAAAATTATAATAATTAGATAAGATGAGATGGATTGTGAAAAAAAAAATCAAAATTTTGTAAAGTCTTGTATGTTTTTGCAAATAAGATGAAATGTGATTAGATTAGTTGAGATAAAAATTAAAAGTTGAATAAAATATTATTTGAATATATTTTTTTAATATTATTTTTATTTTAAGATTTGAAAAATGATTAATTATTTATTTTATTTTATATAAAAATTAAAAAAAATTGTAAATTAGATATTAAATTAGATGAAAAGAGACGCTTGGAGACGAGAATAGTTGCGAAGAAAAGCCTTCTCACTTTCTTTCCACCTAAACTTCGTTGTAGCGCAAGCACTTTTCCCACCAGACACTTTATTCTCAGAACGTACACAACCGATGTACTCTTCAAACTGTATTTTTCCTCCCCCACCCCGCCTGCGGCCTGCCTCTATCTTTAAATAGAATTTGATGAATTCATCAAAAAAAAAAAAAAACAGAATTTGATGAAGATTTGAACACTGTTAACTATTTTAATTAGATTAACTCTGGGAAAACTAAAAAGTGTTGCGTGCGTCGGTGATTCTGTCTTTTGTCTGGAATTTCGTTATGCCCGAGAGTGGCCCGTGTTGCGTATCGTCCTGGGTGTTCGAACATCAGGTGACCCTGTCTCCTCCTCTTCATGTGGATTTATAATTGATTTTTCATTGAGATCTGTTTTTTGGGTGGTGGGGATTTCGGTGTTCTGATTCTCGGCTCTGTCTGGAGCTCATAAAGTCGAGCTGGGTGCAAGTTGCTTTTCTCTTGGAGCTTCGTGTGAGTTGTGTTAATGGAATTTTTTAGATGGGTCTTAATCTGGGCACTTTAATATATGTGATTTCTGGTTTTGCTTTGGAATGGGTTTTGATGAATGTCAAAATCTGTCTGCCAAGGAGCTTGTATGTTTATGTGTTTGATATTGATGGTTTTCTTTCATCTGTATTGGTTTTATGTGCTTAGAGGTGTAGTATTGATGGTTTTCTTTATTACTTGTGGTTTTATGTGCTCATAGGTTTAAATGTTTGCGTGTATGAAATTTTGTTAAGAAGGCTTCTTATTAGGTAAATCGTCGACGGCTTTTATTGGAAGTTTTCTAATAGATTTCAATTAACATTCATAGATTTCTAAAGGTCATCTAATCTCAAGTCCTTTATAAGATGGAATATAATTGAAGAACTTTGAACTTCTTTCATTACTTGTGTAGATCAAGAGAAACCTTTCTCCGTCATCATTTGAAGGCTTATTATTATATTGATGAATTGATGGAGATACGTTTGAGAGATAGATCTTCATAATTTTCTTGGATGTGTAAAGATGGAGGAAAAACAAATGATCACTCAGTATCGGGAGAGGTTGGACAAGACACTTTCGTCGCCGGATCTGACAAATGAAGAGACACTTAAAACCTTAGTCAAGAATCAACTCCTTCATTCTTTAGAAGATGGAACTGAAGGTTATTAATTCCTCTGGTTTTCCTATTCACTTTCTTTAGACAGTCGTGCTTATGTTTCCTTATAATTAACAAGAGATACTGATTTGAAAGAAAATATCATGCATTATTCAATAACTTTCCAATTTTAAACTTTTGTTTGTGCAGGATGCAATCTGAAAGTAATTGAAAGAAGGACTGCAGAAGTATCATATTTCCTTGACATGTTGAGGAGCGCTTCCACAGATGATAATGAGGGATTGAACGCCAGTGAGAGATCACATGCTGAATGGAAGGTACACTATATCTAATTTGCGTATTTTCTTCCTTTCCTTTTATTCACAGTGAACCCTTCTGTATTCTAAAATCTTCTGCGATTCCTCTGCCTTTCTCCCCTAAAACCTTTTCTTCTCATCCATCCAGAAAACATGTGAGAATTAATAAAAATGAATGCAGTTACATTTTCTTTTTATATTTGGATGGGCTTGCAGATGACATTTTATTAGGTCTTGGTATACTTTTGTGACAACCTCCTTCTCTTGGCAGTTAAAACAAGACAGTAAAGACTTTCGTGTTATGTATCGTGAAGGTCCGGAAGGCACTCCCTTTCATACATTACTTGCTGAAGGCTTTGTAGATGGGCCTGTAGATGTTTGTAAGTTATACCAGAATGCCCAGACATCTTGAGCTCATCTTACACTGATCAATAATAATCAGCGAGTTGTTTAGGTGGTTAGATATCATTGAATATCATATAAATTAATTTTAGAAATATTCCATCCTTCATTTCAGGTTTATGCATCTCATGGGAGTCAATCCTCTACAAGAAATGGTTAGAATCTTTCCATCATTCTGTGTGCTTTAGTTTTCTACATTAACTCTGCAATAATATATTTTGTCTGATGGCCTGATGTATGCGTCACATTCTACTCAATATGAATATATAATAGAGTATAAAGATAACTCACACTGGCAGATGTTGAGAGAGAGAGAGAGAGAGAAGGCATTAAGAGTCCATTCATGACAAATGGCAACCCGGCTTCTTTGATTGACTTTAGTAGAACTGTAATTTTGACAGTAATTTCATTTTCCTTTTCACGTTCTATTGTTTTTCAGGTGGCCTCAGTCTAGTGTTCCGACTTTCAAAATCCTCTCTTGCAAATGTTTGCAAAAGGTTCAGATTGGTGAACAGATATGCTCAGTGAGGTTTGTCTGGCATAAGACCACAGCATTTCTTGAAAATAAAGTTTATGTGATTACTTCTTTCTTTCTCAAACATATTCCACTTTGAAATCCTGATTTTTCTCTGAATTCTTGGAAGGAAGGATGAAGGTTCCTTGGCCACTGTCAACAAGGGAGGCCATTGTACACTATTTTATGTTTGAGTACTTTCAAGATGATCTCATTATTGTTCTTCTAAACACGGTAGTACTAGAAATCTTTGGTGGACTTTTTTTTCTCTCAGTTGCAATGTTTTTTTCTGTCACTTCTGTTTCTAGGTTGAAACGTGAAGTAAAAAGTATTTTGTTTATCGTGCTTGTAGATCTCTCATTCAGAAAGCATTGATAGTATTACTCATGGTTTCACCAGTGAGGGGATCCCTGAAGAAAACGATGCTGTTAGGATTGATGTTATAGGAGGTTTTGCTTTGCAAAAGGTGGCTCCAGAAAGAAGTTACTTTCGGTGAGTTGTAGTCGAATGTACTGAACATGGTGTGTGGACTTTTGGAACTTTAATCAACCCGAACTATAACACTCCTAATTTTGTAGGACAATAACAAATATGGATATCAAGCTTGACTTTATCCCTCCATCCCTTATAAACTTTGTCTCAAGGCAGCTCGTCGGCAATGGTTTCAGACTCTATCAAAAGGTCATTTTATTCTCTTGTACTTCACCCACTTGGTTCAAGATATCATTTTCTTGTCCACTGTGTCAGCAATAAGAACTCATGAAGAAAGAATGCTGTTTGAGTTAGTTCTGAATGAAAGTGATGCTACATTTGGATCTTATCAAATCATCCAACTTGATAACTTATAGAATTAACGGCATATATCCTACTTATTCACTGGATTTCAACAACTCTTGATTATCATATACAATCTTTTGGACTTAACATAATATGAAAACTCAAAATGTACTTGGTTGAATCTATGCAACATATGGCCTGGGTTAAACGGCCTGCGTGTTGACTCCTGCATCCTCATGTATGCGATTTACGTTCTATTTTCTCTCTCACATTTTCCCATTCATAAAACCACAGGTAGTGTCTTCTATGTCGAGCGACAAAGATTTTGTCATGGCCTTGGGGGACCCGTTGTATGGTAAAATACGTGATGTTCTTTATCCCATTGATGTACCAAAAAGGGCTGTGAAAGGAGCAGAGATTAAGGCTGATACATGTCTTCTCCCTAAAGAACATCTTATTGTAAGTAAGCAGGATGACTTGATGGATACAAGTCAGGAGGTTCACAACAATTACCATGCGAACGAATCTGAGCCAGAGAGTGAAAGAGTTACAGGTGGGAAAGCTTTTGGAGAGATCGAAGAAGAAGAGAATGAAGAAAACAGTCATTTTGAGGAGGATAGCAAGGACATCGATCATATTTCAACCAAGGAATTTGGAGAAAGGTATAATGTAAACGACACAAAAAATATTTTAATCAGACCTGAGGTGGAGCAAGCTCTAGGAACATTAGAGAAGATCATCTTGGTTGTTCGGGAATATGGATTTAATGCCCAACGTGGGATCTCTTCTGGCTTCAACGGTAAAGAACCTCCAAATAGGGAAGAGGGTCTGACAACACACTCAAATTCTTCTAACCCCAAGAGTGTCATTGATGATGAGGTTAGTCTTGAAGTGCCAAAAACGGAAATAGTCAACCAGACTTCGCAAGACCAACCGAGGAATAGCGTTAGCAATCACAGCTTCAGGTAATTATGCTAATAAACGAGTCCTATCAATTATATATTCACAAGCATATGTCCCGTGATATTTTGACATATAATTATTGTCCTCCATTTTAGTCACGTATTCCTTATCGTTTTTCCTTCATCCACACTTTCCGTTACTGTTTGCGTGAATGATACAGACTCTTACTGGAGTCCACATTCTGATATATGGATATCTGTCTTTAGTATCTTAAAGATTTCCTGGCACTCAGTTTTGACCTTACTGAATAATTTACTACTCACCTTAGCAGAATTTATGTGCTACTTAAAATAGGCTAATTAATGGTACCATCCCAATCCTGTTTTTCAGGCATGCGGGATCAAATTCTCTCTTAAGGGAAGCAAACCATAACAAAATAGCACCAGCATCACCGGAACAACATCTTTTGGTTCCTGGTGAGGGCCCCCAGGTTGCTTTGGGTTCCTCCTCAAACAGGACAACAGAAGTGCAGACTTTGGACGAGAGTTCGTATGATATTAAGCAAATGAGCACCAAGGCAAATGGCATCCATGAAATGAGTCTTAACCGAGAAGAGAAGTCAAGCAGGCAGAAAAAGAATTGGCTATGTTGTTTCAGCACGGGAGGTTAGTTGGAAAGGCATCACGCAACAGCTAATTCCGAGAGAGGTTTTGTAACATCTTGTGCGGGAATAACAGATAACTTGTATAATAGTAATACATTCTAATATACGTTCTTAGTTTTGTTCTAAATTTCTTATAATTTTGGCAAATGGGCTACCATAAAAGTTCGTGCTTTTAACTTTGATAATTTTGTTTGTACGATTCATTTTGTGGAGAGCTTCTCCTGTGAAAAAGGAAACGGAATCCATGAAACCTCCGGAGCTGCCTCTGCAATTAGGTGACAACCAAGCATCCAATAGCCCACCAACTTCACATCGACAACCCAGATAAGTTTCAACCAGTTCTTTGTAAGAAATTTTAATGACTTCACCCACCTTCCTGCCTTTTCTCCGACAAGGATCTAGTATAACTAAAGTTTTCGGAGCGACATCTTATTAATATTATTAATATTACAGCATATTACATTCAAGATCATGATACCTTGATCAGAATCTAGAAATATCAATCAACTGTACCTTGATCAAATAAAATACATATCGAAATTAATATGTTCCTCGCAAAGTAGAAAACATGATTTTACTGTCAGCTAAGCCAATACCCTGCTCAGGTTAAGGGCAATATCAAAGTAATAATGCCTTCGTTCGGTCTTGAAATTGAACTGAATATCGAGAAGACCCACCAATAACCCGACCGACCCATTAAGACTTTAAAGCAGGCTCACCAAAGAGGCCCATGTCCTTGAGCCGACGTGTCTGGACCTTTTTTCATGGACTATTTATCATCTTGGGCCCGAACGTACCTCTCTCTCTCTCTCTCTCTCTCTCTCTCTCTCTCTCTCACGTCTCTATTTATCGAATCGAATCGATGCGCCACGCTTGAAGCTTGCAGAAGAATTTTGGAATTCGGTGTATTGTGGGCGAAGCCATACGAGGCGGTTTCAATGGGGTGGGTGTGGAGGGACGATGAACCTGACGAGTTCGGTTCATACGCTGGCGGAATTATCCCGGGAGACAAGTGCTCCATCAGGAAGGCCGTTATGTTGAAGTGCAGAACCGAGGAGGTCGAGCCTGGAAAGTTCATCAAGAAGTGCGAGAAAACCGAACAGGTTCTCAGGGATTCCATCGGCAAGTACGTTTCTATCTTTACATACCTCTTTTGGTTGTCTTGTAATTATCGTTAATGGCCAAGGGAGCTGATGTTTATTTTCGATTCTTTGGGATTAAGGTTAACCAGTGCACTTTTTGTCTGTTTTTATGATTTATTTGTGTAAATTTAGGGATAATTATGGTTGTCACGGTCTTTGATTGAGTGCTTGTAATGTTCTTCCTTTCTGCGTTTCTTGTCTTGTCTGAATATGAGGATTGTAAATTTTTTTCCTTTTTCCTTTTTCCTTCTTCTGAATTTGTTTGCCCTCATTACTACTATTTCGGTTGATTTGAACTTATTTTTTTCAAATGAACTCTAAATGCTAATCAACGTGAAATACAGACGAGAAATGCTTTGTCTACAAAGAACTATGTAAATTAGAGTATGGTTTTTCGTAGAAAGAAAATTTTAAATGGATAAGGAACTAGGTGAGTTACAAGTTATGAACTTAGGCTGAAGTGGATATATTTTTGTAGGAGGAGGAGGTGTACCCTCTTGCACTGATTATATTAATGTTCTAAGAGAAAATACATTTTACACCCCGGACTACTACCTTTTTTATCTTTTTCAATTTGCACCGAGTTGCGAAAACTGAAATTTAGCACGGTGGCATGTAACACCCCGTTCTCGTAGGATAGAGACGTTACTAACAAACATGATAAAAGGCCCGGTAAAGAGACTCATTACTCTGAAATACCTCATTTATTGAAAGAAACTTAACTGAAAGGATATAAATAATCTTGAAACTTGAAACTGATTAACGCAAAACATGAGCTAATCTTAAACAAGACTAGTTATTGAAATGACATAAAAGAAACTTAATTCTTGTGTAAATGACACTTATTCGTCTCTAAGTCCTTATACTAAATCTACTCCTGGTCATCCAGCTCTGCATCATCATAATCACCATCTGTGGCAATCAACATAGAAGAAAACAAAAGACAAACAACAAAAATGAGTCGAATACTCAGTAAATAATACATCATACCGTAAAATACTATCTAGCTTAGCATAAATTTGATTTTTAAAGCCTTATCATAACTTTCATATAACATTCATGGATTAACATGAGCGGAAACATTCATAATCATGGCAAACATGAAGCTTGAATGCATGAGTAACTTGTTTATCTTGAATTGTACTTATTTCATGGTGAACCACGCTTGAGTCCATGGCACCACATAACTTGTCATGTAGTGAAACACGCTTGAGTCCGTATTTCACTTAACTTGCATAACATGAAGTGAAATACGCTTGAGTCCGTATTTCACTTATCCTGCTTGACATGGAGTGAAACACGCTTGAGTCCGTGTTTCACTTATCTTGCTTGACATGGAGTGAAACACGCTTGGGTCCGTGTTTCACTCATCTTGCTTGACATGAAGTGAAACATGCTTGGGTCCATGTTCACTTAACTTGCATGACATGGAGTGAAACACGCTTGAGTCCGTGTTTCACTTAACTTGTGGTAACCACGCTTGAGTCCGTGGTACCGTCTTAGCATAACTATGGTAAACACGCTTGGGTCCGTGTTACCTTAAAATGTTTATCTTTCTTGATGCATGATAATTTTCTTGGACTTCTTAGACTTTTCTAGCATGGCATATTCTTGTACATGGCATGGCATAACATGATATATTCTTGTACATGGTATAGTATAGCATGACATGGCCTAACATGATTTAATCATTTTATGACATTTCATGGCATGCATGATCTGAGAACTAATGAACATGTCATACATGATTTGGCTATTTATTACATGGCATGCTTGACTTAAGTTATTGCATGAACAATACATGGCATATATGGTCTAAGTACTACATGAATGAAGCATGCATGATCTGGCTATTTTAATTCACTTAAATTATTATATGATCATATCATGACTTCCATGTAATTTTAGTAACATTCAATCCATTAATCAACAATCCATAAAAGCATAACATATATATAGGCTTACTTTCATGTAAATCATCGTAATTCATAGAAATTCGTGAAAGCGATCTAACCTTGACTTAGCTCTTAGCGCAACGTAGATAACCATCAAAACCATATCATATTATCATACCCAATTATAATATTTACATTACGCGTACATTTATATGATCATACTATTTACCTCTTAGCGGTGCTTCCGAAATCTCACGTCGTAGCTCGTGATCTATACGAGGCACTAGACGTTACTAATCTTTCTAGAAAATGTGTCGTAGCAATCTAATTACTTAAAATCTTACTATAGAGATAATTTAATAAATAAGTAATTAATAAAAAGAATAAATATAATCAGAACATAACTAAATAATTTCTAACTGAATTAACCTAAATTCTAGGTTTGCATGTTACATGGCATGGCCTAATCAGAGAGGAGAAAAGCAAAACAAAATAGTGAAAGAGGATCTTTGACAATAAGGATCATGGATAAATTTATAGTCGATTATTGAAGTTTGTTAGGTCAAGGCAGTATAGCACCAAATGACGGTGAGAATTTGTCTTTATTATTACATACAGTAGAAGTTGAGGTCTCTGGAAAATATAACGCAAATTTCCTTCATGCTCAGCTTAATTCTAATATGGTTAGGGTTTTATTTTTATTTTTTTTATGATGTTAATGAGTCTTTAACCAGCCAGATGCGTGGGATTGTAATCAATTACTTCATTTGACCTTTTTTGTTACTTTGTTTGTCTGCGTTTGAGTCTGTTTGTGTCACTACATGTGGGGGTTACAAAACAGGTGGGAATTCTCTCCAATCCCCTTAAATCCCGAGTGAAAGTGGGTTTTGGTTTGAAATAGTCACAGATAGCACCTTCAGTGGACCCTTTTGTTCTTTTTACCTTGGCCTCCTATCTTTGCTAAATTACACTGCTATATGGAAATGGTCTCATCTTCTTCATTCTCGCTTGACCTTTTCAAAAGATTATGCATCTGCAAGCTTCAGTGTCTCATTTGATTTTAGATGGCATTTTTGTGAAATCCATATTGCTTTAGCTATATATGATGCATACGGGTATATACCTCTGCTTCAGTTTAGGATGTATCGTTCTCATTGATAAATGTTACCTCCCTCCCTCCCTTATTGTTGGGAGTAACATATTTGATGCTATGATGCCTTGTTTTTTTTTTGTGTTATTTGTTGTTCCTATTTGTTTCCAAGAACGCACTGCATTTCATATATGTTTGTTAAATAATTGTCTGTTGAGCTTTGTTACTTGTTTCAGCTTAGATACTGGCCATAACAGCTAATCAGATGTATCAACGGATAATGGATGCATACTACTTTGTTTGGTTGCAATGGATTCTTACATGAGTTATCAGTATTTAGGCTGTTTTTGGGTAAAAGATGTGGAATATGAGATGTCATGACGGAGACAATTATACATAGCTTTTCTTATGTAGGTTGGTTTTAGCCTTTCAGGTTAGAAAACTTATGGAACTCCCCAAGAATATAGGAATTCCTACTGATATCTTGGCAACCTTCAAATTCTGTTTCTGGGATTGCAATGCATTAAGGACAGGTGATTGGAGATATATTCTGACTGGAATGTTATATCTCACGCTTGCCTTATTTTTATTTTATTTTTTGTCAGGCCTGTTGAGGTGGTAGTGTCCAACAAAGAATACACTGCAGATGATGTCACAGATGAGGTTCTTAAAGGGTCGGTCTCTTTTGAGACCCCAGGTAATGGGGCATTCAACTTCCATGGGTTACGCAGTGATATCGAAGCCATGACACGTGGCTTCTTTAACAGCCTCAACCGTGTCTTTGAAGAAGCTGAAGAGATGAAAAATGGCTTTTTTAATGTCTTTGGAGCTCCACGTGTGTTTAATGGGGAGTCTTCATCCTCACCATCCATGAGACGAGGGATACCTGTTGAAGACCATCCTAGGGAAGATTCCACTCCTAAACCAACTGAGCCTGATTCAGGACAAGTTGATATTTCTGGATTGGCTAAAGATGTTTGAAGCATGGCAACTGTAGATCTTCACGTTGTTGGCGAAGGGTTTGTAGAGAAAACAAGTACAGTGACTTTTCTGTTTGTAGCCCCGTTTCTTTTTTTAGCGTATAAAGAGTGCGTCCTTTTGATAATGAAATGATCAAATATCCCATATTGTAATGACTAAGTGTAGAGGGCAGTTGAACTTTTGGTATTTTGGTCAACTCTATATTATGTTGATGATGAAATCATTGAAATAATCAAAATATCTTATATTTGTACCGAATTTCATTTCATTTCATTTGAGATAAAAAGAATCCTTCAACCTGCGGTGGGGTCACTATGAGAAGAAAGAGCTTCCAAGTGTTAGTGGCCTCCCTTAAACAACTTTAAGTCGTCTTTGATATAAACTATCTATGCCCATGAATGCACGTTCAGGATATTGAATTGCTAAAGTTGGAGGCGAAGTGGCACGCCACTTCCATTTCTTGACCAAACATTTAGGTTCGGTACGGCATTGAAAATTTTGAGTTTTAAAATGAAGTACTATATTTTAATATTCTTATTATTTTGTATGAAGATTGAGAAAAGTTTAAATTATGAGATGTAACTTTTGAGTTTAAGATGAAAATTTTTAGGTTCAGTTTGATAACAAAAATTTTTTATCTCAAATTTAAAATTCTCATTTTTTCATTACAACTTTCTCAAATCTTTATACAAAATATAATAAATAATTTAAATTTTTTTTAATTTTTTTAAATTTCAAAATAATAATAATATTAAAATATAATATTTTAATATTTTATCTTAAATTCAAAATTTTCATCCCACTTACCAAATAGAACCTGATGGCCGTCCAAACCTTATCACCCAACAACTTGTAAGACTGGTTATCACGTAGTTTGAAATAACGTTCGTCATTCATTGTCAAGACTTGGAATTACCTAAATGACTCTGAAAAAATTTAAAAAAAAAACAAAGAGATTTCGTTTTCTTTATTATCAATCGGTAAACACAGACCTAAAAAAAAGTTAGAATACTAGTTTATGTTGCCCTTGACATTGATAAGTCTTTTAGTATGTATGCAGATTTATCTTTTTTAAGACCATCTCTTCTAGTGGGTTATGGGTATCTCTCGTTTTCTCGCCAGCCAATTCCACTTGACTTGGGCCACGTCAAGTATTTGCACTTTAGGTATCATGACTTGACCTGTAAATATAGTTGGATCTTTTGAATAAACTCCATCAATCTTACATTGATTTAATTTTTCAAGGGCTATAGTCAGATTAAATTGCCATAATCTCACATAAATGTTTAAAAATAGAGTTTTGCTACATACAAATGAAGTCGCGTACTAATTTACTATCAATACTGATTCCTTCATATTCAAAATTTAAATTAATATTGTTTTCAATAAAATTTACTTTTTAATTAATCACAATATATTTATATACATATTAGTATACAATTGTACTTATAACTAGAAACTATAGGGTTAACAAAAAAAAAAAAAAAAGTTAGAAACTAGATTTAAAGGGACCATAAATCTATAAAAGTCAACTGAATAATGGGCTCCGACTTAAAAAGAAAAATGCAAATAAAATAACTTAAGAATGTATTTGGAAGCAATCCAATTTAATCCCCTCACCTAAACACTCTCATTAAAGGTCGTATGTTGGCATATTGACGCGTCATTTTGTTGTGACGTTCCTATATTTTTATTTTTTTTAATTAGTGATTAAGATAAAATAGTCATGAAAGACTCTTATAGTCAATCCAAACAAACAAGCTGTAGCGCACATAGTCTCATTGAGAATTTTAGTTGCAGTTAGAATAAGACTATTCTAAAACAACTTCAAGCATCTTCCTCTTAAGTGGGAAATGGGTTGGAGTTAATTTTTTACTCCAGATTCCTTCTTTTTTATTTTTACTAGTATTGAGTTTGTTTATTTTAGAATAAGTGTTGGGGACTTTCACTCTATTAATTATTGTATCATGTAACCCTTAGTTTATTTATGAATATGCTTGTTTTGGAAAAAAGGGAAAAAGAAAACTAGTATTACAAATAAAAATTTAAAAAAATGTAGCGGAATGGGCCGGCCGGCGGCGGCGGCGAAGTGTCCTACTGAACAAGCCCGCACCCTACTCACAAGATCTTGGCCGTCCGTTGAATTGGGCCCACTCCTCGGAAACGTCGGAAGCAGATATGTATATATAAAGGTATGGGGCCCGCCCATTCTCTCCTAAAAGGCATTGTTTGTAGTTATTTTATTGCGTTGCCCGAATTCACAACCCATCAACCGGTTCAAAGTTCTAACGCGTCCCTTCAAATTTGAGACTTTCTAACAGAAAAACCAGCAGGTCTCCCTCCTGGCTCCCTCCCTGCCTCTCCCCTTTTATCTCGCTCTTTTCCCATTTCGTCAAGAATGTATTCCCGGAAGGAAATAAAGAAAGAGCGGAAAAAACAAGGAAAATAATCAATGCCCCAGCAAATTAGGAAATTCCCCCATGACTCTTTCTTCTTGAACCTCTGTTTCTCTTCATGACCGCCTAATATTTGAATCTTTCTTCTTGTAATTCCTCCACTTTGATTTCGTCTGTTTGATCTCTTTTATTTCTTCGGTATCTTCTTACGACGATCTTTCCTATTGAGGTTTCCTTTTAATAGCTGTCTAGGTAATCTGCCACTCTGTTCAATTGGTTTTCATATTGGTGGCTTAGTTTCATACACCTAAGCCCCAATTGCTTTTTAGTTGGTTTTTATGAAGCTTTCGTTTTTTTATACTTTTCGCTTCTATATCAGGCACCCATTTGGAGAAAAAGGGATGGAACTTAGGATCTCAATCGTATGTGAATAGTAGTCGGTAGTAATAGAATGAGATGGGAAATATATGTGTGGGGTCGAAAGCTTCTTCCAAGTACGGACTCCTCAATTCGATTTCGAATACGATTTGGTGGTCTAGATCCCCAGACTGCATTGCTTCTACCAACGGAATAACCAGTGCACCTTCTGTAAATAAAGAACAAGAATCCCCTTTACCCGTTGCACAAAACAAACCCCCGGAAATGGTGAAGATGGTCGATGATGAGACTGAATTGGCACGGCCGCTTAGACATGAGGAGGAGAATAAGTTGGCAAAATATGAAAACCAGGACGAAAATACTAATAGAACATTGGATCCAATGAGACACAAGGAAGAGACTGTAAAACCTACACAGCCGGCAAGACCAAAGGAGAAGGAGCAGGAAGCTACTGATAAGCCATCAAGGCCGAGGAGTAAACCTTTTAATGTGAAGAGGTTGCCGAGTGCGGGGCTTCAGGCTGGGTCGGTGTTGCAAACAAAGACGGGTCATTTGAAGGAGCACTATAACTTGGGGGCGAAGCTTGGACACGGGCAATTCGGGACGACTTTTCTTTGCGTGGAGAAGGCGACCGGGAAAGAGTACGCGTGCAAATCCATTGCCAAGAGGAAGTTGTTGACGAAAGAAGATGTGGAGGACGTGAGGAGGGAGATTCAGATAATGCATCACTTGGCGGGGCAGCCTAATATAGTCTCAATCAGAGGGGCTTATGAGGACGCTGTTGCAGTTCATGTTGTAATGGAGTTGTTTGCAGGGGGTGAGCTTTTCGATAGGATCATTCAGCGGGGGCATTATACAGAAAGAAAGGCAGCTCAGCTCACTAGGACTATAGTTGGCGTCATAGAAGCTTGCCACTCTTTGGGGGTCATGCATCGCGATCTTAAGCCTGAGAATTTTCTTTTTGTCAATGAGCAGGAGGATTCGTCTCTTAAGGCCATAGATTTTGGATTGTCAGTATTCTTCAAGCCAGGTTTGTTATCTTTTTCCCGTCCAGATCCATTTGTTTATGTTTTCTTGAGTGTTTCTTTGCCTTCCAACTCATTTTTCTTGTCATACCAGTAATAATTACCACCCATGTTTAACATTTTAAAATTTCAGTAACTTTCCAACATATTGCCATAAACAACTGCCTTGTGAACATATTCAGTTCTACTCCTTACTCTTGTAATTATTGTGCCAGAAGTAGTAATATAGACGAAATAGTGCACTTTGTCGTGCCTTGGTTTTTGGTGTCTATTTAATAATGAATCGGTCCAAGTTTTGGCCCTTTTGGGACGGTCTTTCTTGTTTCTGACTACTTTGAACAGTGAAGTGTCGGTTATTAGATTTAGTCTTGCTAGATTATCATCAATATAGTCTGTAGATCATCATTGCCGATGAGAGACTCCCGCTGGAAGTTTTAAGAACCTGTCAAATAAGAAACAGAGCTCTATGAGATAACCATGATGCATATTACTTTTTCTTGATTATAAGGTGATGCTCACTAGATGTTACTCGATTATTTGGTTGCCATTTACCCGCTTCCTTTATGCTTATATGATATGCATATTTTCCAATTTTTTGCAGCCTTATACATACAATTTTTCTATGTCGATTTTATTACTGACAGTCCCAGATTACAGGAGAGATATTCGGTGATGTGGTTGGAAGCCCATATTATGTTGCCCCTGAAGTTTTGTGTAAGCATTATGGTCCAGCAGCAGATGTTTGGAGTGCTGGAGTGATCCTTTACATTCTTTTAAGTGGAGTGCCTCCATTTTGGGCTGGTAAGAGTCCTAATATACTGTACAGCATTATTTAGTTTTCTTTGTTTTACTTTCTTACACGTCTCCATCTTTCTAACAATTCAAAGTTACCGTCCTTTTCTTCTTTCGATTCACTTTGAAATAGAAAGCGAGCACGAGATCTTTGAAGAGGTTTTGCATGGTGATCTTGACTTCTCATCAGATCCCTGGCCGAATATCTCTGAGAATGCGAAAGATTTAGTTAGGAAGATGCTTGTCAGAGACCCAAGAAAGCGGATAACTGCACATGAAGTTTTGTGTAAATTATTTTGTTTTTCTTTCTTCCTTTTCCCTCTCCATGGATATATATATATATAAATCTTGAATTAAAATGCTAGTTAACTTTCTAAACAAGATGGCCATGAATTTTAGTATAAAGTGTTCTCTCTGACTAAGACGAATATTTTCCTGATAATGTTTGTTTTGATCCTTGCAGGTGACCCTTGGATTCAGGTTGATGGGGTGGCTCCTGACAAACCTCTTGATTTTGCTGTCTTGAGTCGCTTAAAGCAGTTTTCTGCAATGAACAAACTTAAGAAAATGGCTATTAGAGTAAGTTATTGCTATTTTGTCATCACGGAGCCAATCCCACAAGTATTGCTGACAATTTTTTTTTATATGTTAAATATGTAAAAGAAGTTTTTTCAAACACTATTATCTGCAGGTTATTGCACAGCACCTCTCTGAGGAAGAAATTGCAGGTTTAAAAGAAATGTTTAAGGTGATAGACGCTGACAGCAGTGGTCAAATTACCTTTGAAGAACTCAAAGATGGACTAAAAAGATTTGGTGCCAATCTCAATGAGTCTGAAATATATGATCTTATGCAGGCAGTAAGTATTGTAGGGGAATCTTCTTTTACTAATATGCTACACTTGAAACCCACGAACTTTCTGCTAGCATTTAGAATTTAAATTATTGATGCTTCACTGCTTGGTTAGACTTCTTGCCGCTAAAATGGAAGAGGAGGGCGAGAATATTGACTTGGGTTATATGGTTCTAACTGACAGCTATTTTATTCAGTGAATTCTCTAAGTCTATTCAGTAATTATTCCTCTTTATGCTTGGATCACTGAACTCGATTTTGGCTTTGGGAAGTCATGCTTTGTCTAAAGTTTTATGTTCTAACGGACAGTCATCCTACTTATTGTGATTTATTGGAGGCCCGAGAGTCTGTCTTCATGGGTAAAAAATACTTAAAATGGCCAATATCCTCACCATCCAACCGGTTTTTTACTATGCAAAGTTTATTCTGATTGTACCATGCTTTTAATGTAACAGTTTATCTCCCCTGATGGTGTCACTGAGAACAACATAGCTGGGTTTTGTTGCTGTTTACCGTTGTTATTTTATGAGTGGGATTCAGAGATTAACCTTGCTGGAAAAATTACAGAATTGACGGATCGATCTTATTTTTTAAGAAACATTATATTCTTGGTGATTTGGCCAGTGTATATATATTACTTACATATCAAACAATGGAAGTGGGGTGACGTACTAATAGCAGATTGTATCTTTAACTCTGTTTAACTTCAATGCCGTGTGTACTAATCATATGTACGTTTAAACAATGGCCCTATTTGTTCTGTAATTACAGGCTGATGTTGATAACAGTGGCACAATTGATTATGGAGAGTTCATTGCTGCTACATTGCATTTAAACAAAATTGAGAGGGAAGATCATCTATTTGCAGCATTTTCATATTTTGACAAAGACAGCAGCGGCTATATCACCAAAGATGAGCTTCAACAGGCCTGTGAGGAGTTCGGCATTGAGGACACCCACTTGGAAGAAATGATCCGAGAAGCAGATCAGGATAATGTAAGTACTTTGCTTTATAATCACTTAATTTATATGTAACTTAGAATTGAATAACATATCCTCCCATCAACTCCAAATATAATATATAGAAAAAGCTATTACAACCATAATTCTACCATCGGAATCTCTGAGATGGGGAGGTCTCAGATCTTCTGCATGATAATTAATGGATTACTTCAATTCATTCTAATGGTGTTATAAAGTGGTAGCTGAGGCAGATTTTATTGGCATAATTGATGAGAAAATACAATAGATAGAAAATTTTCTAACCCCACAAACACCCTCCTATCATGGGCTGAACAAACTTTTTGCTAACAAGCTAATCAGGGTCCACTGTTTTAGGTAGAGACACTTGGCTTACAAAAGCCAATGATCAATTCATTATTTTCTTTTTGTTTTGTAGATGCATGGCATTAATTATGATAAGAAAATGGAATTATTATGCCAG
This sequence comes from Carya illinoinensis, assembly GCF_018687715.1. Classification (NCBI taxonomy): domain Eukaryota; kingdom Viridiplantae; phylum Streptophyta; class Magnoliopsida; order Fagales; family Juglandaceae; genus Carya; species Carya illinoinensis. The sequence continues at coordinate 1,840,616 of NC_056761.1, forward strand.
CTGGATAGGCATTGTCATTCGAACTAACTGGATTACAATTACATAGACAAGTTGACCAAATAAATTAAACTGTGTTCTAAACTTGTACGAAATATTCTTTTGACTATGAGGTATTAATGTCGTAATTCATGTCAATTTCGGATTTCCCACAAATTCTAAGACGTTCTTTACATTTATCTTCCAGGATGGACGAATAGATTACAATGAATTTGTAGCCATGATGCAGAAAGACAACCCCAGTTTGGGTAAGAAGGATCAAAAGTATAGTTTTAGCATTGGATTTAGGGAGGCCCTTCCTGTTTGTTGAGACAGTGAGGCCTTCTGTTTTTTTTTTCTCTTTGATTTTGTGTACTAATTTTTGAGATTTAAGGATCATCAGGTGCTGGTAAATAGTAGATGCCTGATTCCTTACTTGTCAGCATGTTGAATTTGCTCAATAGTTGCAGTTGATGATTATGCCTGTACTGTAAGATTGCAGAATAGCTGTATTTTCTCATGTAATCTGTGAAGGAAATTACTTAATTTCCTGCAGCTTCATCTCTCTAAACATCTTCAGATGGCATTGTTCTTTCCTCATCTACCCTACCGAATTAGCATTCGGTAGATTTCAATTGCTGCCATTTGTCAACCACCTGTAGGCCCAATATCAAGCACTGTAAAAGTTTGATTACTATTCTGACAAAAATTAGTAATTATCATTACAATTATAAATTTAAACTGGTTAGCAACAATCAAAGACATCAATGGAGTGCGATGGTCCCCCGTTTGGCGAGGGAGAATATTGAGGAGAAACAATTAGAAAATGACATTTTTTTATTTTTTCTCATTTTTCATGACAGCCTCACATATTAACTGAAAAATTAAATAATATCGATGTCTTTTTTAGCTAAGGATCATTTTCATGTAACCACTAGAAACCAGCTCATTGTACATTTAAGAGTAGAAAATACACACCAAAAACAGAAAAAACACTTGAATATGACTATAAGAATATGATCAATCATTTCTTGCCCTACCACTTATATTTTGGTGAAAGGAAGAAGCAAAATATCCAACAGTTGTACAAATCTTGCAAGCATATGATAAGTTGTTGATGTATCATTACAGGCTACATCACCAGCCATACACGTACTGATCTATTCAGACATGAAATCGTATTTAATTCATAGGAAACTAACATCGCTCTACGCATGCGGCATGCTTATATATAATAATATTTGCTTATGAATTAAATACCGAATGATTATCTTATTCATGGAATAATGCTATTTTTTATTCTAAATTTTGTTATTCTTAATCATATATAGAACTTGATGTAAAACTTCACAAAATAAAAGGAAGTAAATTAGGTCGAAAAATTGAAATTATGAATTCTATTGAATCGACTCATGGTGATTATTTGTTGAAAAATATATTAAATACAAAAACTCTATGTATAGTTATTTTTACATATTTTTTTACGCATTTCACTAATGTGATTATCTACGTCACTTTTTTAATATAAAATAACTATTTTAACTAATCATATTAGTAAAATGCATAAAAAATACATAAAATTTTCTCTAAGATCCCGTTTGAATATTGAGTTTAGTTGAATTATTTATGAATAGTAGTAAGTTAAAACAGTAGAGTGAATTTTGTAAGATCTATCTAAGATAAGTTTAGATGTATTTAGATATTAAGATTAGTTTAGATATATTTATAGAAAATTAAAAGAGGTCGTAAGTCTGGTGTATAAAGAAGTGTTAAGTTAAAAAATATTATAAATTTTAGATGTAAATAAATTTTGAATTGAAATAAATTTAATAATTTAAAAATTAAATATTTAAACATTTAAAATCAGACGGAATAACTCCAAAGGTGCCAATATTACCGATGCAAGTTTCCGTCCGTCACAAACAAAACGTGAAGGTGTTGTGAGTGTTGTGACTTGTCCCACAAACTTTCGGTCATGATTCGTCTCCAGCCGCAAGATCTGTAGCTATCTTCCCCCACCCACCATAATCAGACCCGCACGTTGTGACAGCTCAAACCCGGTGAGGTAGATGGGGTCCACATGTCGAGGTTGTCCGAACGTGGGAAGGCGAATCATGTCGCTTGGTCGTGCCATGTCATCACCCATGGGAACACTCACCCGCATACAGACTCCGTCCCCACCCCACCTCCCCAAACGGCCAAACCCAACCACGTTTTCGAACAGTTCTTCAGTTATAACTTATCTTCATGGCATTGGTCCATTTCTTAATTGACTATCATGCCCTTGCTTAGAATGACAAACGCTTCTTTCTTTTCCAATTGATGATGAAGATTTAGCTGAAAAAATGTAATTGGTGAGCCAGACTGTTAATAACTTAGCTTAGTAGTTTCAGCTATGATTAGATCCAGTGGTAGTTCCGTCATTTTAGCACTCCTATCATTCCATTCACTTCATTGAAAAACTCGTCCCTTCTTCGGCTTCTCTGTCTCGCGTGTTTCTCGTACCAGACCAGCGGAGTGTGTGTCAGCAACTCACGCTGTTACTTTCGAAGTGTCGAGCTCAAACAATCACAAGCAATTCGACTTCGCTAGTGCTTCTAATCTACACCACTCTCAATCTTTCTACCAACTCCACTCTATTTCAGGCTTATATACCCAATTAACCAACAATCTTTTATTCAATATCTACCCTCATCATTCAGGTTTGGAAAAATACTTGATCTTCATCTTGAGTTCAGTGTTTCGCCGTGTCAGCGAGGCTACTATTTAGTAAGTCCAAACACTCAAACTCCAAGTTTTCCTAGGTACATGCTGAAACACTTTTAGCATTGCATCTCTTTGACTTCCAATAAATGGGCTTCGAATTCTCAAAAACACGGTTGCTTTGTCCTATAATTTGTATATTTTGAAGGTTTGGTTTGTAGCGCCAGGTAGTATTGGTATCTGTGTACTCTTTACCGTTCAATTTTTACGTATCCTCAACTGGATGTGCTATAGTTTGTAAAACCTTTGCAGTCTATGATGACTTTATTAATCCTCTGTTTGATTGCTGAGCAAATGAAGTGCAAGATGTTAAGATTCGGGATCTTCATATCTGGGTAGAAAGTGAAATTCCTTGTTTCTAAAATCTCATGTTAATCTGATCATACGAACTTGGCTTTATTGGTATGCGTGTGCGTGTGTTTTCTTACCATTTTACGGTGTAGAAGTATTATGAAAGATCCAGAGGATTTTGAAAGAGGGGTGGGATGTTCAGTGGCATCGGGAAAAGGGGTCTGAATTTTGAAACGGTTAGTGCTGCGCAGATGTTCCTTTTACTGAAGGGATTTTCGTAGTCATTTGTGAAGCATGGTGGGGGAAGGAGGGGAAATACTAGTGAAAGGCTTGAGAATGTATCATGGAGGGAGAAGGAAAGCCATTACGATCTGAAGCTTGCATGCAGTTTCGTGAATGTGATGCGTAGAAATTGTTACAGCAGTTGAATCTAGTTAAAAAACCAATACTATACGAAGGAGGTACTAGTGTGAAGGAAGAGCTTCAATATACATACATGCGTACATACATATATGTATGTATGTATATATCTGCGGTTGTCTTTAGTGAGGTTTTGCAACTTTGTTGAGTAATGGAAACCTTGCTTCTCTACCAAAGAGGGTGCGGGAATCCTTTGGGCCATGTATTGGTAAGAGTTCAACATGTTTTATGTGTATAGCATGCTGGTGTACATCGGGCTCTGCACGTTGTTTCTTTGTTTTTCTCTGCAACCAAACGAAAAGAAAATTCTGGCCTGAAGATTTTCGAGCTTCTCTGTGCGACCAAATGGAGGTTTTACTCGTGTAGAATAAACTGAAATAAATTATCACTTACAAGGAAAGAAAATCAGTCAATCTTGGAAATAACATCAGATAATCTACAAAATTCAAGAACAAATTCTTCTCTATTTTCTTCTGACTGACTGACTGACTGCTTGAGCAGAGTGTTTTTTGGCCTAACTGCGGTATTGACACTTAGATTTGGCTGGTTCTGCAGAAATTATTCTTCCCTATCTGTACGCCTCTGTCACGCAATGGAGTCCAAAAATGGGGTTACTTTGGTGGATGAGAGTTGTGTTATTGAGAGAACATATGTGGAAGAATCAGCTTTGGACATGAACAAAGAGAGTGAGCATTTCTGTAACGCTGAAGTTCCCTCCATGAATGGAATATCTGAACCAGTCAAGAAAGCTGAAAGCTTTAATTCTTCTGAAGTGATGGTTAAAGCCTCTGCAACAGCCTCAACAAGTAAAAATTCAAAATCTACAAAGGTTCTGTGCAAAGAATTTTCTCTCATTAGCTGAATTTTCCCATGTTGGTTGCACCTTGTATTAATAATTTGGGTCTATTTATCTTTTTGCTGTCGACTCAGGAACCCAGAACTATACATGGGGATTCTCCAAAGACCAAAAAACTGGCCAAGGATAAAGCCAATCTGAAAGCCACGACTCCATTTTCTCGAAACCGGAAATCAGTCCTCACCCAGAATCTTTCCCTCCCAGCAAGAGGAGGTCGTTTTGATGTTACGAACAAGAGCATTGATGTGTATCCAGTGAAAAGAGAAGCCAAACATGCTCAAAGGCACGTTACTTCCAGTTTAAATCATCCAAACAGCCCTGCATCCGCCGGAATCCCCTCCAAGGATGCAAAAACAGTAAGTGGAGCTTCTGGTCGGCGATATTCTTCAGCATCTATGCCTAGTATTGGACGCACTGTGGTAGCTTTTTCTTTCTTTGTTTTTTCATTTGTGTCATCAGTATGGTCCTTCCCCTACTCTGTGCTAAAGTAAGTTCTTGCTAGGATCAGCCTGGGAAGTCCGGTTCTTCCAATGAAACTAGTAACTGCCCCCACGATGAGGAATCCCTGTGAGTTCCGATATTTGTCAAAATAATTTTGTTATAGATTTCAGGAGAGGCGTTATTTTTTGCTGAATAATTCTCATGAGGCTGTTATGTGATGTGATTGCAGATCATCAGTTAATCAGGACTTGAATTCTATAAAAGCAGCACAGCTGGTGAAAGAGGAGGATGATGTTCGTTCCATAACTTCGTATGATTCTTGATCAGACTTCTTTCTTTTCTTTTCTTTTCTTTTCCTTTTTTTCCCTTGTTGCAAGCATAATCGTTCATTTGTCTCACCACTTCCTCTTCAGTTTTTATAATTTCCTTGTTATTACATTGGTATTCCCGTAATGTTCTTTGTTATTATTATCAGAAGTTCTACTCCTCGTGAGCGGAGGAGGAGCAGTTTAGGATTTTCTTTCAGGTTGGAGGAACGAGCTGAAAAGCGAAAGGAGGTTGCTGATGCACTGTAGTCCTTGTTAACATTTTTTTTACTTTTCTAAATGCAAAACACTGATCACTTTCCGTTTTTGTTGACCAGTTCTTTTCAAAATTAGAAATGAAGATTCAGGCACGAGAAGTAGCAATAACTGACTTGCAAGCAAAATCAAAGGTATTGGGACATTATTTTTATCAACCCAAAAGATAATTTTCTTTTCATCAATCTGTTTTTCTTCGGTTTTTGTCTTCCTATCTCATGTCTGTCCCATTTCAGCTATTTACTACATTTTCATTCTGGGTATCTTGCAGGAAAACCAGGAGGCGGAGATCAAGCGACTGAGAAAAAACCTGACATTTAAAGCTACACCGATGCCAAGTTTCTACAAAGAGCCACCTCCAAGAACTGAAATAGAGAAGGTAACTTGCTTTTCGTTTTTACGCCCGACTTTGTGACTTCATGAACAGTAGTACCTAACTTTCTTTTGTATGTGCAACCCTTACTCATTGACCTAGATACCAACCACACGCCCAATATCTCCAAAGCTGGGAAGGCATAAGAGCTCTGTGACCGTGATAAACAACTCTTCTGAAGGTGATGGATCTGGTCTTAGCCCACCTACGAACCCATCTCCGAAGCTCGGGAAGAACAAGAATTCCATTACCGTAAACAACCCCTCGGAAGGCAGTGGGTCTTGTCGTAGCCCACATCTTAACCGAGAACAGAGCGATTCAAACCAAGGGTTACGCGCAGAATCTGATAAAAATGTTGTTGCTTCGAAGAAACCGATCAGAAAGTCCCAACCCAAGCTTCAGACTCGGGAAATTGCTGTCGCTAAAACTGTAAGAAAGCCTGCCAAATCTAAAACAGAGGCCCCGGGAGAAGATAAAGCATGCGGGGGAGAAAATGAAGAAAGCCAGAACCCGTCTACGTGTATTTCGGAATGCAAAGATAATATGGACCCAGAATCTGCAATGGATACCGCCCAGAACAACAATGCAGCGGCTCTTAATTCACCTACCCTTGAGATTAAGCCTCATGAAGTTTCCGCAGGAGGTTACTGTTAAAGACATCATTTTGGGACTTATATTTCATCGGTTTAAAGTGTGAAGTTTCATTGAACTTTTCAGAAAGAAGAGAGTTCCATATTATTGTGAATATTGTGGTTTTGAGAAAAGCATGCTAGTCGAATATTTGTTAATCTACAGGTTGATATAATTATACTCGGGTCTCTTTTTCATCATTGTATCATTGCCATATGGAAGTGTTTGCCGCTGTAATCTAGTCGACTTTTACGCGTAGTTTAAGTTAATGAATCTGCTGCTGAGTGCTGCATGATATCATTTGCAGGCAATTGATGAATCTCGCTCTTCTTCATTATGAGGATATACAGGTAAACAAAAAAAATGTCCATCGCCTTTCTTTCCCGATATAAGGATGTACATTGAAGTTCCAAAGTTAAGAACTTTCTTACCGCTCATTACACAAGGTTAGGTGGCAATTTGGCAAGGTTTTCTTTCTTCTCATTGTTTGGAACTAGGGTATCAAATTTTCTTGATTTCATGGCCAAATCAAACTTTCCTCAGTGCTTGAAAGAAACCATAAAACAAAAACCAAGTCTGGTGACCATTGAAATATAAATGTACAATTGCTTTTGCATTCGTAGTTGACGTTTTTCTCAGTCAAGCTCCACTCTGTGATGAGAAATGAGGAACCCTGCCGAGAGGAATCATTAGATCCTTCATAATCTCATACTCTTCCACACTTATTTGGGCACCATCCAACACCTATTTAGCCAACAACAAAACAAGGAGTCTGGTCAAAATTTTCCTCGCTCAGAACAAGTATGTGAAAAATCGAATCCACACAGACAAAATTCAAAAAATAAAGGTATCTCATGAATCTCTACATCCAGAGTTCTCTCTTAAATAAAAGGCTGCCGCTACTCCTAAGAACTTGGATTTTTCACATTCAAAATCAAATGTTTCTTTTATTTTCCACAAATAGCCTCATATGCCAATTCAATCTCTTTGGATCTGATCTCTTTGTACAATACCCAACTGTAAATCCAACATGTATTGTTTTGTCAAGCATACCATATCGCTACTGAGAATTCACCATAAGTTAAAACATATAAGATGATAACACAATATAACGTATGATCTCACCTTTGTCAAAAACATCCTCCTATTAGTCAAGTGTGAGGTAAGTGCAGGGATCCTACAAACAGAGAGAGCTTCAATAAACAGAAGAACAATCACTTGCCACTGTTTCGATCTGAAAGCTGGAAGTGCATCCAAAAAAGTCATTGTATCCAACAAGCGCCCCTGCATAAAACTTGTCAGAGATGGCTCACCAATCAAAAAATCTCATCTAATGTCTGTATAAACCACACTAACTTCAGATGATATTTTGCAAAAAATTAGAAAATGAAATAAGCAAGTCTAAAAAGCATTTGACTGTCATGCAGGGTAGTGTTGACATCCCTTAGACAAAAGGAAACAGACAACCAGCAAACTGACAGGTTCAAAATCAATACCAATCCTCGCTCCAAAATAGATATTGGTGTTGGCAGTCTCAAATCCGCAATTAGTCCAGGCAAAGCCCGAGCAAGACAACCAGCAAGAGTTTGCTTTATTTCAGAAGAACGACCATCTGCCAAGACAATCTTATTGGGGTACTCCCTCCCATTAACGGAATGGTACTCTTCATGAAAACTCTCATCCTTCCCATATATATAAGCCAAAGAAGACGCTGTTGTCCATGCAAAGAGAGCCATCCACATTTTGGCAAAAGGTGATAACTGAATGACAAAAAGGTACATAGTCAGACATTAATAAAACTAGTGAAACAAAAATGATTGTGGCCCTGTTTAGGACAGAGAAACCTTACAGTCAAATTGAAACCCTCTGGCGGAGCATCATACCACGAATCTTCAGGGTTAAACAACTCAGAATGTGGAACCCCAGGTTTTCTCGGCCACTTTAAAGGAGTTGGTTCGGATTCGAGCATATCAATATCATCCATCAATTCCCCTTCATCTACATCTCCTTGATGTGGCAGTATAATAATTCCAGCTTCAGAGACTGGATATTGAATGCGAGAAAATACAGGAAAAGAAAAGGTCAGTACTTTAATAGAGCTATCGAACCAAATATTCGTAAGATAACACAAACTTAAAGACACAGTGCTTTACTGGCATCTCTGGCATCAGATTCTCCAGAAGCAACAGCCTCTGCTGCCTCGTTTAATGCTATTGCACAAGCTTCTGCCGAGTCAAAGCGTAACTTTTCATCATTATCTTCCACATCTTTACCACTTAATCTTTCAGGAGCTTCCTTTTTATCTTCCATGTCACTAACCTCACAAAGATTTCCATCCCCACTGCCATCAACTTTCTCATCAGCCCAGGTAACAGTGCGACCAGATTTTTTCATACCCGAAGGTTTAAAAGAGGATTTGCACGTAGTTTCCTTTGACATAGCTGCTTTCTCATCGGCGGCTTCCTCTTCTGCTTCTGCAGTACTTACACTGGAACTAGTTGGGCAGGGGTTTGAAGTTGAAGGCAACCCTGTGATGATATACTCACCTTTGGTGGCCATTCTACTCTCTTCCCCTTTTGATTCTCTTGATTTCCTTTCACCAGGATTCTTTGTGGGAGCGGATGGTTTTTCACGTATGGCAACTTGATCCTCCAAGTCTTTACAATTCACTTTTCCTTTCGGTTCCCTTATTTTATCGTCAGAAGGAGTCTTTGTTGAACCTGATGGCATTTTTGAGACACTATATTCATCTTCAGTGATTATAGTACTGATGAAGTCCATCTCATTGATGACGAAGTCTTTTTCACTATTCAATTTGGTATGCCTAGCTTTGGACCCTACAACATACAATCCAAGCTCATTTTGATGCTAAAAGTTAATTTTCTTTAAGATACAAATTAAAATCGCACATCTGTGATGGATCTGGTCTAACAGACAAAAGTGGCACACTTAAAAAGAGATGCACGCTCCCAGATAAAACTTTAAAGATCATACCTCCTTTGGGATTTTTCAAAAGTGAGGACTTGGAACTGCGTTCCCTCTGTGGAACATAGCCTTCAATTGCATTTGATGGACCAACCCACTCCTCCAAAGGCACTTCCCCAACCTTGGTTTTTGGTTTCTCCTGAATTGTCAAGCCAGACAATCCTAAATCCCCATTCTTTCCCAAACCATCCTTGGAGTCCAAACTCAAGTTCCCAAATAACCTCAAAACCTCATTAAGTTTATCCAAGTCCAAAACTGAGCATCTTTCATCTTGCAAGCTCTTAGCAAAAGCTTGACTGTTAACAGCACAGCTTGAAGAGCAATACATGTATGTCTCCTGTAGGTCATAAACCTTGTGTTCCTTCAAGGAAATGCGGTAGCGTCCCTTTCGAGGGCGATCAGCTGGCAGAGAATTGCGGCAAAGAGGGTAGCCACAGAGGTTCACAATTGAACGCTCAGTCACAACGTCTTCATAGTCACTGCGAGACATCAGAGATCCAGCAGCAAAAAGATGGTTTTCATCTTGGATGCCTTCAAGGAGGGAAAGTTGCAGTTTGTAAACAGCATCTTTCACTGAGATTGATTGATCCTTTGCCATCGAAGAAAATATTCTGAAGTAAAGATCGAGTTAGATGAATTTCAGAGTGAAAATCTTTCAAAAAAATTCACATTTCCCACGCCATGCCATGTCAGCCGGTGTGAAGCGAATGTAATAAAATGAATAGGAAGTGTAGCATTACTCGTATGAAAAAGGAATAATAATTATAACAACAGCTCCACCAATTTTAGCGCTGCAGTGTTTCCTCATAAGCCAGGCAGAGGCGCGCGCGCGCGCACATATATATATATATATATATATATATATATATATATATGTAGGTGCACAGGCAAACATAAAGAGGAAAAGAGACGAAAATATATATCAGAAGCTCACGAATTATAAATCATTACGCGCATATCAAAGCTTATGGATTATCAATGACGCCCTCATATCTCTGTTCCAACTTGAAAATTTCTCCACAAGTATGCCTTTACAGCCCAAAAAAATACAAAGAATCTTACTTCTTTTCCAAATCGAAGGCACATGCATAGAAAACACGTATTTGCAAATCAAACTCGGAAATCCTACATTTTCTCCAAGTCCAAACAGAATCAATAGATATCAAACTTACAGCTAACCTAAAGCACCCAAGAGCTCGTGCGCACACATACAACTATAAAATATATACCCGGAAAAGAAACCCTAAGTGAAACAGACCTAGCCTTAGACTTTGATGTTGATTGTTGGGGCTATATGCAGTGACTTTGTGTAAACAGGTGTAAGTTCGAATTCACCGTAAGTAATCAGGCAGAATCTTAGATCGAGGTGCTGCAATTTAGGAAATTTCATAAGAAAACCATAGATACCAAGGTGGCCGAAGAATTTTCTCAACGTTTATGGTGATACAAAATCAGAAGCAATTCGAAGTTATTACTTCTATGAAACACTCAAGTGCTGTTTCCGGTGTTATCTGAGACCCAATCAAATTCAGATGAAGTTTACTCTTTAAAACCGGATTCGGAAATTTCAGTTCAACAGATACACAGTTACCAGGAAGCGGGAGAGAAGGTTGCTTGGAGGGACGCAGGAGGAGAGTCGGGAGACAACGAAATTGGGGGTTTTAGAAGGGCTTCGATGGCGGTTATATGAGCTCGGGGCTTATAAGAATATCTAGTCTTGGGCCCTTTTAATAAACACCAAGGCCCATATAACAGATTTAGGGGCTCTAATCGCTTTATACCTCAAATTGCCCTTTTCCAACAGCACATCTAAAGAGCTTTAACGTTGTGACGGTTGTTATCAGCATCTTGTAAATCTCTGTAAATAATATTCAGCATAATATTCAATTTGGAGGTTTTATGAGTCATTGCGTAAAGCACGTCAGTTATATTATTTAAATGATAAAATTTAATTTATAATATTTAAATTTTAAAATTTATCTTTTAAATTAAATTATGTCTTATAAATATTTTACTAAATATATTCTACATACCAAATTAAGAGTAAAAAATTTTCAAAACAATTTGAATATTTTCTTTTTCCGAAGGAAAATGTCATAATCAGGGATATCTCCATATCAACAATTTGGAGCTCCACCAACACATTACTAGACTGATCTGGGTTTCACTAATGTTAATACTGTCTACAAATAAATGTCCAATAGACAGTACTCTGTCTAAACAAAGACTCAACCTTACTCTTTATAGAAAAGGATGACTTGACCTCTACGAACACAACCATCCAAGAGACAAACTTTTTTTTTAATATACAATAAGGAAAAAAAGAACGAAAAATGATAAATTACAGTTTGGACTAATTTTGATATACTTTGACAGAGCGTGAAGGCAACAAACTTGTCTCTTTTCAACTATAAAAGTCAAATCTCAAATATCTAGTGGTGGTGATTCTAGTGATTCGGCGCGTGTGACTAGAAGAGCTATCGGAAGAGGTGATGCGTTACAACCACGCGCAGTTGTTAGTGGTGCGTAAGGACCACGCATGGTGATTTCTACAAAATCGCCACTATTCTCCGATCGATTTGCAATCTAATAGTCTTTTTGTGCATTGCATGTCTCTCTTGAGTAGTCAGAAAATTATATATCTAACTTTTGAATGAAGAAAAATAAACTAAGAAATGAAGATAGAAGAAAGAGAAAGAGGAGGATAAATGAGAAGGAAAAAGAGAAGAAACTCGAGGCCTCCTCCTACTCTGACGAAAATCAAATATGAAGGTTTATTTTTAGAGTGAGAGAAAGGGTTTCGAAAGGAAAGAATACTTTTGAAGCTTTCAAGTTTAAAATCAAATAGATAATTACACATAGGTTGCATTTAGATGTTAAACTGAGCTGAGTTGATCTAAATTATTTATAAATAATAGTGAGTTAAGATGGTTGAGTAAGTTTTGTAAGACCCACTTAAGATAAATTTAAAATATGTTGGATGTTATAATGAATTTAGATATATTTATAGGAAGTAAAATTATTAGAATCTACTATAAATATCTACTATTTACTGACATTATTGGCTCCTCACAGTGTGCCAAACTTGGAAAAAAACAAATTCTACACTTCATTATGGTGCAAGAATTAATGAACAAATATCATACTGTGAGTTTGAATTGTAAGACCCAACAACACATGTCAATGAGTAATACACTTAAAATGCGTTGTCCAGCTGATGTCAATTGTCAACTCATGTCTGGAGAACCATAAAGTCCATTTCGATAATTGCCAGTGCTATTTACGCTGGGCCTAATCAACGTGTTTAAGTTAAACTGTACTTATTTGTGTGTTTAGAAATTCAAATCAACTTAAAAGTAAAATGTATTGAACTGAGTTTGGCATCCAAACAAGCCCTAGACTGTCAAATAATTTTAAAGTTAGCTAGTCAATTCTCAGTTTAAATGACATGGGATCTTAAATACAACCGACAGGTCTTTTTTTTTTTTCTCTCTCTCTCTCTGATTGTTCTAGTTTTATACATGTTTTATTAATGGACTTTGATTACTTGATGGATTTAGAGGTGGCGTAAGTTTGTTTGCAACTCGAAGTTAAAGATGAAAAAAATGGTTAGGATATCAAAATCCCACGTCATTTTCGTATAAAATGATGAGACTCCTTTTGGGATGGACATTGCTGCCGAAGCCGAGAGTACTTTCAACCCGATGCAATTATTGTAATTATAATTTTTTTAACATTTTTTTAATATTTTTTAAAAAATATATAAATTCAATATAAATTATTCTATTTATTATACTTTTATCCTATTAAATAAGATATAAAATATTTATTACTATTAAATATTATTTATTACATATTCTTTATCATATAATAATGATGAATATATTACATTTTATTTAATAAAATAAAAATAGAATGAAAATATGACGTATACATTACTCGATCAATAATATTCAATTACTTAACCATTTAAAAAAAAGAGTACATATCATCATCCCAATTCATCGAAAAGCATTTCAAAAGGGGATTCGTCAAGAAGCTTGCAAGTGCGAATGAGAGCTTATTGATTATCATTCGAAGTAGTGGGATATGACAGAAGATTGGGAAAATTTTCTTTTACGCGTGACTGCGTGAGGCTGAGGTTGCCTTGAACACTCCAATTCCCACAGCATGGAAAAAGAGGTTATATTGAGGCAGAGGTTTTCTTCCTGCCCCTTGCAGTTTTGATGGGCTTGCAATTCATCAGCTATGGCTTTTGTTTGCGTAAACATTTTACTTCAATCTCATGTTGCATGTGCCGATGCAATGCACCACAGAGCGTGTGCGCTCCGAAACTTGCTTGTTTTATATTTTATAGCCATGGCTGATTTTGCTGTTCTTTTTTTTTCTTAATTTCTTTTCCCAACCTGCCTTAATGTGACATCCATTATAGTTATTTTCAGCGGCCAAAATAAAAGATTCTTTTAATGTTTTTCGAGTCAAAATTTATTCCAATCCGATATGTTTTAGGTGAGCAATTATTCACGTGTTGATCTCATTGTCTGGTCTCGAGCCACCGTCATAATTTGGTTTCATTTCTTCTAATCAAATCCAGCGTTTGTTTAGTTTGGACTCTAACCCCCCAACCAAATCCTGCGAATATGCCCTCCAACCACTGAATTTCATAACTAATATACCGAGGTAAAAGAACAAAAATATTCTAGGTGAGCAAACAAAAGTACGACCGTGTCGAGCCTCAGGTACATGCCAAGCTGTATCGGAATTCAGAACCGGTCTCTATTTCAGATATTTTCTGCATATAAATATAAAATTTAAATCCCACAATAATTAATATTGTTTACAGCCAATATATGGGATTCGGATTCTATACTCTCTCTTTTCTATTTTTTTTTTTCTAATGAACCTGTCCCAAAAAATAACCAATAATTGACCTACAGCCTGTGTTTTCATCTCTATTACTAAATGACAAGGAACAACATCCTTAGAGGGCCATCAGCTCTGCTGTCTAAAATCAGCAAAATAATAAACCACACAACCACCACCCCTAATTGTCAATGTCGGCACAGTTTCAACTTCAATGGAGAATATACATCCCAATCCAATAGAAAGGTCCAATTTCATACACACAATCATAATATGACAGTAAAGAATATTTACGTTTCGGTGTGGATATACGAGCCATGGATTCACAAACAGGCCGAAAAGATAAAAAAGAAAAAAGAAACACAGCCCAGTCATGAAATTCGAGCATCTTGGGAGATTGTTTTATGCATTATACAGAGACTGAATCAAAGAGGGAAAAAATCGTGATTATGGTATTTATAGCAAAAAACAGAGACCTTTCTTTCTCTTTTGCAACGTAAACGCTCTCCCTTCAATTAACTATGCATCCATTGTATTAGATGGAATCATACTACAACTGCATATAACAGGAATTACTTAGCAAAGGAAACCTATTTGAATCAAAGTTAGAAAGAATGTAAAGGAAGTGTCTTTACCATTTATGAACTGTTTACAAGACATCATTTTCCCTCCTTGGTTTTGTATATTCATTGACAAGTAGATAAACGGGAATCCTGTCCAAAAGCTCCAAGCATCCTACATGCTACTTCCAGCAACTTCCCTGTCATACGAAATTTAAGTCAAACACAAGATAAAAACCTTCTAGTTCTACATCACATCCGTAAATACTTAAGCAACTCCTCCTCAGCATGGACCTAGTCCACGAAAATTGTGGCATCATCTTAATTTCACTTCTCACCGACAAATTTGATTCACTCAACGTTGCTCTCATCAGAAACCCAAAAATCCACTACGATCCATTATCAACACATTACAGGTCGAAACCCACCATCCCCGACATGTTACACCAAACAGAAACCCCGAAATTGGTCGGGATAGCCGGGACGAGAATAGCATATCTCCGACAAATATTATCCCATCAACTCGGAAGTTCCAGTTTCCCCTACCAACCTAAGCCAAAAAAACATATGACTGTGCCGGATGAAACTAACCCATACTACTTACCCGCCCGCCCCTAATATCAGAAAGAACCAACCACGAACTAATTAAACAAAGAAACTAAAAATAATAACACATTATATAAGCAGTTAACCAATCAATGATGGAGGAACTTAACAGTAACATACCTCTTCTTGGCTTGGTGACAACCTTGACAACTGGAGCTGTTTTCTTCTCTGTCTTTAGTTCCTCCTCCTCCTCCGCTGGGAACAAAACACCGTCAATCCCTTGTACAGAAATTCTCCCGTCCGTGTAAATATCGGGGTCGAACAGATATGCGGACCCATCTCCCTGCCCGAATTTGACCGAACCATCAGCCTCCTGAGCCACAACCTTGTGCGGCAACCTCAGAGTATCGTAACGGACCTTTCCAAACCTTCTCACCGCATTGTACATACTCTCCTCGGTCTGATACTCGGGTATGATATGGTAGTATATTATCTGCTCCGGTGCACCGGGCTCGCTCAATTGGTCTGTCGTCAGCTTCGCCATGGCCTCGTCGTTAGGAGCCAAGACGGTCAAAACGTATCCTTCGGAGACCAACCTTCCCATTTCAGTGGCTAGGGAAGTTAGATTAACCAAAATATCTGCCATCTCGTTGTAACCACCGTAATGCAAAAGGGTGTGGATGAAGTCCTTGACCTGGCGCATACCATTGAAGTGACCGTGGGGTCCTCCGGGTCCTGGCGCCGGTGCCGGAGCCAGGGATGGTCCTGGTGCCATTGCGTCGTAAATCGGAAGAACCGGCGGGGCTCCGGCTGGAACAGGTGCTGCTGGTTTCTTCAAGCGGTGGGTCCTGGGGTCCACCTCGGGTGCGCCCTCCGGTAAGACCGCGGAAATCGACTGCAGATTCCTTCTCCGGTTGAAATCTTCCTGTACGGATCGGGGAATCAGCATCCGTTCGATCCCGTGGATTACACCGTCAGGGCGGATGACGTCATCCGGTCGAACAATTTCGGCAGAGTCGATGATTCTCTTGCCGGAACCCTGGCTTCTCAAATATACGTGATCATTACAGAGGTTTGGGTGCCGAACCGGCCCAGAAGACTGGCGGGGCCACTCGTCGGAACCGATTCGTCTGGGAACAATGTGGAACATCAAGAGGGTCTGGAGGGACTTGAGGTTCCCGGGAGCGAGCAAGAAGCGCTTGAACTCGGGGTCGAGTCCTCGCTCGAGAGCTTCATTCCTCGGCGCGAAGATGGTGATGTTGTATTTCCCCACGGCTTCCTCGAGGGTTTGTAAAAGAAGGGCTTTCTCCACGAGTTCAGCGAGCTCAGTGTAATGCGAATCGAGGAGGGCAACGAGGACCGAGTTAGAATTTATCTGGCCCGAGCTCCCAGAAGAAGAAGATTTAGAGATGGGACTTTGTGGCAATGTCACATGCGTTGCCGAAACTGAAAGAATGAAAAGGGCGAAGAAGAAGAAAACAAACTTGGAGACACCATAGAGGTGGAGATTCATGGCGCTCATAGAAAACAAGAACTTAGACTCACACTGTCTAGCCTGATGTTTTAGCATTGAAGCAGTAAAGTGGGCGGGCGGGTGGGTTTTGCTTGGGGAAGAAACGCGCGGAGGAAGAGAGAGAAGTGAAAGCTAAGACATTTTATGGTGGGTTCAAACAGGCTGGATGTAGGGACCACACCGTAGTGACAGGTATCACGAGCTGGACGGCTTCAAGCTCCGAGCCCGAGGTAGTCCCCAGCCACCGCATTCTGTCTTTAGCCACCATTTTTTCATGCCAAATCAAACACCGAAATTCCACGGCTTTGTTAGTTAAAAGTAAGAAAAGTGCTAAAGCTTCCTAGGGTTTTCGTCGGGAGTTTTTTTTTTTTTTTTTTCGCGATTAAATAAATATTTTTTATAATATTATAAATCTTTAAAAAAAATAAAAATATTAAAAAATACATATAAAAAACATAATAAAAAATAAAAATACATAAAATTATACTAAAGGAATCCCAAACGAGAGCTCCCAACTGCAGTAGTGACATCACCTTAAAAGTAATATCTTATTTTTATTTATATTTAATTTTATAAATATTTACATCATTTTTAAAATTTTTTATTTAAAAAAAAAGGATTAATAATGAACAAACAATTACACTTTAATATTATAAAATAAAAATAAAATAATGATATAGTAGGTAAAGTTTTCCTGAAAATGATAATATTTTTAAACTCATATTTTAGAAACTTCCATTGCTTCTCTCTCTAAAATGAAATTACAAAAACAATTGTTGAGATTAGTTAATACTTTAATAATTGTTGACGTTGAAAGTTGTTTTTCAATGAACAACAAAATTTAAGAGGCCGACAAAAAACAAAATCATCTAAAGATTTTCGAACTTTACAGAGTTGATAGATGTGATACTATATTTCTCTTCCTCTTATTTAATTTCTTAAAAATATAAAAAATATTTTAATTATAAAAATATTTTATAAAAAATATTTACAAATTGATATAACTTAATATGATTCTTTATATTATAAAATTATGTCAGTTTATGACTTTATTTATATAATATTTTTATAATTATAACAATTCTATAAAAATATTTTTATCATATATTGTAGTGATGTCATAAAAAAATTGATGAATATCATAAAAATTTTGTTACGTATAAATAAAATTATGTATTAATTTGTATATTAATATTGATTTATTTATATTTAAAATTTAAATTAATATTATTTTTAATAAAATTTATTTTTTAATTAATTATATTAAATTAATATATATTAATACGTAGTTATATTTATAATTAAATTTTTTTGTATTGTAATATCAAGAAGATAGAGGGAGAATGCGATATTAATTAAATATATTACAATTTTATTAAAAGAAAGGAATGATAATAAAAATAAGAGAAGGTAGGTGGGACAAAACTATCAAGTGCAGGTGGGTGAGGCTGAGGTGTTCAAGCAGAAGCCAGCCGAGTGTGAAGGAGCTCAAAAGGAAAGGTGTCGGTGTCTGAAAGCTGAAATGTAAAAATCAAATTAATACCCTCAATTTTACTCCAAGTTTACAAATTTCCAGATGTCGCCTCATAGCGCGCGCGGGATGCGTGCATTTGGTGGCTTCTCTGCGGACAATATATGAAACGTCGACGTTTTGTCTACCAGCAGATTCTTTGTCACCCTCAGGGTCTCATCTACGATTTGTTTTATTATTATTGAAATAATATAATATTGAATGATTTTACACGTTTTATTAAACAAATTTAAATAACCAACGTGCTTTGTCTTTTAGATTTATAAATCATTATAATTTTATAAATTTTCTGTTTTCAACTCTAATCAAAGAGTCATTTTTATATAAATTTTATACATTTTATTAATATAATTAACTATATTAATTTTTTTAATATATAACTAATCATATTAATAGAATACATAAAAATAACGACGTATAAAATTTTTATTAATCAAATGTGTCCTCCGTTTAACTTTTAGTTACTAAATTATTAAGAAGCTGTTTGATTTTTCAAAATTTTTAAAAACCATTTTATCTCATATCAACTCAATAATTTTATTACTATTTACAAATTATCTTAAAGTTATCTCATATCATCTCACCATCCAAACTAGTCCTAATTTTTTTAAGGTATTGTATTACATGATATAAAAAATAAAAGTGAAAGAAAATTATCAAGAAAACCAAAAATTGAAAATACAGATAAGTCTGAAAAGAATCAAAGCATGAAATGAGAATAAAACATCTAAAACGTTGAAAAACCACTTCCAAAGAGAAACAAAATCCAAATTTGAGAATATAAAAAGTAATAAATTTGTGAAATAATATTGTGATTTGAAACACAAATTCCCAATCCAACATAGGAGCTCAAGTTATACATTAATCGATTTTAATTCATCACATTTAATTAAGATACGTTTGGATACAATAAGTATTTCATCTCGTTTTATCTCATTATTATAATTTTTCTAAATTTTCACACAACATATAATAATTTAACTTTTTCAAATCTAAAAACAATATTTATATTAAAAAATAATATTTTAACAATATTTTATTTAATTTTCAATATTTATCTCATTTCAATTCACTATTCAAACGGCACCTAAATAATGCATATTTATAGTGAATCACACATTATTATTTAAAAAAATTGTCTGTTTATGAGTCAATCTTAACCCAATTTTTTAATTAAACTGATTTTTTTCCCAATTTTCTTACTTTAATTAATTGTTGTTATTATATGGTCTTAGGAACACGTGATGCATTTAGATTGGACATGATGTAGCTTTGTACTACCCAAATAGAAAAAAACAACTTGGAATAATAAGTTAACAGATAATTTTTGTCCAGCTTAATGACAAAATCCATAAAATAATCCAAGGACCATCTTATTACTCTATTTTTATTCTTATTTTTCAAAAAAGACAATCGTGGTTACTGAATATTAATAAAGGAAAATCCTTGACGATTAGTGGGCAGACAAGTACAAAGCAGATGCTTGGAGAAGAAACTGTCGAGCAACAGTTTAGACACGCAGTGATAGTTCATCCCTACCATACACAAATGAGAAAATAAAATATTGAAAGCAGCTATTATTCATCAACCTATAAGTGTGTGGTGTGCTACATAAACAGTGGCTTATGTATAGAATTACTCTGTATAAATACAAGCGTGTTAGATGGACTAGCCAGCCACACTGATTCTGATCGTAGCTGTTGCTTCACTGTGCCGCCAATGCCATCAGCAAGCAGAAACAGAAACAGAACATGCAGGAGGAGTGTAAATACCAAGAAAGTTTGGAGGGAGAACTGAGAAGCATGGGCAGCTCAGCTAGCTGACCCACTTATCTGTGGCCTTTCCACCAAGAGTTTATGCCATTATCACTCATAATTTCTGCACTAAAGAGATTCGTATCTATCACACACTTCAAAAGAACTGAATCAACAGTTACTTACTGTAAAAAAATAAAAAAATAATAATGGGAATTATATTAATGGATTATCTTTGAAATAAAATATTATTACTCCAAAATTTCCTTCTTAATTTAAACTCAAAATAAAGCAAAAGAGAAAGGACAACATTACATTTACCTGCTATGAGTGCTCCGTTCAGTTCTTCCATTTCAAGATCCTTTTCCACGATACACATTAGATTCGGGAACAGCTGAATTGAACCCACTGCCACTGGCATTCAGAACAAAATTTTTGTTTGTGTTATGCTTTTTGTATGAACCTAACGTAAACCAGCTGTCTTCAACATTTGCTGTCGGATATGAATCAAGCATTAAAAAGTCAAATCCGGAATTTGCCCACAGAAGTTTTAAGTTTACCTCCAAAAAGGAATAGAAAATGCTCCACAAAATGGTCAAGGATTCGAGGAACACCCATGAAGGAAAAATCAAGCAGTGAATTCCCCGACCCAATTTCTGTGACTGTCTCCGTTTACCGGTAATTATAATGGGAGAGTGTCCTTTTACGTAAAATACGACGGCAAAATGGGTCGAAGGAAGAGAGAGGCCAGAAATTACATATGAAACTGTTGTATGAATTTCATTCTCGAAGACATCAAAGTTGAAAATAGACGATTAGAAACGCAGAGTCGATCACCCTGGTCCAATTAACAGAAATGATTGTTGAGACCAGAGTTACGGACAAAAATGAGAGAGGATTTTGGTCGGAGGGACAGCGAGGACGAAGATGAAACTGGCACTTGATGTCGGCTAAACGAAATGGGGACAATAGAGAAAAACAACAGAGTGGGTCTAAAAGCCCATCCATCCCGGGGCCCCTTCTCGCACAAACATCAGGAGTTAGAAAAGGTTGGATCTTGCAATGGTAAATGGTAAAGAAATTCAACGGCCGAGTCAAGCCCAACCCACGCATATCGTTTTGCAGAATTTTGGGGAAAATGTTAGGAAATATGAAATTTGGATCAAATATCAGTACGTCTTGTAGAATTCGAATGCATAGTAAAAATAAAGAAATAGCTTTTTTTTTAATATTTTAATAACCTCTTTCTCTTTTTATTACGGGGGCAGAGGAACATGGTACAATCCTCTATTATTAGGCTGACACTGAAAGTCTGAAAGTGTACAATTAATTTATTAATTAGTGGGTAGTTTACCTCATCAACAATTATAATATTTCAAATAAAAAAAATATAATTATAAGTACAATTATATATTAATTTATGTATTAATATAATGTAATTGATCAAAAAATAAATTTTATTAAAAACAGTGTTAATTTAAATTTAAAATATAAATAAATCAATATTAATACATAGATTAGTGCGCGACAGTATTTGTATGTAACAAAATTCTATTTCAAATGCGTTAAAATATGAACAAACACTTCAATAAAGAATTAGAGATGTTCGATCCTCTCGAGTATAGAAGCTTTCGTGTCCAGTTCCACTCCGAGAGCAGATATAAAGTGATAATGTTTTCAAATCAATGAATTTGCATCCCATCCCATGGTTAAAGACGATGCAAAGGTCCAAAATATATTGTCGGTGATGGTGAGGGAAGAAAAGTAGGATGGGGTAGCTTCTATAAATGTCTAGACTACAACCTAAACTTGACAGATGCCAGATGCTTTTCGTCCAACACAAACCATTTTACCAGTATTTGAACACGAACCCTTCTTCTCTCTCCTCTTTTATTTCTTTTTCCTCCTGCTCTAAATCAAGCAAAATTGCAAATCAAGCATCCTTTACCAGCATAACTTTATCACCGCAACCCAAAACGAAGGTCCAATTACATGACCAGCAGCCAGACAAAAATCAGACGAGCAATGAACATAAATAAAATGAGTCACGAAAATTGTAGATCTTGGAAGGTTATTTATGCATACAGAGACGATGAATAAGAGATAAAATAATTGAAATATGTATATATATGTATGTAATTACAGTATTTATAACAAAAAAAAGAACAGTAAAAGCTCTCTTCTGTGGGTTTTCAAGGAAGTTTTGCGATGTATACGCCCCCTCCCATGATCTATGCATCCATTTTATTAGATGGAATTATGCTACAACTGCATATAAACGGAAAAATAAACTCAGTCAAACAAAAACCTGTTGAACAAAATTTGAGAGAATGAAACAGATGATTAACGCATTTACCATTTATGAATTGTTTACAGGTTTTGTGCATTTTCATTGACACGTAGATAAATGAGAATTCTGTCCGAAAGCTCCAAGCATTCTACATGCTACTTCCAGCAATTTCCCTGCGAGACATGCAACAATTAGATAAAGGTACGATATATATATTTTTTGTGGGCAGATAAAGGTAAGATTTAAGTCAAACACAAGGTGAACCATTATACACACATGCATACAAGGTAGACAAAACAAATCATGCCAGCTGATTAGAAAGAGTACGAAATAAATAAGAAAAGAAACCCTAAGAAGACAGCAATATTAATTAATAATAGACAGGCTTTTGTTGGCGCACTTGGCAGTGAAGGCGTGGTGGGGGGAGGCAGAATGTGGCTAACAGCTTGGCAGCCCTGGATTTTCAGCGTTTTCTTTTCTTTTATATTTTTTAATACTTGTTTAGTCACACGGATTCCTTGGTGGCAAGGCCATCAACTCCTTAAATAATTGAAAGAATTAGTTGAGGAACCTTCACTATCATCTCTACTTTTTTCTTTTTTTATTTGTGAGATACTTCTCACCGACAAATTCATGTATTATCTGTATCTCTAGTGCCTACGGTGTATAGAATACAGAAGCTAAGTGCCTCCAGCAAAAAAGCTAACCCTTTTTTAAATGAACCACATAAAAAAGGTACAAGAAAGAGAACTACTTTCACTAAATCCATCAATGATGGCTTCAGGTAAATTCTTCTCTGTTGCAGCATTTACAATACTGCCTGGCCTATCTTGTATCAGTCAAGGACTCAAGATGCCAAACGAATTCTGTTCCATATATGATTAATTCCTGTTCCATGATTCCATACATCCCACCACCACAATCTGCTATCAACACCACAGTAGCGAAATTGACAACTGGCTCCGGCACAACTTCTACATGCTCTTACCTAACTTACCGAGTTCCGTAAGAGACCGGGCACAAGAATAACCTATTTCCGACTAATATTACTCATTTAGTACTCAAAGATTAAATCTTTGAATGTGCCATGGTGCTCAAAACCAGAGTATCAGATCAAACTATCAATTACTCGAGCGCGCCTAACATCAGAAAGAATAAAATCCGAATTGACAACAATAGAACGTTATGTAAGCAATTAACCAACACCGCAGGTTTAAGAAATGGAGGAAGGTAACGGTAACATACCTCTTCTGGGCTTGGTGACGACCTTGACAACTGGAGTTGTTTTCTTCTCTGTCTTTGCCTCCTCCTCCTCCTCCGCTGGGAACAAAACCCCATCAATCCCTTGTACAGAAATTCTCCCGTCCGTGTAAATATCGGGGTCGAACAGATATGCCGATCCATCTCCCTGCCCGAATTTCACGGACCCATCAGCCTCCTGAGCCACAACCTTGTGTGGCAACCGCAGAGTATCGTACCGGACCTTTCCAAACCTCCTCACCGCATTGTACATACTCTCCTCGGTCTGATACTCCGGTATGATATGGTAGTATATTATCTGCTCCGGTGCACCGGGCTCGCTCAATTGGTCCGTCGTCAGCTTCGCCATGGCCTCGTCGTTAGGAGCCAAGACGGTCAAAACGTATCCTTCGGAGACCAACCTTCCCATTTCAGTGGCTAGGGAAGTTAGATTGACCAAAATATCTGCCATCTCGTTGTAACCACCGTAATGCAAAAGGGTGTGGATGAAGTCCTTGACCTGGCGCATACCATTGAAGTGACCGTGGGGTCCTCCGGGTCCTGGCGCCGGTGCCGGAGCCAGGGAAGGGCCTGGTGCCAATGCGTCGTAAATCGGAAGAACCGGCGGGGCTCCGACCGGAACAGGTGCTGCTGGTTTCTTCAAGCGGTGGGTCCTGGGGTCCACCTCGGGTGCGCCCTCCGGTAAGACTGCGGAAATCGACCGCAGATTCCTTCTCCGGTTGAAGTCCTCCTGCACGGATCGGGGAATCAGCAGCTGTTCGATTCCGTGGATCACGCCGTCCGGACGGACGACGTCGTCCGGTCGAACAATCTCGGCGGTGTCGATGATTCTCTTGCCGGAACCGTGGCTACTCAAATGCACGTGATCGTTACAGAGGTTTGGATGCCGAACCGTACCGGAAGATTCGCGGGGCCACTCGTCGGAGCCGATTCGTGTGGGAATAATGTGGAACATCAAGAGGGTCTGGAGGGACTTAAGGTTCCCGGGTTCAAGCAAGAAGCGCTTGAATTCGGGGTCGAGTCCTCTCTCCAGAGCTTCATTTCGCGGCGCAAAGATCGTGATGTTATGTTTCCCCACGGCTTCCTCGAGAGTCTGTAAAAGAAGGGCTTTCTCGACGAGTTCAGCGAGCTCGGTGTAATGGGAATCCAGGAGGGCCACAAGGACCGAGTTGGAATTTATTTGACCCGAGCTACCAGGAGAAGATTTAGAGACTGGGATTTGAGGCAATGCGGTATTGGTTGCCGAAATTGAAAGAAGGAAGATGGTTGCGGAGGAGAAAAATACGAGCATGGAGACACCATTGATGTGGAAATCCATGGCGCTCAAATAGAATAAGAAATTAAACTCTCTGTGACTCTGTCTCTCTATCTCTCTTTCTGGATTTCTGGGTCTGGACTCTGGTATTTTAGCTTTGCAGTAGTAAAGTGGGGGGCAGGTTTGCTTGGAGAGGAGAAAAGAGGAGCAGAGAGAGAGAGAGAGAAGTGGAGTTAAGACTAGTTAAAAAAAGAGTAGGGAGAAGACTCGTGATGTTGTGTCAGTCTGTAATAAGGTTCCAACAGGCTGGATGTGGGGACCACATCCCCATGGCGACTGGCATCACCAGCTGCGCCGCTTCTAATTTTCCCTTTCCAGGCTTCAAGCCATTTAGCCATTTCGCCATTCCGTGATCTGTCAGGGAGCATCCAATGTTTCATGTCACGCAAATGCTCAAATGCTCAAATTACTCATAAAAAGGGAAAAAACAAAAAAAAACAAAAGACAAAAACAAAAATTCCTTAGTTAATTAACTATTTTTTATGAGTAATAATTATTTCTCATTATCTCATTTTTTTGTTATTTTCCAATTATCTAATATCAAATCATGGTGTGATATTAAATTATTAAAAATTATTTTTAATATTTTATTTATAAACACATAATCTAATACTACGTCATGAAATAATAAAAAAATGATGAGAAATAAGATGAATAATAATTTTTTTTAATGTTTCATATCCTTTCATGATATTGCAATTGAATAACTATATTACAATTTAACTACACTACACATTGTATAAATTAATTTAACAAATAAATTTTAAAATTTAAATATTATAAATTAAATTATATCACATAGATGATGTCTGGTACATAGACTTTAAAATAACATTTTTATTGCAATTACTCCATTGTTTTGTCTTAGACTACAAAAATATCCAAAATGTCACAAAACCATTACAACATCACTTGTTTAATTGAAATCACTTGAATTTTGATAGCCACCACCCCCGATCTAGTGTAGGCTGAATGTTGTGAATTAATGAGATGAATAAATGAAGATCGGAAGATGTGAGAGTTTGATGGAGTTGAAGAAGTCAGAAAACTGTAGATATGACAATAAAGAGGTAATGGATGAAAAGAGGTTGCGTGCGTCGATCTAAATGGTCCAAGAATCTTGGTTCTCAACTTCTAAGTGCTACAAAGATACATAATAAATGTATTGGAAATTAATGATTTTCAAGTCTTTAGAAGGACAATTCATTTTACTTAATTTTCTTGTTGACCAATCAAATATTAATGGTTTACAGTATATATAAACTTAAAAAAAAGGTTAAATAGCTTTTAAATTTATAAAAATGAGAACTGTTATAGATATAAAAAAATTATACAAAATAAATCTACAAACTGACGTGATTTAATGAAATCTATTAAATCTAATTTGTAATAAAAGTAACTTTACAATCTGATGTACCATATCAAGCCACATCAGTTTAAAAGTTTACTTGTGTGTAATTTATTTGTGGCTAAAGTATTTTTCTATAAAAATTGACATATTTATATATTTCAAATATCGATCTTATCAAATTATGTCTAGTTCATTTTTATAAAACTTTTCATATCATTTAATCATTATAATTTTTTTAAATTTTCACACAAAATAAAATAAATAATTCAAACTTTTTAAATCTCAAAAGAAAAAAAGTATTAATAAATATATTTTAATAATATTTTATTTAATTTTTAAATTTTATTCTATCTCATCTCATTTGTAAAAATAAACTAGGTGCTATATTAAAATTCAACACTAAAATTAGTGGTGGGTTATTTATATTTTATTATAAGAGATTTATTAGAGTTTTTCTTTTAATTCCCAATAGTTTTGGTACGTAATATTTACTAAGTTTCTTTTTCATAATTAATATATTACTACATTAGTTTGATAACGAGGGAGAAAGAGACGATTGGAACAAAAGTCAACAAAACTATCAGGTGGACAAGGGTGAGCTCCAAATGCTGAGCAGAAGCCGAGTCCGATCGCTAGCAAATACGTGCAGGCTGTAGCTCAAAGGCCCAGCTGCAGTGGCTGGCTGACACGTGAAAATCGTATAAATGCTCTCAAATTCAATTCCCATTAAAAAATACCCAAATTTTTTTTTTTTAAAAAAAGAAAAGAAATAAACAAAAATGCCCTCAAAATTCAAATTCTGGTATTCTACGCCAAGTTACAAAGATCCAGAGGCCCCCATAAAAGCGTGAGTGGAAGGAGTGAACTTGGTGGGTTTTCTGCGTGGAATACATTAAAACGGTGACGTTTAGTCTGCCGGCAGATAATTTGTCACTCTCTGCTGACGATTTTTTATTTTTTCATGAAAAGGAATATTGCTTCCGTCGGTGCCAACCGCAAATCATTAGCATTTATGATTAATTATTTTACGTTCCTCATCGTAAAAGACACAAAAAAAAAAAAAAAAAAAAATCTTGATATATATAAATAAAGTTAGCTATTAATCTACTTATTAATATTAATTTTTTTATATTTAAATTTTAAATTAATATTATTTTTAATAAAATTTATTTTTTATCTAATCACAATAAATTAATATACATATTAATACATAATTATGTTTATAATTAAATTTTTTAAAAAAATATATATACTCCAAAATGAATGTAATCCCAATGAAAACTGATTACTTCGAAATGTGGATGTCAAGAACTTTACATCGCATGACTTGACTTCAAAGTTAAAGTGGGACGGCACATTGTATTTTGAGTGCCTCTCCGGCGACACACATGGGTATCCCGTCGGTGCTTTCTTTTAAAAAATATATATAAAAAAATCCATCACATCGTTAATAAATATTTTTTTAATCATTAAATAAGAAAATTGAAAAAAAAAAATTATCAGAACCCGGTCGGGATCGTAGGAGCAGCATTTCTCTTATATTTTTCACCGTTACATTTCAGCAATTTTATTAGGTATTTAATATTATAATACTCATGCTATACGTTATTTCTCTTATTCGAACATTTTAATATTGAGTAACGGTAGATATCATCTTAAAATATATAAAATTTTCACATTCTCTTTAAAAAAAGAAAAGTTTATTATTAAAATCTTTTTTCTATTTTTTTTTTTTTGTTAGATGACATCTTAAAATTATAAATATAATTTATTTTTAATTTAGACAAATTTAAAGACGTCTTTAATGTTCGGACGAGAACTTGGAAGAGGACATGATACTCAACCATGGTATGCATTTCCCTCCTCTGATTCTCGAATTTAATTAGCTTGAAAAAAAAAGTTTCAAGTCAACTATAAATGCAATGCAATGCAAGGCCACATGTCCTTAGATTCTACGGTTGGACACAGGAAAACAAAAATAAAAGTGCTACCTATATAAAGAGTACAAACAGGTAAATCGATGTGATTTTATATGATATATTAAATTTATTTTATAATAAAAATAATTCTATAATATGACATAATTTATCAAATTACATTAATTTATAAATTTATTTTGTATAATTTTTTATGAATAAAATATTTCTCTAACAGAAATATCATCGGATTCTTTGGTTGTGGTAGGGAATAGAGACACCTACAATCCAAGAGAAGGAATGGGCCACATGCCCACATGGTAACATTTATGGATTCCTACTTCCCAATCAAGCTTGCTGCTACACTACCCCCAGCCAGATCCCACAAGCATGGCCTACAATGTCAATAGAAATGGAATTATATCCACCATTTCTAGCCAAGAAATGCAAAGCTGGCCTTCTTTGAATTTCTAGCTTCCACCCAGAATCACAGGCTCTAAGGGGAACCCGTTAGAAAATGCACCAGTGCTGCGAGTTCATTTAGCTCGGACACAAATTTTCAGTAAGAAATATATGTATTTATATAAATAGTTGTATCGAAATCGAAATCTACCAAGCCATCCAGACAGTTAAATTATCCAGCATCACATGTGGGTCATATATCTAAACAAATTCACATGCAAATACCCCCATTTATACGTCTCTGTCCAGGTGGAATCCCCTGTGACTTCCTGTCCTTTATTTGGATTTAAACATCAATCACCATTTACCCTCTGAAGTCTATTCTAAAGCATCTTGTCCTCAGCATGTCATTTCTGGAGAAACCAATTAACCTGAAAATCCAAACCAAAAGCTCGGATCAAGGGTTGAATTGCTAAAGATTAGGATAAATCGCAATTAGACGTCAAAGGACATTCAAAACAACAAAATATTTTGTGGGCATTAAGCACGACACAGTTAGCAGTTGATTGTCATGACATACTAATAACAAGCTTGGAAAACACGGATAACAGAATTAAACTCACAGATCTTGAGATTGCCATATTACAATATGCTGGCATTGGCTTTGTGAATTGAGATTACCCTAACTTGAATCCTAATTTTAGAGCTACAAAACATCAGAGCATCAAAACCATTCCTCACCTTCAAATATGAAATGCTGAGGATAGAGCACTAGCAGAAACAATGCTCAACAACTTAACCTGAAGTCGAACCAGCAGCACAAGAAGCTGGCCGATTGCTGTCATTCTCCACAACATTCTGGTCAGTAACTTCAGAATCTTGGTTGGCAGTATTATCATCTCTGGTTTCAAGGTGCTCCATCATACGAGATACACTGGCAATTCCTGCATTCACTTCCCTCTGAACTTCAGGGCCGATATCTGACATGGAAGTATTACGAGAGAAAAGCCTCTCCTTCCACCCTCTTGTATTTTTTGAAAGCGACTCTTTGTATCTAAAATGCAAGTACAGCAAGTGTTAATGAAAATGGCCAATGGAGGAATATATTTAATTTGCCACATTCAAAATGGGATACCAGAAATAAGTATATATATTCAGAAATAGTACCTCATCGACATGGCATTAAATCTAGATTTCAGAGACTCTGAAAATGACTGAAAATCAGATGGCCCTGCTCTATCAGGATTTGGTGGTGAGGAATGACTAGCAGGGCTCCTACAAAAAGATGTCAAATAAATTTCCTAAGAACCAAATAAATGCTGCATATGAGTACATAGCAGAAACTGAAACACAACTTACGCATTCCAAATATGTGTAGATATGTTACAAAGGAAAGCTATGCCACTTATTGAAGGATATAGAATAATCATGATTACCGATTATTAAGGGAAATTCCTTGACGATTTGTTGGCAGGAAAGCAGATCCGGAGGCTGGGGAAGAATCTTGATCAGTATGAGCAGAAGGAATATGTGAAACCTGCTGGGATGGTACATCTCCACCCGATGCAAGTGGGGTAGATGGACTAGCCACACTGATTGAAGCTGGTTCATTGTCCACTCTGGGAGCAGAAACAGGACCAGAAGGTCCACCAGGATGAGCGGAAAACACCAAAAAGTGTGGACGGGTATGGGCAGCTGATCGACTCCTCTGGCCTTCCCTCCTACCAATATTGTGGGCCCTTCCCATTGCTGCAGCAGCTGCCAAATGCTGGATTATACGCTCTTCAAGTTCAGCATCATTAGCACCTACTGGCAACTGCATTACCACACAAAAATTAACATAAGAATAACCTGATGGACACATTGTAATAGGTTTGATAATAGATGAAATGAAACACAATTCCAAGTAATAATCAGAAACAGACATGCTGCAATTCAAAATCACCAAGGGTGGGATGATGAAATATAGTGGCATTTCTTGCTGGAGTAACTCTAAAGTTCCTCTCACGTACTACCGTCTCAAGCAATTCTTGACTGCCACAATATGAACGAACATAAGAAGACTACATGAGTATAATTACAAGAAAAATTGTAGTAACTTTCAAAAACCAACACAACTAAAATGAACCTGGTGGGATCCTTCAGGCTAACAGGTTGCCAACACATGGGACACTGAGAGCTTCTCTGGCACCTAAAATTATATCAGTTAATGTTAGATTCCAACATTTTATTCCTAAATCCATGATCATGTACATGATGAAATTCACGGCTATCAGAGGCTCCTCACTGAGAGGTGCTAAATGAACTAAATGATAAGTTTTGATCAAAATAAGAAAGGAAAGAGATAATTGAACTTAAGAAAAAATTACTTCCTCTTTGCCAAATTGTTTGTGCACCTTATAAAAACAATTTAACTTTAAGCAGCATCATTTTAATGCATTATCTTAGTCATTTTTATTTTGAAAAAGGAAAAAAGTCATCACTCCAAAATCACCTCCTTAATTTAAACTCAATTAAAGAGAAGGAGAAGGAAGTCTGTTAACTTTCCAAATAAAGTAAGAGTACATTCAGAAGGTTATTAAAATTGTATTCAACAACTTTCCATTATTTGGAAACATACCAAAACAGAATCTGGGATAAACAATATGATGGATATAGCAGCGCATTCAATTTTCTCATAGGTTGTTTATGGGACAACAGGTACATCAGCTTTTTGGTGTTTGATCTATTACTTATTGGAAAATGATCCGGGAGGATGTGGTGGTCATTCTAAGTGCCGACTGGTTCCGTACTTGCTCTACCAAAGAGTGCGTGTGTGTGTGTGTGTGTGTGAGAGAGAGAGAGAGAGAGAGAGAGAGAGAGAGAGAGAGAGAGAGAGAGAGAGAGAGAGAGAGAGAGAGAGAGAGAGAGAGCATGGAGATGATGCTCGGTAGCTGTTTTCTCCTGAACTTTTAGGTGCAGCAAATAAAATTTCCTCATGATGAGGAAGCATTTTATTCGCAATTTGCTACACAGTTTTACTGGGTTCACCTAATGGATTTTAAGGCACTTTTAAATATATTGGTGTGCTTCATGGTTTGCTATTTCTACTTTTAATTATATTGGTATAGTGTAGAGTCTTATATTTCTACTTTCCATGGATTTTTAGCACCTTTCCCTTTGATAGTTTGGTGAGTTTCCTGATTACTGGAGTATTGTCCTCTTTAGTTATTAATAAAGTCTTACATTGTCAAAAGAATTTATATAGGCATGGTTTCCTATTTCTCTTCTTCCTGATGTTGGTTGTTCATTCTCTCTTTCTTGTGTTGTTTTCTTCTCTATTTTTTCTGCAATCATTTATCATTAACTGGTTTCACTTACAGTCCCATAATATATCACTAATCCCTTAGAAACGCTAAGGTGTAGTTTGGATAGTGAGATGAGATTAGATAGTTTTAGATAAAAGTTGAAAGTTGAATAAAATATTGTTAAAATATTATTTTATAATATTATTATTGTTTTGGATTTGAAAAAGCTGTGATGATGAGACGAGATGAAACCGTTTTTGTATCCAAACTAAGCCTAACTCTATACACTAAACTTTCTCAACTTTATCCAACATCGGACTACTGGACTTGAAGGAAAAAAAAGCACATATATCAATCAACAGAAGATAGGTGTAAAAAAAATATAATGGAGAACTATAAAAGAGGAAAATTTTGCTTTCTCCCCCAAAACAAAATGATTACAACAGAGGTGGAAGAGGATGCTTCGTATCAGAAAAGAAAGTCGCAGAACAATTCAAAAACTGAAAATAAAGCATTTATACCATTCAAGGATGCACTGAAGGTGAAATTCATGCTTGCAAGTAGTCAACTGCAAGGCAAGCGAGAGGATAAAATCAAAGTCACATTTCTATAATACTAGAAAGAGTAAATAGTGCACAAGCTTTTGCAAGAAACAAAACAAATGAAGAGGAAGGAGGGGAGGGGAGGAGTGCTATGATAGATGTATTAAATATACTACCGTTGATGGATCGCTTTCAGAAAAATCTTCAAGGCATATGCTGCAAGCATCATCACAGGCTTGTTGTATTCCCCCTTCCACAAAGGCTGCAGCCGATGTCATATGACTTTCAGGCTTTGCCTCCTCCATCTCCAGAACCTTTAAAACATAAAAACCTTCAAATTACAGACAAAACTAGAATTTGAATCATTTGATACTCCCTCAAGACCTAAGAAATCTTTCTGCAAAAGTCATTCGACCAATGCAGCAGATTCAAAATCCCACGTCTGTTCCCAGAGCGAGGACAACATTACATACTTTGAAAGTTCTTCCATCTGATACGTTTTTTTTTTTTTTTATCCAAAGATTTTCACACATTAGATTCGAAAAGGCTAAAAATAAACCACTTAAAAAAAACTATTTGCTTCTGTATCAACCTAGTTCGAGTTGTCTTCAACATTTGTGGGATACAAATCACATACTAAATGCTAGCTGAATCAGAAATTGTCCATGACATTTCAGAAAGTTGCTTTCTCCTTCGTGCATTTATAAATACGTGAAATTTTTAGTGGTAATATTTTTTGTGCCAACTAGCAGAAAACAGCAAGGAAGCTATTTTGGGTTTTATCCATAAACCATAACCAAAATGAGGATTCTACCTGTTTTCACGCAAAAAATTAGTTTTTACATCAAAGCCCTCAACTATTGGAGAGAAAAATTTACGTAGAAGCAAACCTAGGCAACCACATATACAGATTAATTTAACAAAAATAGATCGGAAAAGGATGTTACACATGATAGAATATAAATCCAAGAAACCAATAATAGATTTTTTGAACAGAAGACAATTTCCTTTTTTTTTTTTTTTTTTTTTTTATCGAATTTCAGTCAGAAAGATATTGGGTTTACCTCCATAAAGGAATTTGAAATGTTCCAGAAACTGGGTAAAGGAACGCTAGTTGACCAAAGAGCAAGCTGTGAATTCCCAAAGAGCAACACAACCAAAACCAATGCTAGTGATCCATGCAGGCAGGGAAATCAAAACCCTAGAATTCAGTGATGACCATGATAAACTAAACTGAGAGAGAGAGAAGAAAAAAAGAGAGGAGAGAGGAATCAGAGACCCTGTTTGTCTCCCTCTCAACCTTTGATCATGGTTTTGCTGCTGCTTTTAATTTTTTATTCTTTTTTATCTTTGGCTTGTGTGTTGGAAATAAACCCACCACCCCCACAGCATCTCAAAGGGACTCATCCAGTCATCCTTCCACCTCCACCTCCCCCTTTAAAATAATATTTTGTAATCTTATCCCTTTCCCATTTTATTAAAAATTTTAAAAATCTTATACAGATTTAAAAATATACAATTTTATATTTTTCAGTTATTAGATAATTTATTTTTTAGGCTTTTGGATTTTCATTACTTCTATGGTATATTATTAACATAGAAGTAATTAAAATAGAACCACATGAAATTCTTTAATTATCACAGTATACATCATATCATATTATATCATTAAAAATAATATTTATTTAAGAATTTTAATACCACGATATATTATAATAAAATAAAAATATTACGTTATTTATATTATGAGAGTGTATAATGAATTTAATATTTATTAATAATTATTAAAAGTTAATGGTGCGAAGAAAATTGGCACTGGTTGTTGCAAGGAACTTGCAACCATATGGTTTATTCAAATCATAATTAAGAAACCCACCGGTTTTGAACAAGTAGGTCAACGAAAAACTGAACCGTTAGGCCAGCTTTGAAAGGGTGGGTGGTAGTTTGCCACCCGGACTTCGGTGTGTCCATTATTACAAATTTTTTTAATTTTTAATTTATTTAAATATTTTTAAAAAATAAAAAATATCAATATATTAAAAAATAATTTCTTAATGATTAAATAGAGAAAAAAATTAAAAAAATAATAAAATAAAGAGAGATACTAACATTTTCTATATTAAAATATGGGTAACTTTAATCATAGAAGAGGGATGGATAAGTGACAAGTCCTGAAAGCAGCCATAGAAGACTTTGGAAATTGAATTTAAACGTTATTTAAATTGGATCATAAAAGCAGTGAGGGGAGAGAATATTCTGGACAATCTAGAAGAGACGAATTTGGGTTATTTATAATGGAAATGATGATTGTGTTAATTGGAGGTGTGTGCGCTCTAAATTCAAACACTACAGAGACAGGTGGAAGAAGTCAGGGAAACCGACACGCTTTTCTTTTAGAACTCCAAACCAAGTGTGATTAGGTTGTGGAAGATAAACCCATTTTCCCTGTGCTGTGACCCTACCATTTAATTAATGGGACAGAATTTTGTACAATGTTGACTTAATTCGCCATACAAAATATTGAAATTTACAACACCCGTGACAGAGAAAATTAGAGACAAATTAAGATTTTTTTTTTTTTTTCAGCAGATCATCTTGGACTGTTTGATTAGGAAAAATATAGTTACAAACATAATTGTACATTAATTTATACATTAATATGATATGATTAGTTAAAAAGTAGATTTTATTAAAAATAATATTAATTTAAATCTTAAATATGAATAAATCAGTATTGGTACACAGATTAGTACGCAACTGTACTTGTATGTAGCAAAACTCGTTTGATTATTAGAGTGCATTAAGATTAATTAAGTTCAGTCTAATTTTAAGTTGAGTTTAATATTTAAATACACAACTCTCAAATAACTGAACTCACCTCAATTTAAAACATTTTTACACGTAAAACTCATAATTTTTTTCAAACTAAACATTTTTTTATCTGAAAGATTCATAATTTTTTTTAACTTTTTATAAATAAATTTAAACTTATCATAATATCTAAACGTAACTAACCTTATTTTTAAGTAGATTCTATAAAACTCATTAATATTTATTAAAAATTCAACTCACGTCAACCAACTCCAACGTTGAAACACAGCCGTGTAGACCTTTCATTGTTGATTGTACCCGGTACTCCGACAAGACAATTTCGCTGAATTTAATGTGAAGTTGGAAACGGGCTTGATAGAGGAGGGCCATAATGCTCAACCCAACTTTAATATCTAACCTAAAATGGGCCGAGCTCATCTACGACCCAAAAGAAAATACCGAGCTATCGAGGCAGAGCCCAAGGCCTTGCATCTGCCACCAACCAACCAGGACATTGTATTTTTTATTTCAAAATATTTTGATAAACTGACTTAAGATTTTTTTTATATATGTTATGAGTAATATTATTATTTATTCTCGATTTTGTTACTAATAAATATTCATGTATATGATTAACATATTATTTCTCTAAGAACTCATAATCCTCTCTCCTAAAAACCTCTTGTCGAAGAGGGAAGTTGAGATCTAGTCTCCTTATTCTTCTCCTCACCTTCCCTTTCATCGGCAAGTGTTTTTGTATATTTTTTTTTCCCACACTATGTAAAAAGAAAAAATCTAGTTACAAACATAATTATGTATTAATATGTATATCAATCTATTGTGATTGGTCAAAAAATAAATTTTATTAAAAATAATGCTAATTTAAATTTTAAGTATGAAGGAAGCAGTATTAGTACGCAGATTAGTACACGACTTTATTTGTATGTAGTAAAACTCATGTAAAAAATTCTCAACCTACGACTTCCAATCACATCCCTAAAGTCCACCAATTAGATAGCAATAACTCGTCTATTTCAGCAATCTCCTATTTGATTTACGGCTAGTTTGGTTGTCATACTAAAATCAATTCAGTTCAGTCAAATTTTAAATTGAGTCAAACATCGAAATACATAAATCTCAAATTATTAAATTCATCTCAATTCAAAAAAATTTTACACGTGAGATTTATAATTTTTTTCAACTCAACACTTTTTTATACAAAAAATTCACAATCTTTTTTAATTTTTTATAAATAACTATTTTAATATTTAAATTTATCTAAATTTATTTTAAGTAAACTCCAATAACTCGTTGGACCATCAATTCATTACTACTTATTAAAAAAAATAAAAAAAAAGTACCAAACGCAGCCTATATGAATTCTTTGTCCTTTTTTTCGTTCTTCTTTTCAAGCGCTGCTGTTTTCTAATTCCATTTCAGAGCTTTGCTACGTATATTCGTCACATACAGTCGACGTACAGTCGGTTGTATGGAATAAATAAAAAAAAATTATTTTTTTATATTCAATGAAACTTACATGAATTATAAAAAGTTATAAAAATAATTTTTTTTTTATGTAAATTCTATATTAATTTTTTTTTACAACCGACTACATATTGACTGTATCTTCTAACTGTAAAAAGTATTTCTCAATGAATTATTCTGTGTCAGTGGGTTCTTCTTTTATAATCTTTATCTTGGGAGTTGGGGCCCTCCTCGGTTTGGAGAGCAGCAATTCACGCGCTCTAAGAGGATCGTATTCCCTAAAAAAGATTTGATACATCGTGAAACTCTTGTAATTTAGCAACGTGGGACAAAACACACCGCAAAGATACAAGTGACTAGTTTTCTCTGTTTTTTGAGGTGAAAAAAGACACCGCTCTCCAAGGACATGGGTGGTGGGGGGGCAACATGAAAGGAACAGTTTTAAATGCGCAACCAGAAACACCACTTGCAGTTCAGTTCCAAGCCACTTGGGAATGCAATCGTGTTACATGTAGCATGTTGGATGGGGACCCATTAATGATACGGCAGTGGATGAGAAGGACTAGCCCTTTTAATGGAGTTTTAGAAAAAAAAAAAAGTACAACACGCAAGAAGATCTTTCAAGGAAACATCACAACATTAAAGAAGACAGTAAAAGGAGGTAGATATCTTGACATGTGATTCCCAGAACCTGAACATTATCATGTGCAACAGCTAGCACTTCTCCATCTGAAATGAAAATGTCCTTCCCAGAACCAGAACGCATAATTTAACACCGTTCATGGACCAGTAAATTTATCATTAAGTGTGCACACAGGGCAGTATCGGATAAATGGTGTTTTGATAATATATATATATATATATATATATATTGCATACAAAAGCCATGCAAAGGTAGATGTTGCCCAAAGCAGAAGCCCCAGGAATGCCCATATCACTCATCAGATTTTAAGAAAGCAACATGCAAGCCAAACCTAGGGTCCCCCATGTCGTGCCCAGTAGCGAAAGCCTGCACACAAAAATCTTCAGGCTGCAAGGAAGATTTGCCCTTTTGAAGGCAATGAAACTGGATCACTTAGATTGTAGCTCCCACACTTGCTGGCCTTCCAAACCCACCCAACCATTTAGTTGCCAGGGACCACTCCTCTATATCTTCTCAGGTGTAACGAATAGTCCACAACAATAAGAACCAACCATGTCGAAAAGATCGGAGCCAAAAAGAAAGGAAGTTGAGGGAACTTTGAGGACATCATGAGTACCCGCTATAACTAAAAATGCCTTTCAGTTTCCATTCATAATAATAACAATGATTAAGGGCTCACTCTTAATCAAAAAGTTGGAATCAAATGTTTTTAACACAAAGTCAATATCAAATATTCCTTTCAGTTTCCATTCATATATCTTCTAATATTTGATTCTAATAGATCTCATCAAATCTCAACGTAAATATATTCTAATCACCGGCCATTTTCAGCTGTAAAACTCAGCTCACCGGACAACAAACGCAAATAGTCAATAAGACGGCTCTCTCACACCGTAATGCATTCTCTAACAAAAAAAGCTTATTTTCTTTGAAATCCAAAACATCCTTAATCCTTTCTATTTACAAAATCCCCCAAAATCAAGTAGAAGGCAAGAAAGCAATACAACCCCATGTTCAATTTTCCACACCAACCCAAAAACGCATAGCAATAAAGAAAATATAACCCTCGTTTTCCTTGACAAACTCCATCAAGTGATCGGGCACAAGAAACGAATAACCCGAAAGGGAAAAGATATAAGAGAATGCACTTTCTTTGGAAATTTTCTTGGGAAGGAAGGGAACAACACCGAGAGGGGCCAATGAATTTCTTGGGAAGGACTTTACTTACCAAAAAACATATATATTCTTTGATTTACAGTTGATTTTTTACCGTTAAGGGGACTCCCTCTGGGATGGACTTCTCCAAAACCCAGTACTGTAAAACTTCTCCCACATTTCCTTCTCAAGCTTCATAACCTCCCTCTCCGATTCCTCCGTCTGCGCCGACTTCATCTCCGACATTATTCCGTCAACGGCCACCACCGGGTGAATCTGTTTCCCGGTATCGTCGACCCCGCACGAGCACCGGCGTCTCCGAGGTGGCAGCAGGCCCTTCTTTACCAGATGCTGCCGGCGTTTCTTCCTCATCGTGCGGCACAGCCCGACCGGGAACTTGTAGATGGCCAGGTACAGAAGGTTCACGAGCCCGCATGGGCAGCAGCAGCACACGGCAGCGCACTCAGCGGTGGTACCGCCCGCTACCTCGGCGAGACGGGACCCCCCCGATGAGGCTTGCGTTGTTAGGAGCGGTTGGAGGCGGTTTGACGACTGCGGGCGAGGGATGAGTTGGCTAGACATAATTGATTATCATCAGAGAAAAATTGGTTCAAGAAATTGATAGGAAAGGCTGAGATTTTTATCCAATGGGTTGCGATTTTGGTGTTTTGTTCAACGGAAAAGGGTGGCTTTCCAAGAAAAGGAACGGGCTTGATTCTTGGGTGGACTCTTCTGGTTCAGCAATTTTCTTGATCTGAATATTTTATTGGCTTCAGAACAAAAAACAACAAAGGCTCTGATTTACAAAACCTTAACGATCCTCGAAAACCTCGGTCTCTTTTTTCTCAGAGCAGAGGAACTCGATCATAATTGGTTATCATCAGAGGAACTCGATCGGTCGTCCCTTGCCAAGGTATCTATTTCCTGAGAAGGAGATCTCCCCGCCAACACAATATCAGATGGCAGGAAACGAAAGCCCGGTCTCCAGAGAATATGCCGGAGGTATGGTGGGAGGAAATGGTGAGCAGAGAGATGAAGGCCGTGCTGGAAGGACACGACAAACCGGACTCTGTGGAGGTCCTTCGGAAGATATACACCAGAGACCGAAAGTCGAAGAATGCGGTGGGAAGTAAACGATATCTATTGGCTATCTGATTTTTTGGAGTATTGGAATTGGAAGTTTTGACCGCTTCTTGCCTTCGTTTTCTTATATATATGGGTCCTACGAGCCTCTGAGTGGGAGTATGACTGCACGCACGAAGTCGGACGCTGAAAAAATAGATTGCGGGGAAGCAGATGTAAAATAATGGTAATATGTATAATATTATTTTATAAATTTTGCTATATATAAATATAGTTACACATTAATTTATGTATTAATATTAATTTATTTATATTTAAAATTTAAATTAACATTATTTTTAATAAAATTTACTTTTTAAATAATCACATTATATTAATACATAAATTAATGTATACTTGTGCTTATAACTATATATTTTTTTATTTTATTTAGTTAAGGCGAATGATTTATTCACAATATT
Source organism: Carya illinoinensis (assembly GCF_018687715.1). Lineage (NCBI taxonomy): Eukaryota > Viridiplantae > Streptophyta > Magnoliopsida > Fagales > Juglandaceae > Carya > Carya illinoinensis. The sequence goes on from NC_056761.1 coordinate 1,880,700, forward strand.
ATTTTATGTTAGTTAAGGTAAATGATTTATCCACAATATTTTAAGTAATTTTAATTTAAATAAAAAGTATTTAGATAACATAATTTTACAGAAATATTCTTATTTTTTAATATTATCGTAAAGAAAAATATTTTAATTATAAAAAAATTACATATAAATAAATTCATAAATTAATATAATTTGATGTGATACGTCTCGTTGTAAAATTATTTTTATTATAAAATAAATTAAAAAAATTTCATAAAATTATTTTAATTTATAAAATTATTTATATAATATTTTTTTTAAATTATATAATCTTTTTATATCTACAATAATTATCTTCCTAAAATATATTTTACAAAATATGTTAAACGGATGAAGACAAGGAAACGTAAGGGCTGCTATCTGAAAAGGTACCAGCTGATCCAGCTCTGCTCACGTAGCTGAGCAGATAGTCAAATCCAATCAAAATATTCGAGGACGAGAAATGATTTGTGCAGTCGGGAAATGCAGTCGGCGTGCAGTCGGCTGTAAAAAAAAAATTAATACAGGACCTACATGAAAAAAAAAAATTATTTTTATAGCTTTTTATAATTCATGCAGGTCTCCCTGAATATAAAATAATTTTTTTATAATTTTTTTTTATTCATTCCGTACAGCCGACTGCACGCCGACTGCGTTTCCCGACTGCGTGTAGCAAAGCCCTTCGAGGACCCACCGCTCAACGGCCAAGCATCCTTACGGACCTTACGACATCCCTCATCGATATGGTGTGAAATAATAATAAAAAATATTTATTATTTTACATTAAATAGCTATTATTTATTCCACTTAAAATGGATATCATCATATTTCAATCTTCCTTTTTTGACGTTAGCATCTTAAATAAATGGATAAATCTAATACCGTTCAAGTTAATCACTCGTCAATTTTTTTATTTAATAATTAAAAAGGTGATTTTAAATATATTAATATAATTTTTATTTTTAAAAATATTTAAAAATTAAAAATAAAATAAAAAGAAAATAATTTAAAAGTATATTATAGATAACAATGAGCAGTGCTACTCTGTCGCCTAAATAGTACTGCTCTAAATAAATCTAGTCAAGCCATAGTTAAGATATATTTATATATATTTAAATTTATAAGATAAGGGATACTTTCATATAATATAATTTATATTATTATATCTACAATATACTTAATAAATAAATACGCATAATGTAAACTTAAGTCCTCACTCTACGATGCAAATACCTCAAATCTACCAAACCATCTCCCATCATGCCAGGCACTGCTCTCCCTTCTCTGGGCTTAATTTGGAAAGGTATCTTCCATTAAAAATCCATTTTCTCATCCAAACTCAAATTTCTCTCGGCATATGCTCCAATCCATTAAATAAACGCTACCTTTCTCCAACCCCTCTCTTCTCTTGCCGCCACGCCTCCTATTCACACACGTCTCCCACCTAATGAATCCGCAAAGTAGCTTCCAAAAGATTTGCATCTACTTCGCACTAGAAGGTAATTTGCCTTCAAATAATTAGTAATTCATGTGAAATGATTCGCTAGATTATAACTTATTCATTTTAAAAAAATATTTGTCTCATTTTATTTTAATTATTATAATTTTTTAAATTTTTATATAAAATAAAATAAAAAATTCAACCTTTTCAATTTTAATATAAAAATAATATATTTTAATAATATTTTATTTAATTTTTAATTTTAATTTTAATTTACTTTTATCTCATCCCTTAAAAAGAGAAACAAAAAAGAGTATACGTGTAAAGTTGTAAATGATGTCTTGTCTTCTGCATAAACCTACTTTATTGATCACTATTTTAATATTAATTTTTACTATTTTAAAATATCGGGTTAAGGTCGTGTAATGTGCGCACTGCGCGTAAAGTTGTGGAATACAAATATGACTAGGTTTCTCTACGTGGAATATCATAAAATTCCTTTATTTTATTTTTTTTCCAATGCAACTCATTCGTCGTCGTTACAACAACGTCAAGCAAGTCATGCGTGCAGCTTCTAGAACTGTCCTACCCAATCTAATTGCACGTGTTTGTCAAAGTAGCATCGCATGATTTTCAAACTTAAGTTGTGATTTTTGAGTGCGAATTGACTTAGATGTCTAGGGCTTGGAGATTATGATAAGAGTTTTAAAAAATATTTAAATATTTTTAAAAAAATTTTAATAAAAAAATTAAATCGTTTCATATTAAAATATTTTTAATCTCAAATAAATTAAAAAATACATTTGAAAAAAATTATAATTTTGATTTTTTTTTCAAATATAATTTTTCGTATAAGGTAAAACGTAATTCGAATTTTAAAAAAACTATTAATAAATAAAAATATTCATACAACTTTAAGATAATTACAACTTTTAAACTTTTAACGATATGATTATATTTTTTAAAAATTCAAATAATCGTTATTTCTATATAAAAAAATATTTTTTAAATTTATTTCTAAACAAACGTATACATGTTTAAAAGTATTTTAAATATATGGTTATTAAATAATAAATAATATTTTAATAATATAACTTATTATTTAATTTATAAATTATAAATTTTAAAATTATAAGTTATATTTTCTACCGTAATTATAAATATGTATTAAAAAAAGGAGGAGGATGATGAGAAATTTAGACTTAAAAAAAAATAATGACGTGATTAAAGTAATCGAATCACTATATTTCATAATAAAAAAATTATTGTTTAAAATATTAAAATTAAAATAAAAGGAGAATATTTCTATTTATCAAATGCTATTGGCTTGTACTAAACTCTACACACTGTCGTGGCCAATGAAAATCATGTTTGGCACGTCTCCACCGTTGCAAGAGCTTTTAAATTAAGTCACTCCAATTGAAAACATGCCTCCAATTACACACAATCATCTCAACATGTATATTTGGGCCATGTCCATGACGAAGGATGGACACGTTACATTCAATTGCGTCACGCCAACTATATTTTGTCTTTAACTGTTTAAATCATGACAATATAGACGCTCCGACAAACTTTAACCGATAACATCCGAAGTGATTTCCAAAATTATGTAATGGAAACTAATGATTATGATCTTGATCTAACATTGCCAAGGGGTTGTTTGCTAATATAACCACGATTAACATCATGTTTCGTATGTTTTAAAATCACATTCAGCAATTCGAGTTTTCAATCTTAAACTTATACACTTAGAAAAAATATAAAGAGTTAAGAGCTTAGGTCCTGGCTAGAAAGTCTTAGATGTTTAAATTAGGCTGCATTTAGATGTTGAGTTAATCTTAAATTTTTATAAATAATAATAAGTTAAGATGGTAAAGTGAGTTTTGTAGAGTTCATTTAAAAGAAGTTTAGATGTGTTTGAATGTTAAGATAAATTTAATACTACTTATAAAAAATTGAAAAAGGTTATGGGTCCATAATGTAAGAATGTTTTAAATTGAGATGAGTTTAATAATTTTAAGAGTTGTGTATTTGGAAATTAGACTTAATTTAAAATTAGATTGAACTGAGTTGATCTCAGTGCCATTCTGTCCTGCGAGTGTACGCCGTCAGACTCCTCATTCCTTGCCATTAAAAGATCAATGACTCCCCTTTTTCCCGTCCACTTGCTTGCACAATGCCCTCTGAGACTAGGCATCGTAGAGGAAAGTCAAGGTGATGTCTTCCTTCCTTTATTGCATTTTGAGACTTCCCGCCTAATTATAGCTATGGGCTGACCTTAGCTTCAAGACCAGGGACCTTAATGTGCCAAGGGGTTGCCTAGCCAAGCCAGGCTCTTCATATTTGGACTTGTCTTTTAGGGTTTTCGGCCAAGGAAAAAAAATCCCCTTACAATCATGTTCAAACCAAAGCAAAATATGAACAACGTCATTATTTGAAGACATTATTTTAAGGTACTAACTACTATATGTCAATGGAGTTGCAAGCGGTTGAAAAGAAGAGTAATGTTGGAGGTTGTTACGGTTGTACACTTCTTTAAAAAAAAAAATTGATATTCACCATTAAAGAATTAAATTTTTAATGTGTATTTTGTATTTATTCTTTTTTTTTTTTATCATAATAAGTGTGCAGAATTTACATATTTTATAATTACAAATATTATTTTTCAAAATATTTGAATTTATAGAACTCTTTTTCTGAAAAAATACGACTGAAAAAGAGCAATGTTAGATAGTTTTAACTCTTAGATTTCCAAGCTGCCAAACCTAAAAATAGTGGAACTCACGGTTAACAAAAAAATTTTCAGCTCTTCATTAAAAACTACTTTTCATGGGGTCTTAAATTTGTTCAATTTTTTTGAAAAATTATATAATACTTACCTTAAAATTGTACAAATCACTTTCTCATCTACTGTATATAAAAAAAGTAGAGATTTATTTATTTTCGCATAAAAGGCGGGCCAACAAAATTCATGTGAACATAGAGTCGCAAATGGGTCCCTTATTTGGTTGACGAACTAAAGCTATTATTAGAAGGTCCATCTCAAAACTTAGACCATACACATGCATTTAATACAGAAATGCCATCTGATTCAAGGCATCGAGACAGCCACCAATTGTTTGAAAATTAATTATAGTTTTACAAAATCATTATTTATTTATTTTATGTTGGAGGTTCAAATGAGAAATGCTTGATAAAAAAAAATAATTATGAAAAACTGTATGCAAACTAAATATGTTAAGAGTGTAAAAATATTTTTATTAGAAAATAAATATAAAATATCATATCATATCTAATAAATTTATAAATATTTTTATAATTATTTATATACCTAACTCTTTTCAATCGAAAATTGAGGGCATCTGCGGGTGAAAGACTTGAGGCATCATTTAGATGTTTAGATAAGATGAAAAATTTATAAATAATAATAAAATAATTTATGTCAAGATATTTTATGAGATTTTAAAAAATGAGAGATAAAGAATTGAATAAAAATATTATAAAGTTAAAATATTATTTTTATTTTACCATTTGAAAAAATTATGATTATTTTTATTTTGTTTGAAAGTTTAAGAAAATTTTAATGATTCGATAAAAATTAAATAAAAAATTAAAAATTAAAAAATATTTATTATTTAACGATGAGATGAGATTTCAATATGAATGCGTTGACAAGTAAAACTAGAACCGAGTCCAAACATTTATTTAAGCCGTTATTGCAACTTGCTGGACTCTTTTATTTAAGCCGAACATTTTGGACCCAAAATCAATAGCTTAGAAAAAGAGCTTCCAGAGTCCAGAGACTCAAAAACCCAGCCATGACTCTTCAAATTTTGAAATACCTTGACCCCAAAAAAAAAAAAAAAAAAACAACGTTTTCAAAGGAAAACTATAGCACCAATGATTTTGTGTATTGATATGGATAAGATGGAGATAAATTCAAATCCTAAATTTAAAACCCAAAAAACAGGGGTAATTACTGATTATAAAGATAATATCTCAACAACCTTATCAAATCCTGAAGAGAAAAAAAGAAAAAAAAAATCTATCACATCAATTAACTTGCTTCTAAATTGAATGAATGGTGACAGTTTTTCTTAAAAAAATATATGAACATATCGTGATTCTGCCATTCTGGATATTTTTTATAAGAAAATATTTTAGTTACAAATAAATTACACGAAAGTAAATATATAAATTAATGTAGTTTGATGTGATATGTCAGATTATAAAGTTAATTATATTATAAAGTAAACCTAATGAATTTCGTAAAGAAGTTCTCATCATCTATATGCATAAAAATAATATTTCATGGCCTTGAAACACATGTTACTGTACTGAATATCTCAAGGTTCCATCTTAAAGTTTGGTCAACGAAAGTAGCTAAAGCACTACCATTTACGTTGCCAAAACATAATCAAAGATCGCTACCATCTATGGGGGCTTCTGACATTTTCAACAGCACCCCCGAAGAGCTATTTACTACCAAAAAACAAAATATGAAAACCTCTACATCAGATGTTGGGATTAAACACCACCCCCATCACGATCATGATCGGCAACCAAGATTAAAAAAAAAAAAAAAATGGAGCGCTGAAGCATATATATATATACACACACACACACTTCATTGAAGACTTTTATTGCTTGTTATGATTCAGAGAGTACTGCCTCTTACGGTACTCTTTGTTATTCGATGATGGTTCTTTAACATCGTCTGCAAATCGGACCTTCTTCTTATTGGCTCGCCGTTTCCCAGATCCTGGAACAAAAACAAACATATATATGTATATATATACACATGAGGATAAGAAAGAACGTGGAGTTTCTATTTACAGGAAAATTGAAATTGTAAAATATAATTGCATAGTAGGCATGAGGAAATTAACGTAAGCAGTCAATTAATAGTATACCCAATTCGGACTCGACTTTTTTCATGAAATCGGAGAGAAGGCGCTTATGGACTTGATGAACAAGGAGAACTACGCTTCCCGAGACCGCAAATACTGCCATGAATCCAACGCCGACAGAGCCCTCCATTTGTCAACGGCCTGGTGATCTTTCTGATGATGATCTTAAAATATCAAACCTTTAATTTGGATGGAACAAGTATTCTGATGAACATTTAGTATCATCCATGGACAAAGAAGACGAGAAGATACAAAAGGAACATAGAGAATGAAAAGAATAAAATAAAAAGTGTTTGCCAAGAAGACGAAAGATGAAGAGAAGAAGAGGAACAGGTCGTCGTTGCGGTTGGTGTAAATATGAAGTTGTAAAACGATGAAGGGAAGGATGGGGGCGTGGAACGGACGGCCTTTAAAACAAGACAGAAGACATTTTATTTTTTAAAAGATATTTTCTATCTTTATTTTATAATTTCAACCCCACTTGGCATTAACTATATTAAGAAAAGTTTATATATATATTTTCTGGATGAAAAGAGGCTGAAATTGAAATTGAAGTTGCTCTTTTTGGTTGTTGGAAACAAAAGACGGCTTGACAGATTTTCTTTCTTTTGTGGTGCTGTCAGATATTTGGGTCGATTGCGGGTGTCAGACGGCGTGCGATTGCATTGTCCCCCTCAAAACCTGTGAGTTTTACTCACAACATGAACCATGATCAGCGCCTCAATTTTTCCTGCTAACAAAATTATAGATAATAGATAAAATTTTAATCTATTTGTCATCATCATTTCAATAATTTAAAGGGTAAATTTAAGTCATAAAATTAAAAATATATATATTTTTTAAATTAGTTTTTTTTTTAAAGAGAATTATTATCTATTATTTCTGACCGTTATTATTAGGTCACAGCCACTCTAGTACATCAAATACACACCCTATATTCTACCCAAAAACTAAATAAATAAATTCTCACCCACTAAAGAACCTAGCTAATTAATTTGGGGTTGGAGAGATTGAAGAAAAGAAAAAATGTGTAATATCGCAATAGAATGTTTAAACCACATGATTTATTCTAAAATGATTAGTTAATAATATAATTGAAATCCCATTGAAATCTTATAAAAAGTAAGAACTTCTTATTTTTAAATAATGTGAGTTCTTATACATCACATACCCTTATTTTTATCATATGTGGTATTACAAAAGGGAGTTTGAAGGATTTAAAAAAAAAAGAAAATTATTGTTTTTTTTTTTTTTTTTCTATTGCGACATATTCACTGTATATATATATATATATATTTTAACGCGACATATTCATAAGAAAGAGAAGATGCATTGGTTGTATGAATGAACAAAGTAATTGTTTTTGGTTAGTAACCGAAAAAGACAAAAACTTATTGGCTTGCAGGGCATTAAAGCAAGATGGGTAGGTAACATGAAATTAACATTGGCTTATGATTTATATATATATATATATATATATATATATATATATATATATATATAATATTTACACGAATAAATTAAGTTGCAAGGGGAGGAATTATGTTTCATGAATAAATTAATATTATCAACAAATATTTTTCTTTTTCGGTGTTTTTGGTTAGCATAGACTCGCATTTAATGTAGTGTCGTTTAAGTCTTTGATTTTTGAGAATTCAGATAATCAAGTTAAATAGGACTTTAATGATACCTCGTAACTCCTCATTTATGTATATATAAGAAAGTAGTTATACACGAAGTTCGGTAACTTTTTTTTGGTAATTGGCTCCAAATGATCAGTTAATTTCCTTTTGTTTTTGGATATCTATGCAATCAAATTATAAATTGTATGAATTAATGTGATATATTAGATTGTAAAATTATTTTTATTATACAATAAATTTAATACATTATATAAAGTGATGTCACTATTGTATATTATAATTATAACACTTGAACAGAAGGTTAGATATATATATATATTATGAGAACTTCTATGTATCGTTATTTTTACATATTCTTTATATATTCTACTGATATGATTGATCAAAATAATTATTTTATATTGAAAATAAGAGATATATTCAATCACATTAATGAAATACGTAAAAAAATATATAAAAATAATTATACATAAAATTTTTAATATATTATATATATGTATGTTCTTCTCTTGAAATGGGAAAATAGAGAGATTTGTGAATTTAAAATATAAAAATTAAAACTAAATAGAAAATATTTTTGATTCCTAGCTAAAGTATATATATTTGGACGAGTAGTTCAAGCCTCAAGGTATGATAATATTTTATGCCGCAATTTTCCAGACACTAATTAAATTTTTAAATCAAAACTTGTCAATTTTATTTTTCTAAAGATCAAAACTTGCCAATCACATATACATATATACATATATATATATTTATATGTGCGCGCGCGCGAGAGATAAGATCGATAGAGAAAAATTAATATATTGAAGAAAAAAGAGTCAGCGGTCTGTAATATTTTTTAATTTGGTTTTCATGATCGTGATTAAGACATTACATGATATTTTTAAGCACAATACAACTTGGATACACGTAATTGTTAAGTGTTAAGCCATGTTGAACAGGAAATAAATAATATAATTCATGCATTATTGATAATATATGTATAAAAATCTATTTATTTTCTCCAACTCACTCTCATGATACGTGCCGTTAAAACAATATCGACAGTGACCTCTAACGCCGTCCCTAGATAAATCGAGCGTCGTGTATAGCATGATCTGTGAAAGCATTCTAGATACTACAGAAAGTTTTGCATCTTCAGGGGAAAACGACAACACCCTAGCTTTATGGCTTTTACTGAGAGTTTTTCATTGCTTGTCCAAGTTCCTTGGAATCCGAAATAAGAATGATATGTGTATTTTTTTTTTATGTATTTTTTTATATATTTTATTAATGTGATTGACAATATTATTTTTTAATATAAAATAATTATTTTAACTATTTACATCTGTAGAGTGTACAAATAATATATAAAAACGACTATATATAGTAGAATTAATTTGAAAACATCCAACCCATCAGCTCTGTTGAGCTTGGCTCCTTTCTGTGTTTGTTTATTTTTACATGCTTTTAGCTCATAGCAGTGAAGGGGAAGCATGGAGTCCGGGATTCGTAGTTTACGTACACGATCAAGGTTGCAACCATTCATGCTCGCCAACTTGAGATCTGTAATGACTGTGAATACTGTTTATGTTATTGCAATTGGAACATCAAAGTTTAACTCGAAAACAAAGTAATCAATTCTCATGACATCATGTCACACCGATCGAAGCAACATACATTATTAAAAGCAAAAAAAAAAAAAAAAAAAAAAGACGAAGACAAAAAGAACACACCAAGATCACATCCATAAAACTGGTGAAGCAGATACAAATCCATTACATGTATACGCTTATAAAAGAAGTACCATGGCCAAGCATATACTTGTATTTTAGGATGTGTTTGGTTGTTGAAATCAATTCAATTCATCTGAAACTAATTATTGATAGGATTTATTATTTTTTCATATTCTTATAAAAAAGTTAAACCTATCTCAATCTATTTCATTCATTCAAATACATTTCAATGAGACCTATAAAATATTATTATTCACAGATAAAATCAAATCAACTTAAATTATTTAAAATTACCTCAATATCCAAATGTAGCTTTAATAATTTTTTCTTAGGCAATTATTCATTTATGATACTCTCTCTCTCTGTGGGCTTCACTTTATCTGAAGTTCTGATTAAACATAAAAGACTGAAATGGGTTAATTTGCTCGTAAGTTAGATGTGTTGCTAAATTTCCACTGCTTAAAGTCAAAATTTATAATTTCTTTTCCAAATGCTGTCCCACTACTGGGTCCATAGCTCAGTGGTAGAGCATTTGACTGCAGATCAAGAGGTCACCGGTTCGATCCCGGTTGGGCCCTTTGATAATCTAGTTTTGAAGAAATGAAACGGAAATTTTTGATAATCTATCCATTAAAGAGATGAAGGTACATCATAGACAAGTAAAAGAACGAAAACGGGTGGGAAGAAATTAATCTGAATAGTGAACTCCACTCTTTCGAAGGGCAAAAAATATATGAAAAGAGCCATGGAAACAAACATGAAGAAGCATAGAACAGCTGGCATTTTATGAATACTATGCTCTGCAATGTTGTCGGACGGAGGGAGATAACGCTTTTAAAGTGGCAGTCTGGTTGCAGTTCTAAGAAAGCAGCCAATACTCCGATGTCACCCTTGAAAACCAACGCAACTTTCATCATAGTGGCAGCATCCCCTCATTGGACCAAACATGAAGTCGGAACATAATTTGATCCGGTGACATGCCAGTCTTCAGAGGATTGAAACGATTTCATTTCAATTAACCAGAGAAGTTGAACAATATCAAAGTCATACCATTATCTTCCACTACAAACATTTTGATGCAGATTATGAACCATTAGCTATGAACACGAAGTGATCCATGGTATGGCCATGGACCTTATGATCAGTTTTAACTCAAATTTCTCATAGAATAGGCGTTGATGATGATATGTAATTTATACATGAAATAAAAACAAATATTAAAAATGAATATCTAAAATACATTTATTTGAAAGAAAAGCTTCCATGGCATTCTGGACTGAACTCAATCTGTTGCTGCTGCACTCTAGATGGGCCATGTTGAATGATCCTTAGATGCCGATTCTTCAAACCATGTCTGATGAAGATGCACCCAAGTGCGACCATCTGACACAGTGGTGCCATCCTGAAAATAAGAAAAGGAGATAAGTACAAGCAAACATCAAGCACAAGTTTAGCGGAACGCCCATGCATCAGTCTCATAACTCACCTTTGAACTTAGTATAGCAGTGGACGTGCAACATTTTAGCTCCCCGCCTGCAAAGGTCAGCTAGTCAATTAAGAGCAGAAAATATCAAGAAAGTAACGGAGGAAAAAAATATAGCTCTTACCAGATGACTCCCACTTCTTGAACTTCACAAGCCATGTGTCTGGACTGATCTGTACGGGTAACACCTGATCAACCCAAACCCGGAACCGTTTTCCCCGTTCATCTCCATAATACGATCTCAATGAGTCTATGATTTCACAAAGAGATAGCTCAATGCCAGACGGATGGACAAAAACCCCAGATGAATCCTGACAAAAAGTGCAAAAATATACAAGTAAATAAATACCCGATTATTAAGTATTAACTAACAAGAATAACTGCAAGGGGAACTGCAAGGGGGACAAAAACTAGCATTGGACCCATGACCTGCTTTTAAAAAGTATTCCTATTGAAGCAGGAAACAAACCAGGGAGAAGACCAGTACAAGATTGCCTAATTGGACCTATCAATACGTCCACACCTGTTGTGTTCTCAGGTCACGAAAAATTCTATACACGCACTCAAGAAAATGTAGCAAACCAGGAGGAATGATGGACAAGCTTAAGAGAGTAAGAGTCAAATGCATCATAAATCTGAAATCTAATCTAATAATGTATCCAAATTAATCATATTTTAAGCAAACATAATCTGAAATCTAATTTATTATCTTTTATATTGGGGGCCAAGGAGAAACGAAAATGTTTATCTTTCATCTACATCCAACAGTTCTATCGCAAAAATATAGCTAACAACACTGCAGTAAATGCTAAATATTAGTAGCAAATCAAGTTAGGGAGCGCTGCACCCAAAAAAAAAAAAAAAAAAAAAAATCAATTAACATCAAATGTGGCACATACAAGCATGGAGATACAATCCCCTTGGAAAGACTACATATCACTGACCTATACCAAATAGGGTGGTCTATATTTTTCTTTTGCATCCTAGGTAATAAGGTTCTCTACACTTGAGATCCTAGACGAAAAGGAGAGAGGATGCAAGACATACACAAGCTGCTTTAAGACTTGCCAGATACGGCTCAGAATTCTCAACTTCTGCACGCCTCCATCTCTCATAGAACAAGTAGAATTTTACAACTTCATGTCCAGGATTCACATTCTCCAGCTTGAGGTCCAAAAAGTCCATGACGTCTCTAGGAGATGTGTTCGGGCCCAGGCTAAAATGGCCGATGGCTTGTATGATCCCAGCTGCACACCTCTCTGTTGCATGAATAATCTTAGGGTTATTCTTAGCATTTTCAGCATGCCACTGCAGAAGTTCTTCTTGAGCATTGCTAACCTACGTAATGGACAAATTGTATAATTATACAGCTAGGAAGACAACATCAACTGCATATTGAGACAAGAATCATAATAATGAATCGGGTGAACTACCAACCATGACACCATAAACATCTGGTATGCTGAATAATTCTGCATCATTTCCAGAATCACCACAAACAAGCGTGTTATTGGGTAGTTTTCCCTCGGTCTTAAATTTTTTAAGCAGATATGCAAGAGCTTGTCCTTTGCCAGCACCCTGTGGCAATATATCCAAATCCATTCCTCCACTATGGATAATTTTAACATCCAGCTGGCCAAAAACAAAGCAAGATTACACATATTCACAATATTTACGAAGTAAGAGCAAAGAAATCTACTAAAGAATTAAATCTTACTCCATGCTTTTCAAAACGCTCCAAAAGGGACTTTGTGACAACATGAGCCTTATCTTTATCAACTTTAAAGCTAACCTTGTGCGGTCGTTGCTCTGTATCTGGCTGTGTCACCAAATAAAATTCAACAATTCAGACATTTTAAGCCTGAAAAGTCTTTAACTGACAAATGAATTAAGTTGCCTTGAAAAAAAAATCCTAAATAAAATTATCAAGTTTGATATCACCACCATCTACAAGGGAAAACAATCAACCTATCTGATTACACCGTATCTATGAACAATACCTGAAGTTCTAGTTCACGGAATTTGCTTGATTCCTCTTTGACTATGTTCACATCCCATTTCTGATTTAAGACTTCAACCCAACCTTCATCAGGCACCATTGAGTTGCCATATGTTATCTCAGTTCCAACAGACATTATGGTTATATCTGGAGTTAACATGGGTTTCTCTTTCCTCAACTCTTTGTAAAGAGTAGGTGATCTTCCAGTTGAGAAGACTAGCAGAGAATCATGACGATAATTGGATTCCCACAATGCATTGAATCTGAGCAGAGAAAGGTTCTCAGATTCATGATGGTCAACCTGAGATGGAAGCATTTTCTTGATGAAAACATTGCAGCAAGACAATGAAGTGATGCAATCATAAAGAAAAGAAATAGAAAACCTACCATCGTATGATCAAGATCCGAAACAATCATGAGACGCGCTGAAGTCTTAAGCCGATCCATGATTTTTAACCTGGCTTGACCTGTCATTATGAAACAAGCATATCTAAAAGTCTACAATACCATTTTTATGCAAGTTATCTAAACTCAATAAAAAGTGTATAACCTGCATGATTTATTCGCAAGTGCATACACATGGTGTGCACGAAAATCAGATGAATTTTCATATACTTGTATACATGATTTCAGTCATTGTATTTTTAACTCCTAGGTCATATTTAATAACATTTTACCAGGTAAATGAGTAGAAACTTCTCCATTCCATCCTGCAACAAATATAAAGGACTGGCACAACGGGTAGGCCTTTTAAAACTATAGGTAGAACTAACAAATACAAAAGATTCAAATCCTGTTGTAGATCAATCAAATTCCTTAAAAAATAAAAACCCTCTCAACGATATCACTTAACTCCCACCCCCCCTCCTGCCACAAAAACCAGCCAAAAAAAAAAAAAAAAACTAAGAACAACATATACATGTACACGGGTGCAAATTGAAAGATAGAAGCACTTATTAGAAGTATTCAATAAGTAACCCGTAGCAAGGAGTAGATGGATTAATGTCCTTTTTTCTTCTAAGATACAAAAAAGGTATTGACATTGAGGATAAAATGGTATTCAACACACGACCGTACACGTTTGAGTTCGACTGCGTTCAGCAAAAGTGGACTGTCAAAACAGAAACTCAAGAAAGCACGAGCAACCACACCACGTGGTTTTGCAAAAGAGAGTCATTGCAATATTCATACCAGTAGAGGGGGAAAAAAAACAGATATCAAATTGGAGAAGAAAAGCAAGAGAAAACACTTCTGATTCAACATGCAAACAATAAAAGAGATTATATAAACAAGGAACGATCAAAATATTTCAAACTACAGCAGAAAAAATAAAATATCCCTCATATATGTGAATTTATATTTGATAGAATAAGATGAATCTAATCAATCAATCATCGTATTTTTTCCAAATTGATCGCCGAGAAAAGTAAGTTGCAATGCAAAGCTAATCAAGACACAAACGTAAATGAAGCCGCCCTAAGTAAGGAAAAATCCAGCAATTCAAAGCTTCCAAATCCCGATTTAGTCACGTATTTTCTCGCAGACTAAACAGAACACGTAGAAATGAATGCGAAGCCGGGGAAAGCATCAGAGAAGAAAAAATATAGTAAACTATCACGGAGTATACAAACCGATTCGCTTCGAATTCCGGATCAACAGATAAAATATTGCCAAAAAAATGGACCTGGACAAGTCATCAGAATCGAGAAATGAAACTAAAAACATAAGACAATTTAATTACCAGAAATTTGATCTTGAATCTGGGAAGTAGGAGGAGGGAGGGGTCCCCGAGAGAGAGAGAGAGAGAGAGGGAGCGTAGAGTATGAATGAGTGGCGTGAGGAGTTGATAATGGGGAAGAGAATTGGATGCAAATTCGTTGGCGCTTCTTTTGTGAGTAGGAAAGATCTTTGGGGCCTTAAAAATAAAGAAAATTAAAACTAATAAAAAAATAGAGAGAGACACTTGTGAGGTAGTGATTGGAAGAGGTTCTCGTAATATTCGTGAAAATTTATAAAAGTAAGAAAATAAAGTAGTATCACTTGGCATATGCCTTCCATACCCAATATTCGATTATATATTTTTTCCACTTTGCCATGAATTTTTGGAGAAAGAAATATCCTGACGTAGCCAATTTCATGAAGTTGATTAACCTAGTCGGTTCGTTTTGTTCAGTCTTGGAGAAACCAGTGCTCTATAGTATACTTTACTTCACAACTGTACAGGATTATAGACGTAGCAATAAAGCTGATATGTGGGTTTATGATAGGGTGTGCAACAAGCGACGTCGGGTTACTCTCCGAGTGCCTACGTTGGATAGGGATAAGCGCAAGACTCGAGTGTCTACCTGCGTCAATTTTTTCCTCTTCTACTCTAATTGATAGATAATCTTGGACCGGATATGAACCATCCAACTATCCAAGCCAAACACCCACAAACCACCCCCCCACCCACCGTCTTCTCCCTGTTCCAAGAACCTCCGATTGTTTTTTTTTTTTCTTTTCTATTTTTAACATCTAAGGTGTTGTTTGGAAAGTTAAATAGATGAGATGTCATCATTTTATCGTCAAATATTATTCAAATATAAAATAATTTTTAATTTAAAATATCAAATTTTTATCAAATTATTACTTAATTATTACAAATTTTTAAACAAAATATAAAAAATAATATAATTTTTTCAAATTTTAGAACAAAAAATAATATTCATAAAATCATTTAACTTTATAAATTTTTATTCAATATTTTCTCTATCATTTCTTAAAACTTAAAAAAATGCAAATTATTTAGTTACTATTCACATAATTATCGTATCATCTTATTATCTAAACATGTCCTAAATTATAATATAATCTCTCTCTCTCTCACTCATATAATGATCAAAAGATTATGAGTGTGAAAGCTTCATGCGCCGTCACAATTTTGTTGGACTTATAACTACGTATCGACATGTTATTAACCCATAATCAAAGAAGAATGATGTTGGAATTTTCATCACACCCTATAATATTGGATTGCATATCATTTCATGGAAGTTGCTTTGGAGCACTAAGAGCATTGGCATTGACTTCATCAAAAGCCAATACAAATGCATAAAATGATGAAAAAGTGTAAAAAGCCACTGCATTGGATTCATCAAACCGTAAATGACAAGTTTTGACCTACAGTAAATTTATACTTTCCTTCAAATATGAAGGACTACTGCAGACTCATCTTCCTATTATTTTACTCGATTTTAATTCTCATTACCGAACAGCTTTCCCACTTTCCCTCTTCATTTTCCTCCCCGCGTTTTCTCTCCCCCTCTCTCTTTTTCATTTCTCGCACGAAACAGCACACGGATATCATCAATCCACCGAAACAGCACTTGGATTCTTCACAAGAATCACTCTGATCTGGACCGATTTTCAGACGAGCTTCTTCTCCAAGGCTAGCCGTAAGTTTTCTCTTCCCCTTTCTCTCTTTCTCTCGTTTTCAAGCTATTTATCCTTCTTCGTTCCTTCGATTCTTGGAGCAAGTTCATCTTGGGTTTTGTATAGTGCAAGGACCGGACAGATTCGTGCGTTGAAGTTCATCTTCAGGTTCGTTGGATTTGTTTTTCGATCAACCCTAGTTTGCTTTCATCTTACTGATTTACGGTGAGCCCCGATTGGGGCTTTTGCTCTCTGTTCTTGGACTACTTTGAAAAATAATTTCATACCTGAAAAAAATCACTTAATAATAGGTTTTTTCCCGAGAGATTATGATTTGAGTTGTTTGAATTGGGTTATCCTTCTCTAGGATTATGTAGCACAAAAGAATTTCTTACAAATATGAAATGCATAAAGATAAAGTTGAGTGTCATTCTATGGCTACGAGCATGGCAGATATCTCTCTGTTAACCCTTATGGTCAGATATCTCTCTGAATTGGGTTATCCTTCAACCCTAGCTTCATTTATTTATATAGTTTTATGGTCAGCCCCAATTGGGGCTTGTGCTCTCGGTTTTGATAGGGAAAAATTTATAAAACTGATTATACAGATACTGAGTTTGGCTTAATTTTTTTCCTGATATTTTTGCTGATTTTCTTAGGTGCCTCCAGTCCTGCCTTCGGCTCAAGCTACTACACTGATTCTGGGCAGCCACTATGAATGGAAAATTTTTTTGGCAATTCATTATGCTGTTGTTTGGAATATTTTGTGGAAAGGCAAATCTGAATGGTAGTTTCTATTAGCTATATGTTTGTGGGAGGAAAATCTGTTTATTAGCCATAATCTATGGATCTGTCTTTGTGGTTAGAAAATTTGGAAGTGTAGCTTATATTTTGGAAGTGTTTGGTGGTGATTCTAATTTGTTTAGTATAATGTATTTTGGAATTGTTTGTGGTTAAAGGCTGTGTGAATCCGAGTGAATTTGTTAAAGTGTTTGTGGATATGAAAATTATGTGAAGTTGCTTGTATTTTGGAGGTTGTTTGTGGGATATTTTGGAAGTGAATTGTGGTTAGAAGCTGTTTGTATTGAGAAACTGTGTATTTGGATCTGTTTATGGATGGGAAAATCTGAAGCATAGTTGTTTATTGTGTCATTTATTCATTGTGAATTAGTGTCATTGTTATGTGGTGTCATTGATGACTTGAGGCTGAATTTCAATGAAAAATCTCAAGATGTGTCTTTCTAAATGAACTCTGGCAGATTTTATTTATACAATTCTATTTGGATACATAAATAAACTACACTTCGTTAAATATCCATGACCAGCAGTAGTACATTATACTGCAGTATAAACAGGATATTTTTTTACTCACTTCTTTTGCATTGCATTGCACCAATTTTGGGATATATTAACATATTTGTGTAGTTTATTCACATGGTGGAGTAATTTGAGATCAAATTATTAATGTACATATAGTTAGTTTAATTGTAAAATATGAAAAAAAAAAATTATATTATTATTAAAATAATAATGTTATATTATTATTTTGATGAATCCAATGGCTAATCCAATGTGAGATTATGGATAGGAATATTTTAGATTTATGGAAAACTTGTACTTTTCATCAAATTTTGAAGATGGCTTTGATGAAGCCAATGCCAATGCTCTAATAGTGGGCTAGCTAAAGTTAAATTTTAGCAAAAAAATAATTAATGTGTCAAATAAAGTGTAGTAGTGGGCTCAATAAATGAACAGTATTTTTAATTTCAGATCATATAGCTGGCTAAATTTGTTGAGCTGAAAGGACTAACTAAATATTATTTTTAGACTAAAAAATGGTATTCTCAAATGCTAATACTAAAATTTGGTTTGATTCTTCTATACTTGGATGATACGATTTTATTTTCTTTTACCACTTCTTTGTTTGTTATTGGGTAAGATATCGGTGTTTTTTTTTATAAGCGGGCTGCAATTTTTTTTCTTTCTGTAGGCTGCAATTTTTTTTTTGATTCGGTGCGATTTTGTTTGCAATTTATTTATTGGTATTTTCCCTATCAAACATCATTTGATTTTGCCTCTTTCTAATTTGAAAGTTAAAAATTAATATTTTAATAGAATTGTAAAAGATTTGTTGAATCTATTATTTGGTGCAGTAAAAAATGGTTAGTTAAAATTTTAAAAAATGAATTTTCTAGTCAAATTTTAGTCAAAATTTATTGAGGTCACTACTAGTACTCTTTGACCACAGTTCCATAGTTTAATGGTCGGATTATAAGAAAATCACCTATTTTGAACTCCTCTTCTTGCGTCAAAGACTTCATATTAATTCATTAGCTTAGTTGCCTTTTTTTCTACATTTTCCACGTTACATTTTCTCTAACGAAAATGTTGTTAGGACACCCACTCCTCACACATTCTGAATTTAACTTAACGTGATCAAGGAATTGAAAAGAAAAGAAAAAACTAAGGATAAATGCAAAGAAAAAAAGAAAAGTACTTTTATATAAATGCAAGGATGATCCAATGAGAGATGTCTCGATCTTACCTCTAATGATAGGCTCCAATCCCCTTTCAAATAAAATAAAAACCCGCTTTCGCTGAAAACGAATTCTGTTATTTGTTTCGTCTAATTGAGGAACAATGGAGTGGAATCACAACGCACTCAAGACAGACGTAACAAAACCATCAACAGCTATAAACCTCTCTCACACCTGAAGGAGAAAAACCCAGAAAAATGTTGCCCTCTCGCTCACTTTCTATGCCTGAATTTGTATTTTCTTCTTTACCAGGAAACCACCGTTCCCATCTTTTCAATCACCATAGTGCCACAAAGTTGAATCCTATAAGAGCCACAACTCCAAACCACAAATTCAAGTTCTTCGTTACTCATAAAGCCGTTGGTTTCCGTGGTTCCAAGGGCTGCGACTTCAATTCGGGGTTTAACAAGTTTCAATTTTTGTGACGGGTGTTATGCTACGCAATTGAGTAATCATAACCAAAAGTAAAAAACACAAGGTCTTCTCTCTTAAACTTGCTAAAACATTAGCTCGCGATGATTACCAGCTCAGCAGCATGAATTTATATTTTTATGGTACCATACAGTTGGGCACTTCCAGACCCAGAAATTCAGAAAGAAGATTTCTCTCTGTCGGTGCCTTGAGAATTCCGAATTCCAACAGTGGTTGTTGGATACAATGGAAAGTGAAATAAGAGGAGAGTTTTAGAAAAAAGTTGAATAAAATATTATTAAAAAATTATTTTTAATATAATTATTATTTTGAGATTTGAAAAAATTAAATTGAAATTTAAAAATGTTAAATTGTTTATTATATTTTATGTGAGAATTTAAAAAAATTATAATGATAAAATGATATAAGATAATTTTTCAATCCAAACCTCCTATAAGATATTAGCGGGACTTCAGAGTTTGCGTGGTGAATTTGATCAGTCAGAAATTTGTATTGGGATGAAAAACAGCGTTGGGTATAAAGCGAGAGAGAGAGAGACGTGGGCGAGAACTGGTTAGGGAGAACTCTTATGATGCAATCGTTATTGGGTCTGGGATTGGAGAAGTATGTCATTCCTGGTTGCCCGGTGGTGGGAGCTCTGGATATTACATGAGGGATGGGTATACCGCGTATACATCTGATGTTGGGTCCTTGGTTTCTGTCTGCATATCAAGTTTTTCCTTGCTGCATTTTGCCCCCAGTTTTGTGCACTGGATTTTAAAATTCATTGCTAAATCCATTTGATAAATAATAGTTATGGTTATACAAATCTAGTGTTTGCACGTAAGTTGTAGTCAATTAGAATTAACACAAAACTATTGCTTCAAAATCAAGACCGCATGTTAACATGAGCTTGAGATTTTCTGAGGACATCTTTGGGGACACTGCATACAAATGAAATTGACTTGGAAGCCTACGGGAACGTGTAGCATCTCTTTAATCTCGTCTATAGGAGATGAGTCTTCTCATCTATCAATCTCGCTAGCATTTCATGAACTCACATTGACATTCCAGTCTTTGCAAGAAGCTGTCCAGATCGATGCTCCTTTGCAGATCCAACCTTTTAAGCTCCAGATTGGAGATTCATCCTCCGCAAAGGAAGGTATGCCAGCAGACGGTAACCAAAAACCATAGCTACCAGGGCACTGACCTCTATAATACCATTGTCTATTCTCATCCCATTTATGGTGGGCGTGATGTGTTCATACTGCACCTTGAGAAGCAGCTTGAACGTGTGGTAGTTGAAAGACAGATAGCGGATATTCCAATATATGAATATTGGAACTTTCTGCAACATTGTAGACAATGTATTGTTATTTTCTGCTTTCGGATTTATCTAGCAGCTTTCCAAAATAAATTTTTGCAGACAATCCTCAACTATAGTATTTATGGTGAGATAAATGCAGATATTGACTTTCAAGTCTGCTTACTTTCGTTAATACCAATAAAAAGAAAGAGTTTGCATGCTTACCTGACAAAGAACCCACCAGCTAGCATGAAGGTCATCATAGTTACAGAAGCCAGGGTGGTTGCCCTCTTTTAAGTCCATCAATGTAGCCCCTGTAGCTAGTCCTAATCCCCGTTTAGCAGTTATGTCATTTAATTATATATGGTATATTTGTTTACGATGTCATCTTACTCAGTTCTACAGGAGGCAAACCTGAGCTGCCACAACGCAGAGGATGACTGTAAGCAGGCTTAGGAAAAAGGGACCAGCGCTGAGTCTCAAGCCTGCCATGAAATAGACAAGAAGAAGGAATAATACTGGTAGTACAAGGTCAAGCGGAACGTGGCTTGTAGTTCTAGCCACAAAATATGCACTTAGTCTGTACATGTCAGCCGCTCTTTCTTTACTCAACATGGCTCTTTCTTGAGGAAATGTGAAGATCGCTGTGAAGACAGGAAAGAATCCCCAGAAGATATTGATGAAGAAAAGCAATCCTGCCTGCAATGGAAGTGTTGCGCCTCTGGCTTGTTCAAAAATCACACAAGACGATAGAGAAACAATAATTAAGTGGTTCGGTAACTTGCCTACGTCCACTGAAACGAAAACTCAGTATTTTCAATATGTTTATACAAAATTACAAACACTCATAAACAAGCTCTCTATCTCTCAAATGTCCTCTGTTCTGGATTTCTCCAGAACCTATATTTCACCTCAGCCCTCTGCTTTGATCTCTCACTACAGTGAGAATAATTTTAATCTTCAGCAAATGACCTCATTTTATAGGAGAAGCCATGGGGGACAAAACACCCACACTTCTTGACCAAGATGAGGCTATTTTCAGTGCAGCCATTTTGGTCAATATTTGCTGCCAGATACTTTCGGTGGATGGGTGGGTGGCTGCAAGTTCAAATGACATTTCACACTTGGGGAGTTTTCAACAATCACCCCCTCTACCCAAGTGTGCCATACTAGGATGCTACAAACTGTTGCATCCTTCAAATGATTGCACTCCTTCATTGGAATGCTTGTTAGCCATGAGAGATTTCCGCTATCAAATGCATTTGCAGGTACATCTTCAAATGGATGTCCAAATGCTTCTTTAAATGCATCTTCAAATGCATTAGCATCGTCTATATCCACAGAGCTTGCAAGGAATTTTATTCATAGGAGATTTACAAGTGCTTTATTGCACAATCCCAACTCTTTAGGATTCTTCTTTCACTCGAGTCCATGAGTCAGCACTCATGTACACCTTGAGTAAATTGAGGATCGAGCCACAGCCAAGCGAACAATCTACCTGGTGCCTTTACAGCTTTCAAAACCAGGCTCCATAATCCTACAATCACACCAATCTCCAACTTGGAGACTGGTTCTTAACATGCTAGCTTCTATCTCCAGCATGGCCCCTTATCATTTTTGCAATTTTACATCTCATGTCTTCAAGTTAGAAGACTAACTAAAGTGATGCATAACTTTAGTTCATCACGTACAGTGCCCTTAAACACAGCTATATATAGGGCAACACATCTCCCACTGCACTGGGAATCAATGATCTCGCATGGACCTTGACACATATCAGAGAACCTGTTGCTGAGGTCTCCATCTTTGATCTGACTGACTCATCATCTTGCTACTATCTTCAGTCGATGTGCCCATCTTGTGTGCAATCTCTGCTAATTTTGATTTTCATAATCTCCATTCTTGCAAGATTTTTCTTCATACCATAGTTCACTACCTTCATTCAATAGGATATAGTTTAAGGTAGTAAACACCATGGAGGTCTAATCGTCTTGACAATTATGTGATCATCAACTTTAGGTGTAGACATCCCTGGAACATTTGATGTTCTATTCCCATCTCTCATACCTTTGCTTCATGTCGTGGTCTAGGGAGATTTCTTCAGGTTTAGATGAGGAAAAGTAAAACTAAGTTCCTTTTACTTCCTCATCTAATTCACATGACCATTATCATGAGCCAAGACTAATGAATCATTCGTGACCTTCCACTCCTTTTTGAGAAAACACTACTGAATGACTGCTGTCTTCAAGCTCTCTTTAACAGAATTGTGTACTGCAAGAAATACGACGTCATGTATTTCTTTAGTCACTATATTCACAACATCATTCTCAGTTTTTTCCTGATTTTAGCAGTCGGTTGTGGCATGTCTTGCCACAATTTCTAGCAAGTCACATGTTGTCCAGATCTTGACTTGCCTCTGCTCTTATTCATGGACTTTGACTAATCTAAGCTTTTGCCCTGATTATCAACATTCAAGACCAACAAACTCGAGATCTTGCCAGAATCTCTTCTGCGCACCTTCTCATCTAGGATAAGATTTCTTACATTAAGAAACTTCAATTTCGACTTCTTTGCAGAATCACTCGTAGCCATTCTCATGACCTCCCAACTTTTTGACCACAACGCCAAATACTATTGGGCAACAAAAGTACCTTTTGCCTTTTTGAAGTCGAACAATTTCTTCATCTGTACTTTGTTATTTACAATTGGCTTTTAAAAAAAAACCACAATGAGATCCGTTGCTGTTCTTAATAACATTATACTCCATGAGTTGTATGACTTCCAAAATCTGTTGATATAACAAGTTAATCAGTATCGTTCAATGATTTGAAGTTTGCTCCTTAAACTTCACGATCCCAACTAGCTTAAATCAAGCCCAAAAGAACTGAGTTCATCACAACTTCAACTGGCTGCGATCAAGCCCAAAACAAATGAGTTTGTCATGACTCCAACTGGTTGCGATCAAGCCAAAAACAAATGAGTCCGTCACGACTCCAACTGGCTACAATCAAGCCAAAAACAAATGAGTCTTGCATGACTCCAAACTGGCTAAGATCAAGCCCAAAACTGATATGAAGTATGAACGGTCCATATCATTAGTACTGATGGCAAATCTCAACATTCCCACCATACGGATGAATCCAGAATGATCCAAATAGTTTGTCAGCACTATTTGATCATCGCAATTGGACTGCAAATGGCTTTGATTAAGCCCACAACTGATCTGAAATTTGAACGCTCCAGATCAAAAGTACCGATGGTGAATCTCAAAATTCCCACCATACGGATGAGTCCGGAATGATCCAAATAGTTTGTCAGCACTATTTGATCATCGCAATTGAACTCCAACTGGCGTAGATCAAGCCCAAAATGATCTACAACTCTGAATAGTTCAGATCGAAGGTACCAATGGCTAATCTCAACATTCCCACCTTACAGATGAGTCTGGAATGGTCCAAATAGTTTGTCAGCACTATTTGATCATCGCAATTGAACTCCAACTGGCATAGATCAAGCCTACAATGATCTGCAACTCTGAACAGTTTAGATCGAAGGCACCAATGGCGAATTTCAACATTCCCACCGTACTGATGAGTCTGGAATGATCCAAATAGTTTGTCAGCACTATTTGATCATCGCAATTAAACTCTAACTGGCTTAGATTAAGCCCAAAATGATCTGCAACTCTGAATAGTTCAGATCGAAGGTACCGATGGTGAATCTCAACATTCCCACCAAACCAATGAGTCCGGAATGATCCAAATAGTTTGTCAGTACTATTTGATCATCGCAATTGAACTCCAACTGGCATAGATCTAGCCCAAAATGATATGCAACTCGTGGACGGTTCAGATCGAAAGTACCGATGGTGAATCTCAACATTCCCACCGTACGAATGAGTCTGAAATGATCCAAATAGTTTGACAACACTATTTGATCATCGCAATTGGACCTCGAATGGCTTAGATCTATCCCAAAATGATCTGCAACTTATGAATGGTTCAAATTGAAAGTACTGATGGTGAATCTCAACATTCCCACCATACAAATGAGTCCGGAATGATCCAAATAGTTTGATAACACTATTTGATCATCGCAATTGGACCCCGAATGGCTTAGATCTAGCCCAAAATGATCTGCAACTTATGGATGATTCAGATCGAAAGTACCGATGGCGAATCTCAACATTTCCATCATACAGATGAGTTTGGAATGATCTAAATAGTTGGAAAGGACTATTTGATCATTGAAATCGGACTTCGAATGGTTTAGATCTAGCCCAAAAATGATATGAAAATAGACAGTCCAGATCATCTGGCACGTGGCGTACACGCGCTGCAGTAGGGCCTCTGAGGTCTGGTGCGTGACTTACACATGCCAGAGTGCTCCTAGGGTGTGTGGGGGCGGGTGAGAAAGTGCCTCTCACACGTCTTCAACCCTAGGATGCGCGTGAGGGCGCGTGTCCCTCATGCGTCTTCTTCCTCTCGCCGCGAGTGGGGCGTGTGGGCGCGTGTCCCCACTCCTCTTCTTCCTCTAGTGCGACTGAGGCGTGTCTGTGCACTCTTCGACTTCTAAGGGCGCGTACGGGCTCCTCCAGCATCCATTTTTGATGCCGTTTGCAACAACAAATTCGTCTTGATGCGAGGAACATCATTGTGTGGCCAAAAGTTGATTTCAATCAACTTGATTTTTCTAGACAACACGAAACCAAAGCTCTAATACTAATTTTTGCGCCTCTGGCCTGTCCAAAAATCACACAATATGATAGAGAGCCAATAATTAAGTGGTTCGGCAACTTGCCTACGTCCACTGAAGCAGAAACTCAGTATTTTCAATATGTTTGTACAAAATTACAAATACTCATAAACAGGCTCTCTATCCCTCAAATGCCATATGTTCTGGGTTTCTCCAGAACTTGTATTTCGCCTCAGCCCTATGCTTTGATCTCTCACCGCAGTGAGGATGATTTTATTCTTCAGCAAATGACCTCCTTTTATAGGAGAAGCCATGGGGGACAAAACACCCACACTTCTTGACCAAGCAGAGGCTTCTTTCGGTGCAGCCATTTTGGTCAATATTTGCTGCCAGAGACTTTCGGTGGATGGGTGGGTGGCTGCAAGTTCAAATGACATTTCACACTTGGGGGGTTTCCAACAGGAAGTTGGCTAAGTTCTATGTTGGGCTATATATTTCCAATATATGCAGAAGAGAAAAACATAAAGTTAATGCTTTTGTGAGGATGCTTATATTGAAAAGAGTTTACATTTTAAGAAGCTTCTTTTGACCGGGCCTATTAGGATAATGCCATTGAATTTCCTATGAAATGGAAAGTCTTTTTTTTTTTTTTTTTTTTTTTTTTTTTTTTTTTTTTTTAAATCTCTATGAAATGGAAAGTTATGACCAGATCTATAGTCCAGTTTGCGTATAACTTCTTTAGAAAAAAAAGAGAATTAAAAAGCATAGCTTTTTGCTTGGTGCGTTCCTTTCTCTGTTTCTATTACTGTCTAATATGTTTGATCATCATCTCTTTCAGTTTTTCTTCATGTGACAATAAAAAAATCACATAATTAGACAATACAGAGATGAAGAAATATTAATAACAGAAGAGAAGCGGTGCCTTTCTAAGAACCAATGGCTATATTGATGGTATTGGAGAGGAATTGTGAATCTAGAAAGAAAACAATCGAGAGAAAGGTTGCTGAAGCAGAAACTTTTTGCGATATTGAATTCATTGTACTATTCTTTTACAAGCTATTGCAGCTTTATACAAAAAAGGAAAAGGGAATCTTAACAAACTAAAGGAAGAAAAAGAATTTTGTATAGCTGCGTAACAAATTTTAAAATTGCATAAAGGTACATGACAAAACAACAAAAGGATGGTCCTTATGGTAAATGAACAGAGGAACCACAACATGTATTTTGCACATTGGATGCAGAGTGAACCTGCATATCAGGATCCTTGAATTGTCCACGATCAACATGTGCTTCATGATCTAAGCCTTGACTGTTAGGCTGTGTATGCTGCTCTAATAAACTTCAGGGGAAAATGGTAGATGATTGAGTTGGTAAAAACATGCATGGAGTATATAAGGAGTGGACTAGTGTGAGAAAATGCGGACTGGAAAATATTTTATGATCAGTTGTCCATATTATTGCTCTTTTTGTACACATAAAACCTTTTTTATCAGTAGGAGTAGTGAGTCATTGACTTCGACTGATCTTTTTGGTGGAAAACAGGGGAGGTTTTTTTTGGTACCATTGAGGTCACTCAATGTGTAGAATTTGGTAACGAATTGGTTTACCTGTTCTTGCACACCTTTGGGGCTATTGCTATCAGACTGCCACCATAGTAATCCCAAGATAAATGCTATAGAGAGAACTTGGGTGATTCTCAACCAGCTAAAATACTCATGCTGCCGTTCTTTGATTCCTCTCCAGAACAATATGGAATATTGTTCCCACTAGCTTGCCCCCCATTGTCGCTTTGGATAAGAAACATTCAATTTGACTTCTTCTTCAAGCGGGATAGGAATCATAAGTTTCTTCTTTTCATTTTCTGTTACTCGTGTCTCGTAGGCCTTCACCATATACTGCTTTTTAAATAAGAGAGTCATTAGGAAGAACCATAGCATTTGATGTTTCCAGGGATCAACAGGTCTGGTGGCACCTGCTCTTAGGACAACAATCACGATTAATCATACAAGGTAAAACATGCCTATCACGTAAACGTCCCAATCTTATTGTCGTTATAGTGCATCAGATCCTTTTTTTGAATGTACAATGAATAGAATTCTATGCTTTTATGTTGCTAGTGCTGTAACTGAAATACTTATTTTACCTTGTGCACAATAGCAGGAGATGGTTTCCCGTTCTGTATTTCATTGTCTGAGTTCCCCATCTGCACTTTGTCCTCTAATTTTGATGGTAAGGATACATCATGAAGGTTTCTGTTTGCTAGGTCTAGCAAGAACTCTGCTGGATTCATGGCGATCATGGGAGAACATCCTATGGATGAGAAATACACCATTGCTTCTGATGCTTTTCCGAAGTAGAGCATGCTCCCTTTCCCAAGAAGGATTAACTTGTCAAATTTGTGGAAGAGTCTGCTTGACGGTTGGTGAATCGTTGTTAACATTGTTTTACCGTCCTGCTACAAATTTGCAACAAGTTTATTAAATGCAATATTTCATGTACTTTTTGGGATCATTTTGCTCCATTTCTTTCTTATCATCACACTAGTCTGTCAAAGTACACTATTCCATTTCAGGAGGCAGGGTCTGTGCATCAGCTGTTACACTGTAATGACTCCAATACTATTCAAATCATATATATTGATATTGGACAAAGAGAGTAAAAGTGGAATCTCATTCCATAAACGAAAATTAAAGAAAAAGAAGAAGAAAAAGAGGAAAATGGAGGCAAATGAATGCTCCTGTCTGAAGTTTCCTTATGTTAAGTACCTTTGCAATGTCATGTAACATTTGGTCAATCCTTAAAGTAGTGGTAGAATCCAGACCGGAGGTCGGTTCATCAAGAAACAAAAGGGAATACTAACTCTTTTCCTTTCACCACTTGAGAAAAAGTTTCCTTTTACGTTACATGCATGCTCTGCTAGGGTTCCCATCCGTGCGGCGCATTCTCTTCGTGGGCAGTGATGAACGGCCCTCCGGTTGCCTCTGTTATCAGCGGGCAGGATCAGAAGAAGACGGCAGGGCCCGCTCTGGTGGGGCTGGAGAGATCTACCGGCAAAGTTGAGGTGCGTGAGCGCAGGACTTTCGTGGAGGCCCTGTAGCGGCCGATCCCTCCTCCAAAGTTCAAAATTCCTATTCGAAGGCTTGAGGTGATTAATGGGGATCTTGGTTTTGTGATACTGAGATGGAGCGGGCTGTTGAGGATCTAAAGTTCACGTTGGTTTTGAAGTTCTTGAATACGAGACCCTCCATTGATGTGCTAAGAAGCCATATTATCAAATCTTGGGGGTTTAGTGAGGTGTCGATGATTAGTTTTATGGATGACTTTCATGTAGAGCTATGCAAATTTTCAATTATTCCGATTCCGTCCGAGCTCCGCTCCAATTCTGACTCCGATGGAGTTGGAGTGTTCGAAAATCGGAGTCGGAATTGGAGTAGTTCCGAAAATATTTTTGGAGTTCGGAGTCGAAGTCGAAGTTCAAAGTTACTCCGAATTCTGAACTCCGATAAATATACTTAATATATTTAATATTACAATACATGTAAAAGATATTTCATTGGCCTAATGGTCATTACATATTTTATTGAACTCCACTACTGGAGTTCGAGCCCCCTAACAACGTGAACAAATAGTTTTTGAGAATAAAATCAATAAAGTAAAACTATTGAAGACTAAAATGTAGACTAAAATTAATAAAATATTAAAAAGTAAAACCAAAGTACTTGAGTAGTCTTGACTCCCCACGTGAACTTTGGTAGCTTTTTGAACAAATGTTCCCCAACCCTCTCTCATTTCTCTGTTTTTTGCAGCGCCATTCTTTGGAGTTTGGAAGCTTTTTGAAAACTATTGTTCCATAGATGACAGACCTACGATTAATTCTCTCTCTCATTTCTGCATCTTTGTGCAGTGCCCATTCTCTCTATTTTTCTCAGTTCTACGTCTTGACTCATTTCTCTGTTTTGTGTAGCGCCCATTCTTTGGAGTTTGGAAGCTTTTTGAAAACAAGTGTTCCACAGATGACAAACGCACGATTAATTCTCTCTCTCATTTCTGCATCTTTGTGCAATGCCCATTATCTCTATTTGTTTCAATCTCTCCCCATCTCCTGCGCAGGAGCCATGTTCGACAAGGAGCACTACTTCAAGTCCCAGCCCAAGCTCCGATCGGAGTTTCGATTAGCATTTCGAACTCCGACCTCCGATCGGAGTCGAACTCCGACCTCCGTTCGGAGTTGGAGGTCGGAAGGCACTCCTCCGACTCCGTCAGAGTCGGAGCTCAGGCCTACTTTCACGTCCTACTGCACTTAGTGAATGAAAATGATTATTTTCATGCTTGAACTTGTGAAGGCAGGGTGGTGGCAAGAGTGCAGTTCCGTTTATTTAGTTGGTCCGTGGGTTTTGATGTGAAAAAAAACCTTCCATTGCTCCTCAATGGATCTTCTTGCCAGGCCTTCCCCTGCATCTGTAATAGCTGGATTGTCTCCAGAGTTTTGCTACTACGTTCGAACATTTTTTGGGCACTGATAATGCTACCATCTATGATAACCCGAGCCATAAGAGCAAGGATGTGCGTTGAAGTTGATCTTCGGGAAGAACTGATTTCAGGTTTCCCTATGATGGTTGGAAAGAACCAGATTTGGCAACCGGTTAGATATGAGAAGCCAGGTTTTTATTGTAACAAATGTTTCCATCAAGGGTAAACTGCAGTGGTCTGTTAGAATGGCCAGCGTCCTGCACGTAAAACTGGCGTGATCAAACAGGGGAAAGAGGGTGGAAAAATAGAGACACACGGGACGTGGAAGGAAGTGGGTCAGAAACCTATTGAGAATGCAGAAGATGAAGGGAATAAGCATCCCGAACAACAGAACATAGATCCAAACAATGGGGGGAGTAATCCAACAGAAGGCAGTGATAGTGACGCTACTGTGAAGCACTCGACCTAGTTGGAAGGTTTGGAAGGGGAGAGAACCTGGGTAGGGGAGGGGGGGAGCCATATCTCCTGTTATTTTGGTGACTAAACCATCTGGATGTAGTCTAGGTATTGCAGCTGTTTCAGTCCCGCATGTAGAACCAGAATTAGACTATTCGGATGTAGAAGAAACGAGAACGTGTACAGGGGAGGGGGTTGTGTGCCATCCGCGAGCTCGGAGGAATTGATAGAATAACATGTGGGGAAAATAATTGATATTCTTGCTCCAACAGATGAAACAACTTTGGCTCAAGTGCATAACAGTGTGGTAGAGGAGGTGGTTGTCCAAGATATTACGCATGAGAAAGAAGTGGAAGGTTCGGGTAGGGGGAAGCTTTGTTATGTACTAACAAGTTTGATGCTTTGTCGAAAGAGGAAATTGTTCCGGGGTGTGATGGAAATAAGGATTACACCTCGGACCCAGGCGACTCGTGGATAGGAGAGGGAGTTTCCAATGATGAAAGTAATATTGTCCTAAGGAGATCTAAGAGAGCTAAGGCTCTCCCTCTCAAACTTTTTAATGCTTGACAGTATTTTGGTGTGGAATGTCCTAGGTTTGGGCACTTCTAAGAGAAGGTTACGTGGGCTGATATAGAAGATGAATATTTTGATATTAGCTATTTCTGAGCCGTTTCAAGCAGTGGATAAAATTCAAACGTGGGCGCGCCGTATTGGGTTTCATAAGTCTGCTTTGAATGTAGAAGAGGGAGGTAAAATATGGGTTTTTTGGTCAGAGGAGATAGATATGGACTTGGCTGCGGTGTCTAGTCAATCCTTTACAGGTTTGTTCTCTTTCAATAGGGAGACTTTGATGGTTTCTTTTATTTATGCTAAATGTTCTTTAATCGAACGTCGTGAGTTATGGGCCCATCTAAGCAGTATCAATCGTACGGGTATTCCTTGGGCTGTTATGGTTGATTTTAATATTATTCGGGATGAATCTGAAAGAAGAGGTGGAAATCCACGATCTCAGCTGGCTATGAGTGAGTTTAATTTTTGTATTGATAGCTGTGGTCTGTTAGACTGGAATCTCTCTGGTAAAAAATTTTCTTGGTGTAATGGCCTACAGGGCCTTGCTCGTAGTTGG
Source organism: Carya illinoinensis (assembly GCF_018687715.1). Taxonomy (NCBI): domain Eukaryota; kingdom Viridiplantae; phylum Streptophyta; class Magnoliopsida; order Fagales; family Juglandaceae; genus Carya; species Carya illinoinensis. The sequence goes on from NC_056761.1 coordinate 1,912,315, forward strand.
GCTAAACTTGATCGTATCTTGGTCAATAATGTTTTCACGGTCAAGTGTGCTGGTGCTGAGGCTAGCCTTTTGAATTGTAGCACTTCAGATCACTCGCCCCTAGTCCTCCAGTTGACTTCTTCCTTTCCCAAGTATGGCCCGACTCACTTTCGTTTCCAGAGCATGTGGTTATTGCATAAAGATTTTCTCAGGGTGGCTTGGGAGGCTTGGTCTGTAGAGACTCCAGGTGATAATAATCTGATTAAGCTCGCTGGTAAACTGAAAAGGATGAAAGTCTGCTTACGTGCCTGGAATAAGAATAATTTTGGCAGGGTGGATTTTTGCATTCGTGAATTGGAAGAACGTATTGAATTGCTTGAGGAGAGTCTCCAAAATGGCTTTCCTACCACGGTTGACAATGATTTGTTGAGGACCAAGATAGAGTTGGACTCTTGGATACAACGGGAAAATGCGAGGCTCTCCCAACAGGCTAAGAAAAAATGGCTTCAAGAGGGAGACCGTAATTCCAAATTTTTTCATGCGGTTATTGCTCAACGACGTAGGAATTCGAAAGTCGATTCTATGAGTATTTCAGATTATGTTACTCTTTCTTCTCCGGATCAAGTACATGAGGGAGCTGTGAAATACTTTGAGAACTTTTTGGGCCAGTGTGGAAATGGAACTACCCCTAATTTGTCTTCTCTCTTTCAGCCGTGTCTGGGGGATTGTAATTGGGATGATTCCTTGTATGAGCCGTCGGATATTGAGGTTAGAGAGGTGTTTGCTTCTATTGCCTCGGACTCAAGTTCGGGCCCAGATGGGTTAGGATCTGCGTTTTATACTGCGTGGTGGGACTTCATCAAGCATGATATCATGGCTGCGGTGAAGGATTTTTTTCGAGGTACTAGTTTACCTAGCTTTTACTCTTCCTCTTTTATTGTGCTGATTTCGAAGGTGCCGAATCCTTTGAGTTTTGATAAGTTTCAGCCTATTAGCCTGTGTAATGTGATCTATAAAGTTTTTGCTAAGTTGCTGGTTAATCGTTTGTCTCCTGTCCTTGCAAAGATTATTTCCCCTGAACAAGGTGCTTTTGTTAAGGGCGTAGCATCTTTCAGAATATTTTGCTCACTCAAGAAGTGCTTAAAATGCTGCACAAGAAGGTAATGGGAGGTAATTTGCTCATGAAAATTGATATGAGCAAGGCTTATGACCGAGTTGATTGGCGTTTTCTTATGATTGTCCTTCGTTCTTTTGGGATTCTTGAACATTTCTGTAAGCTTATGTGGAATTGTGTTTCTACCCCCTGATTTTCGGTCATGATGAATGGTATGTATAAAGGTTTCTTTAAATCAGAGAGGGGTCTTCACCAATGTGATCCCCTGTCCCCCTATCTCTTTATTCTGGTCTAGGAAGTTCTTTCTCAGCTTATCTCCATAAGGGTGAGGGAGGGGAGAATTAAATGTTTCTCTCTGCCTTCAGGTGCCCCTATGTTGTCTCATCTCCTGTATGCTGACGATATTGTGATTTTTTCTAATGCTTCTAAGTGCACAGTCAGGGCTTTGATTGAGATTTTCCGTACGTTTGAGTCTTGGTCGGGCCAACAGATTAATTATGATAAGTTTGAAGCGTCCTGGTCTAAGTGGTTATTGCCTAGTCGTACCAGAGACATCCTGGTTGCTACAGGGTTCTCTTAGGGACGTTTTCCTATCACTTATTTGGGAGCTCCTATAGTGGATGGCAGGCTCAAAGTTGCTCATTTTGATCCTCTTATAGAGAGAGTTGTAAAAAAGCTGGCGGGTTGGAAAAACAAGTTGTTATCGCAAGGTGGCGAGTTAGTCTTTTTGAGACATGTCCTAACTAGCATGCCTATCCATTTTCTTTCGGTGGTTCATATGCCTAAGACAGTGAAGAGGAAACTCTCCAACATGTTTGCTAATTTCTTTTGGGGTGTTGAGGACCAGAAAAAGAAAAGGCATTGGCGGGCCTGGAATAAATTGTGTGTCTCGTGTGATGAGGGAGGTGTGGGTGTTAGGGACCATGATGAGGTCCAACAGGCCATGTTTTTAAAGTTCAGTTGGCAGCTTTTGACACAGGATTCTCTTTGGGCCAAATTCTTCCGTGCTAAATATGTGAAGAATAGTCATGTTTCTCTGATACAAGAGGGGCGGTTTGGTTCTCAGTTTTGGATGAATGTCCTTCATGGTATCCCGTTGCTTCAAAAGTCTCAATGGAAAGTACGGCAAGGAAATGTCTCTTTGTGGTATGATAAATTTATGGAAGATGGCCCCCTTTGCTCAAGGGTGAATCTCATCACGGAGCCTCTTATTCGCATGCAAGATTTGGTGGTTCGGCACTGTTGGGATGTGGAAAAACTTAATGATCTTGTCGGTCCTTAGCTGGCAAGTGAGGTGATGGCTTTGGTAGGTGGGTTTAAGAATAAAGAGGATATGTTAATTTGGATCCCCGATAAACATGGTGAGTTTTCTACCAGGCCGGCTTGGGATATCATCCGTGTCAAATTCTCAAAAATGGATAATGCGGATTGGATATGGAACAATTTGTTGCTTGGCAAAATTCTATTTGTATGTGGAAAGCTTATTTTAATTGTTTTAGTGTGGATGAGCAATTTCGTAAGCTTGGTATTCCTATCGTCTCTTGTTGCAATTGCTGTGAGACTCGTCATTGTGAAGATCTGAGTCATGTTTTGGGGAGTGGAGATTTCGCTAGTGCCCTTTAGAGGAAAGTTTCTGCCGAAATGGGGTTCCCTTTTGTGGCTATTCAAGGTTGGAAGGCACGTAGTGCTATGTGGTTTCGCCGTGCTTCTCGTCAGTCCCAAGTTGGGATCCTTACTGGTTTACTTCTGTCCATTGTAGTGTGGAGATTGTGGCAACGTCGTTGTAAGGCTAGAATGGAAGATAGGAGGGAATCGGTGAATGAAGTTTGGCACTCTATTAAATTTTGGTGGCATGCGGTGATGGAGAACATTTCCAAAATTACAAAGCTCAGTTCAGGGGATGCGAAGATACTTGCGCGGCTGGATATTCCTCCAATTTTTCCCAAACCAAAAAATGAAAGGGTAGTGAGGTGGTCCAAACCGTCTCGAGGCCGTGTTAAACTGAATGTGGATGGGAGTAGTCTCGGGAATCCGGGAAGTAATGATGGTGGTGTGCTTCGTGATAGGGAGGGTAATCTTATTTTCACTTTCTCCAAGCCATTTGGGAATTATACTAATACTGAGGCTGAACTTCATGCCTTGTTGGAAGGGATATGTCTTTGTAGAATTGCCGGCTGGAGGGAGGTGGATATTGATTGTGATTCTCAGGTGATTGTTTCTTGGGTTAAATCCAAAAAATGCTTGCTTTTGTATTTATGGGATTTTTGGGACCAAATTTTTGATTACATTGAGGCGATGGATGTTGTGTGTAATCATTGCTTCATAGAAGGAAATTCTGTGGCGGACGCTCTAGCTAAGGTTGGTGCACAAGGCACAGACATGCTCTACTCAGATATTCAAAGTCTTCCTCGTGAGATTAGAGGCCTTGCGAGACTTGACAAATTGGCAATTGCTTACATTCGAACCTAGTTTCGTTGGTGCTCTCGAGGTTGGTTGATGTTGCAAGGCTCGGGCTCCCTCCAGGTATGTTTCTCTTTGCACTGTGTCCTTTATTTTCTTACTCTTTGGTTGTGTAGGGTTTTTTACATGTTTCTACGTGTGGTTTTTATTTCTTTGAGTCATATGTATTGTGGTTGTGTTTTCATGGTTTTTCTGTTGGGGGTCTTGGTTTTGGTTTTTTTCTTTGTAACCCCCAAGCCTTGGGTTGTAACCACGAAATTCTTCCGCTATAAGTGAGAGTTTATTAATAAAATTGGGACAGGGCTGCTATGTAGGTGGCTTCCAGCTCTTCTTAAAAAAAAAAAAAAAGAATAGGATCGATCAAGGGTAGTTTCTGCACCCCTGATCTAATTTGAAGATTGAGAAAATCCCCAGTTTCAATGATAACAGGAAAGAGTGAGCCTTACCTCTCCAAGCCTAGTTCATAGATAACATCTATTGCTCGTTTTTCCTTTTGCTCTCTTGTCAATGTCTTTGGGAGTCGTAGGATGGCTGCACATGTCAGTGTTTCCTTCACCGTAAGGTGAGGAAATAGAACATTGTCTTATGTTACAAACCCTATCTTGTCACAATATTTCACGTTAGTATGATGTGCATTTGATTCTTTCAAAAACCTACATCTCTAGTCATGCTTATTCTATGGTGGCTTCAAATAAAACTTGCTAATCCTTTGTTGTTGCTCCTTCATTTAATCTGATTAGTTTCTTCTGTCAAAACCCATATTAAATTTGATAAAATTATGGCTTGTCCAAAAGCTTAACAACACTTGTTTTAATCCTAGAATAAGTTTGGATACATATGCTGACCTACTTTTCAGAAACTTGGAATAAGGCTGGTCATTGTAAGTGATTAGACCACCAACGGTGGGCTGAATCAACCTGCCACCGAGAAGATTTAGGAGTGTCGTCTTTCCAGTTCTTGAAGGTTCCATTAATGCCAAAACCTCTCCAGGATTCACTGAACCTAAAATCCCATTTAGGATATCCTTCTCCACTGTTATCATTCCTTTGAGAGTTACCTTGTAAGTCACATCTGTGAACTGCCATTTTTCCAAAACAAGAATTCACCTTAAGTATTGCACTGAATTTGGTTACAAAACTTCTATGATACTTGAATTAACAAAAAGAGGAAAACATGGTTTTATACTACAGACACCACTGTTCACAAAAACTAATAAGCTTGTCCATACCCTTCTTTCCTTGTCAATGCTAGCTATGCTTTAAAATGTTTGTCTTATTTAAGGGTAAGGCCTGACTCAATATCGAGCTAGATTCACACTTTCTAGCCTCAATGCAGGATCTCAAACTAGATAGGAATATGAACTAGTTTCCCTGATTCTAAAATCCAAAAGCATGTAGTGCTTTATTGTTGGAAAGAAGGGAGAGTCTTGTACATAAATATCATATAGGATGAAACTCTGTACAAGACTGAACCTGACCACTCTATATTGCTTAGCCCTGTTCTATGGATCGTGTTGATGCTAAACTGAATCTCCATCCTGGCCTGTCCAAGTAGGTAGTATAACATTTGTTAAATGGAGGGGCGCCCACATGGGGCAGACCCCTCCTCTCCTGAGTATAACGCATGGCTTAAAGCCATGCGTTACTTGCTTATAACGCATGGCTTAAAGGCCATGCGTTACTGCAATTTATTTGGCAGTTTAAGGCTGGCCTTTAAGGCTAGTTGTGTAGGGTGGGCTATATATAGCCCCCCTCATTTGAATCTTGGGACCCATCTGAATTGAGGAAAAACTCTTTTTTTTTTTTTTTTGTTCTCCCTTGAAATAGTATTTAGGTTGTGGATTTGTTAAGTGTTACTCTAGTTTTATAACTACATAGTACACTTTACCACTAAGAGGAAACACTTGAGATTTGTCGATTTGGAGAAATTTGTGGAGCAATTTTATAAGCTGAGCTTGAGGTACTTTCCGCTGTGCTTTCTAACATTGGTATCAGAGCTGTTATAGTTGCTTCCAGTTTATTTTTATTTGCATATGCATGTAAACTTTAAACGTGCCATTTTTTTAACAAAAAAAGAACTATTATAAAAACATTTAAAAACCCCCACCTAAACCAAAGGACATTTGTAGCCCAGTGGTGTGCCCATCTCCTTAGTTTAGTAGGTGGTCCTAGGTTCAAAACCCCATTGTGCCAGAACAATATATCTAAGCATATATTAAATCATACAATTTTTTTTAACAAAAAAAGAACTATCATAAAAATATTTAAAAACTCCCACCTAAACCAAAGGACACTCGCAGCCCAGTGGTGCGCCCATCTCCTTAGTTTAGTAGGTGGTCCTGGGTTCAAGACCTCATTGTGCCACTCATTGGACCACAATTGTCCGAGTGGACTAATTGCAGTGGAAAAGATGCCCTAGTTGCTTTTCTAAACGGTTTTCTCTTAGCTTTTCCCATTAAACAATGTTCACATGTGGGTAAGATGACCTTAGCGAGATTGCCTATCAGGTTTTCTCTAGTTAATCGAGTCATTCTATCTTGCCCTATATGGCCAAGCCTAGCATGCCATGTATATGAATCCAAATTAGCCTCCAAGACCTCTTGCTCGTCTAAGACATATTGGATCTTGTGATGTCATATGTCATAATTTTTCCAATCTAATTTCTCCCATTTGTTTAAGTCGGCAACAATACTCTTGGATGCCATTTCACTCAAACCCTTACTGTACCCGGGGAAGGGAACTCGGAACAACACAAGATAGATCAACAAGCCTATACTCAATGGGCTAAGAAAAATCGGTGCGCGCGCATAATAATGTTAAGCAGCATCCACAATGATCTAATGTGTGAGTTCGAGATTTATGACACTGTCCAAAGCATGTGGGAGGCTTTGAAATTGAAGTTTGGTGAAACATCAGCTACTAGGTTGCGTGGATTAACCATGACGTTTGACTCCTATAAGATGCGCTCTGACCACACGATGAAGCAGCATCTTAGGGCTATGTCAACTATGATCTGCGAACTTAGGTCGGTAGGAAATAACCTGACAGATGAACAACAAGTCCAGGCAGTGATAAGATCACTACCGAATTCTTGTGAGAATATGAGCCAGAACCTGACGCATAACAAGAATATCAAAGACTTTGATGATGTCTCGCATCACTTGGAATTGGAGGCTGAGCGCTTAGAGGCTGCTAAGCCCAATCATATTGCCTATGTGACTAATGCTGGTTCGCGCAAGGCATCAAGGCCTAAGCGCAAGAAGTCCAAGAATAGGGTAGCTACTGGACAAATTAAAAAGGTGTCGGGAACTTCTCAGCGCACCAAGAGGGGCAAGCGCGAGAAGAACAAATCAAAATTAGAGTGCTTCAACTGCGGAAAGATTGGCCACTTCGCTCGTGACTACACTGAGCCAAAGAAGGTACACTCTGAATTTTCTCGCATTTTTTTTGTAACTAGCCATGTGATGGTTGCTCACTCCTATCCTTTGTGGACTGTTAATTCAGGAGCGATCGAGCACATAGCATGAGACAGAGTCAGATTTGTGGAGTTTTGTTGGATTCCAGCTTGGAGCCGTGATATCAAGGTGGGTAATAGAGCTAGCGTAGAGGTATTGGGACTTGGTACCTACAAGTTGGACTTGCAGGGTGGCCGCACTCTTTTCCTCCACAATGTGCTATACGCTCCCGAGATCCGACGAAACTTACTTTCAGTTGTTACTTTATTAAAACTTGGCTTTTAGATTGTTTTTGAAAACAATTATGTTTCCTTTTATTTGGGCCATGGCAATGCTTTTCTGTAAGAAGGTTTTATGATATTGGATTTGGATTATTCCAATATGAATGAATCTATTGCTTTTCTTTCTTCATCTACTGATAATTTGGATTCATATACATGACATGCTAGGCTTGGCCATACAGGGCAAGATAGAATGACTCGATTAGCTAGAGAAGGCCTGATAGACAATCTTGCTAGGGTCATCTTGCCCACATGTGAACATTGTCTAATGGGAAAAGCTAAGAGAAAAACGTTTGGAAAAGCCACTAGGGCATCTTTTCCACTGCAATTAGTCCACTCAGACATCTGTGGTCCAATGAGTGTGAGGGCAAGACACGGAGGTGTCTATTTCATCACTTTTATAGATGATTTTTCATGTTACGGTCATGTCTACTTAATCTCCCATAAGTTTGAAGCATTAGAGTGTTTTAGATGATATCTAAGAATGGTTGAGAATCGGTTAGACAAGAGTTTAAAAACTCTGAGAACTAACTGAGGACGAGAATATCTTTCTGAGCAATTTAAAAGGCTCTGTGATGAAAAAGGAATAAAAAGACAGTTAATGATGCCGAGTATGCTGCTGAAAAATGGCATGGCGGTAAAGTGAAATCGAACACTGCTTGAGATGGTTAGGTCAATGATGGAGCAAGCAAACCTACCAATTTCTTTTTGGGGGATGCACTTTTGACTGCTGCTTACATTCTTAACCAAGTGCCCTCCAAATCAGTAACTTCCACCCCATATGAACTTTGGACCAGCAAGAAACCCAATTTGAGTAACTTGTGGCCATGGGGTTCAATGGGTTTTGTTCATGATCTTTTTCATAAATATGGAAAATTAGGCCCTCGAGGGAAGAAGTGTATCTTTATAAGGTACTCAGAACACTCTAAAGAGTATGTATTAATAGGTGAACAAACTAATGGAAGTGTGACTAAGATTGAATCACGAGATGTGGACTTCATTGAAAATGAATTTCCAAGTAGAGGTGAGGTTGATAGGAGTTTAGAACTTCATGAGATTGTGGAATAAGAGGAAAGTGCTCCAAGGAATTTAGTTGAGAATGGGGAAGAAATTCTTCAAGCTCATACAAATAATAAAAAGGACTTAAATTCGAGTGGGAGCACACCACTTGTCAATCAATCACAACAACCTCAGCCGCATAGAAGCACACGTGAAAGTATTCCCCAAGATTGAAGGGGAAGCTTTTATGGTAGCTCCGCATGATGATGATGAGTCTAGGACAATTCATGAGGCTCTCTCATCTTCTATTAAAGATGAGTGGATGAAAACTCTTAATGATGAGATTGAGTCTATAAACACTAACCAGGTTTGGGATCTGGTTGATCTACCGATGGGGCGTAAGACTATTAGGAACAAATGGGTTCTTAAAGTCAAAGCAAGTAGGATGGATCAGTTGATAAGTACAAAACTCGCTTAGTGGCGAAAGGATATACCCAACATGAGGGTATAGAATATGAGGAAACCTTTTCACCAGTGGTGAGGATTTCTTCAATTCGCCTGATTCTAGCTATAGTAGCAAATTTGGATTTGGAACTCTACCAGGTGGATGTTAAGACAACATTTCTCAATGGATAACTAGATGAGGAGATCTATATGGATCAACCAACAGGTTTTGTGGTCAAAGGTCAAGAGCGCAAAGTGTGCAAGCTCAAACAATCTAATGTATAGAACTTATCTAAAGAGCTGTGTTCTAAAACTCAAAGAGAAAAGGAAAAGATGGCCCGTGTCCCTTATGCTAATGCTGTGGGTAGTCTGATGTATGCAATGATGTGTACTCGGCTTGACATATGCTATGCAGTTGGCTTAGTGAGTAGATTCCAATTTAACCCCAGATTGGCTCACTGGAAAGCAGTCAAGAGGATTATGCGATATCTCAAAGGAACTGCAGACTATGTGCTGTGCTATCAAGGTTCAGATTTGCAGTTAAGAGGTTAAAGCGATGCCGACTGGGGCAGTGATGAGTCGCATGGTTGCTGATCCCTTAACGAAGCCTATAGCAAAAGATGTCTTTGAGGCTCATGTCAGGAATCTAGGACTACGTAGACTGTAAATGTAATTTGTGTTTTAAATGACATTGAGATGTAACCTTTCCTTTGGGATATTAATACAATATGCTTCAGTTATTGTCTTTGTCATATTGTTTTTTCTAATACACAAATAAGATATGTCAACAGGCTTAGATCGACTCACTCACACGAGCAATCGCCTCTAGCGCTTGAGAAGCGAGTAGAGATGAGATATTGTATTTTTAGATACTTTTCCAAATGGATAAGTTAGTAGACACAAAGATATGTCATTTTAGTGGGAGCTAAGATGAGGTCCAATGAGAGGACTATGCATGGGTTACCCCACAACCTATGTAGTCTGTGGTTAGCCAGATGTGAGATCCTCTTTGACGCCTTGGAGGTGAGCAAATGAAGGAACTCGGGTTAGACGCTTAAGGAGCGGCTAGACTAAGATCTGTACGGTGTTGATATAGACATATGCTCTTTGAGAAAGAGAAATCCATCGTAACATGTGTTTCATACAACATGTGCTTATTTGACCAAATGAGTAAGTGAGTAAATGGTTTCCCTCTTTCTCATTGTGTGAGTCTCATTTTTTTAAGTGTCCTTTACTTTTGACTATGTCACAAGATGAAGGTTGTGATGTTTGCTACTTTGGCATGTTGTCTATGGCCATGATTAATTCGGTCTAAAGAGACATTGTTGGGAAAACGAGCCGACCAAAGTTGAATGATATGAGTGAAAAGGGAAGATTCTTTAATATCGCATCTTCGATAGTATTTATTGACGTCAAACTATGACGCTACATACTGGTAGCGACTAAGGTTGTGAACATATTGAAATGATTTGGAAGTATTCAAGCATTGTTTTGAGTTTTCTGAACTCAAGAGGGTTCGAAAATGCTTGATCTAATATGATCGAATAAGTCTAGGACATAACCAGATAGTTTAGGGATGTTACTATGCTGGTCTTCTCTGGGAGAGATTTAGTGTAAGTACTCCCATTGTGTTTTTAGATGTGCTTGGTGGTCACACGGCCTATTTACTTGTATGAACAAGATTGAGAACATTAGAGAGATGCTGACCTGGGGTCATGCCCACTGTGTGCGAATGGGAGATGTTAAATGGAGGGGCGCCCACATGGGGCAGACCCCTCATCTCCTAAGTATAACGTATGGCTTTAAGCCATGCGTTACTTGCTTATAACGCATGGTTTAAAGGCCATGCGTTATTTATATGGCAGTTTAAGGCTGGCCTTTAAGGCCAATCGTGTAGGGTGGGCTATATATAGCCCCCCTCATTTGGTTCTTGGGATCCATCTGAATTGAGGAAAAACTCTTTTTTTTTTTTGTTCTTTCTTGAAATAGTATTTAGGCTGTGGATTCGTTAAGTGTTACTCTAGTTTTATAATTACGTAGTACACTTTACCACTAAGAGGAAATGCTTGAGATTTATCGATCTGGAGAAAGCTTGTGGAGCAATTTTGAGTTGAGATGAGTTTAGTAATTTGAGAGTTGGATGTTTGAATATTAGAATCAACTTAAAATTAGATTGAATTGAGTTGATCTCACTGTATTGCAACCAAACAAGATTTATCTTCCAATTATAAGACCTGGGTCCTGGACTGGTTTATCTTTATCAACTTGTATTAAGAACAAATTAAAGTCATATCTTTCACTTATATTTGGACCCACTTATGACTTGATTTCGCCCTGCTACCTTTGTTGTCAAACCGTGATACTCAAATTCATCTTGAAGACCCCAAAAACCAAAATATCATGAGCAAAACAGGACCATGATTAGTTCATGATGGTTTGTCTTGAAGGGAAAAAAATTGAAACTATCCCAAAAATGTAAAGAAGATGTGAATGTTTCAGGGAAAAGAGTAAGGTCATCAACATTTGGACGACAAACTCTGATTATTTCTCATCTCAACTGATACAGACAAGCTTCAAAATAGGCCATACAAATGGGAGCCCTCAAAAGAGTCACGAATATTGTTTTTCTAATTAATCCAGATCAACTTCCCAAGCAACAAGTGAAAGGCAACCAAAAGTGGTCCCTTTCGGATAAGTGGCCCCCATCACATTTTCCAAGTGGTTGTAAAAGCACTGCAGTTTGCGCACCAATATGTGTATCCATTTAAAGTGATTGGTTAAAATATCAAAATTTAATAAAAATTGTGCTAATTTGAATTTTAAATATGAATACAGTAGTATTGGTACGTAGATTGATACACGGATTCGCTTGTATATAGTAAAACTTTGAATGAGTGGAGTCAAATGAAAGTGCATAGGAGGAGGAAGGGTCCTGTTACCTCACTTTTTGCCAATCTCACATCAATCATTTGCTCCACCCTCACCCTCAATCACCCAACTCGCCTCCCTTTCCCTTTCCCTTTCCCACAAATTGTCTTCCTAAAGCCAACAAACTCGTCTAATGGACTTCACTTCTAAAATTTTTTACGTTCTAGTTCATCTTTTCTATTATGTCCATGATTCTTCGATCCATTTTCTTACTCTTTTTGCTATTTCTTATTGCCTTCGCAAGACTATTGCTAATGAAAATCCGTTTGATCTACTACTTAAGATTGTTGATGTAACATATGCAAGATTAAAAACAAGAATGCAGACACGTATGCACGCACACACAAAGTGGTATATTAAAAAATTATGGTCCATTAATTAATGATTTTGTGCAATCCAAGTGGCGTTGCAAGCACCAAAGATTGTTGCTTTAATGGTTAGCTGCTAGGCCATGTTTATGCAATATCAAGACTCATGAATATCATTGTCGCTTGTTGAAGCAAATCATATAGTCCATGATGCACAGCCAACAACCGACGATATACTATCAGCAGCTAGCAAAAAGCCTACTTAGGCAACACCTACAATTCACACAGGTTACACGTCAAGTAGTGTGCAACGTGCAGGCCATGTAGTATGAAGCAAGCAGACAACACACAATGGTGAATCTGTACAAAATACACAACAGCACTACCTGACCAAGGCATCCTCCAGCATACACTCAAACCATCCACTATAGCAATAGTACATTTCTGTTATAAGCTGTACATTTCCTTTTGTAAAGAATATTCCTTTCTTTATACCTTTTATCTTTGTGTATAAAACCAGAGGCTCTGTCTCAATGTAAACAGTGAGTTCAATATAAGGAAATATTTAATCCTAGCATGGTATCAGAGCATACCGAGGACTAATCGTCCAACTCTCAAACCTCATGTCTGAATCTACAGGCACCATGTCTTTTTCCTCTTCCCCCTCTTCTCCCTCCCCTCCTTCACCCAACTTTTCTCACATTCTGAAACAACTTCAACCAAGAAGATAAAGATCGAAGAAGAGATGAAAAATACTTCTGAATTATTCAATGTGTATAGTACATCAAGTCACCTCCTATTTATACAAGATGCAGAAAACTGACTCTCAGTTAAAAGACTAAAAACATAAAGGTAAAGTAACTAAATGTCTATTTTTGGTAAAGGACTGAAATGTACCTTTACAACTTAACAGTATTTACAATAGTCCTCCTCAAGATGAATGATATATATTTTGAACATTCATCTTGGACAACAAGGAATGAAAAACAGTAGAAACAAGGGGCTTAGTTAACAAATATGCAAGTTGATGAGAAGAGGAAACATGCAGTGTCTTGAGTAAGCCAACTTGTATTTTCTCTCTAATGAGGTGACAATCTAACTCAATATGTTTAGTTCTCTCATGAAAAATGAGGTTGGCTGCAATATGTAGGGCAGCTTGGTAGTCACAAAATATCAACGAGGGTTGAGAGTGAATTTGATGGGAATCAGTGAGTAAAGACTTTAACCATGTTAACTCACAAACTGCATAGGCCATAGACCTGTATTCAGCTTCTGCAGATGACCTTGAGATAGTGGTTTGTTTATTTGATTTCCAAGATATTAATGAATCACCAAGAAATACACAGTAGCCAGATATAGATCTTCTTGTATCAGGGCAGCTTGCCCAATCAGAATTAGCAAAAGCCTTTAAATGAACTTGAGATGAAGCTGGAAGGAATATACCTTGACTTGGTGCCATCTTTACATATCTAAGTATTCTAAGAGCAACTTGCATATGAGGAACCCGAGGAGATTCCAAAAATTGACTCAAAAGGTGAACTGAGTAAGTGATGTCTTGGCTTGTGTGAGTAAAATATAATAATCTGCCTATAAGTCTTCTGTAGGCAGTTGTGTCTTCAATCAACTCTCCATCAAATTTTGGAAGTTTACAATGGGAATCCATAGGAAAGTTAACTGGCTTAGAAGCTAACAACCCAACATCACAAATTAATTCCAATGTGTACTTCCTTTGGCAAATAGAAATTCCCTTTTTTGATCTAGTAATTTCCATTCCTAGGAAATATTTGACAGGACCTAAATCCTTCAGTTTGAAATATACACTCAAAGATTCTTTAATGGATTGGACAACAGAACTGTCACTACTGGCCAAGAGTATGTCATCTACATACACCAAAAGAGCCATAAAATAGCCATTTGTATTTCTTGTGAATAATGAGTAGTCTGATTTGGATTGTACAAATCCCAGATCAACCAAGGCTGCAGTGAACTTGGAGTTCCACTGCCTAGAAGCCTGTTTTAACCCATATAAGGATTTCTGCAGCTTGCAAACTCGAGTGTCCCCCTTTCTAAGATACCCAGGTGGTGGTTTCATATAAACTATTTCTTCCAAATTACCAAAAAGAAATGCATTATTCACATTCAAATGTACTAAATGCCAATTGTAAATTGCTGCTAAAGACAATAAACATCTCACTGTCACCATTTTTGCAACTGGAGAAAAAGTTTCTAAGTAGTCAAGCCCTTCCCTTTGAGTATAACCTTTGACAACTAATCTTACCTTATGCCTCTCAATCAAACCATCAACATTAAACTTAGTCTTATAAACCCACTTACAACCAACTAAATTTTTGTCTGGTGGAAGATCAGTGAGGGTCCATGTTTGATTCTAAGGCAGCTAACTCAATGGACATAGCATCTCTCTAATGAGGATACTTAACAACTTGATGATAAAAATTAGGTTCTTTATGAGATGAGATAGCAATGCTGAAGGCTTTATGAGAAAGAGACAAATGTTTATATGATAAAAATTCATAAATGCTATATTTGTTACCTGAATGTGTATCAATTGAGCCAAGGGATGATATGGTAGATGTAGAATCTGCTGGAGAGACAAGATTGCAATGATAATTTTGCAAATATGCAAGACTTGTACGCTGTCTAGTGGACTTTTGAAGTGGAGGAAAATGATTAATATCTTGCAAGGAAGGAATATTTGGAATCTGGTTTGAATTAGAATGAGAAGTATTGGGAATATCTGGTATGGGATTGATAGATTTTGATATGGAATTAGAATCACTGAATAGAGAACTGTTTGAGGGTTGTGATATAACTGATATGGGATTAGGTAATACAAACTTAGATGGCAAAAAAGACTGCAGTGATGAAACTTTATTTTGAAAAGGAAATATATTCTCATGAAATATAACATCTCGAGAGACAAAAAAATTATGAGAGTCTAGATCATATAACTTGTATCCTTTTGTTCCTAAAGGATAACCAACAAATATACATTGTCTAGCTCTAGGTGAAAACTTTGATTTGTTATTGCTTAAGGTGGAAGCATAACATAAACAACCAAACACTTTAAAATGATTATAAGAAGGAATGTCACCATAAAGAATCTGTTGTGGTGATTGGTTGTTGAGAATATGAGATAGAATGTGATTAATGATGTGAGTTGCTGTCAAAACACATTCTCCCCAAAAATTTAATGGAACATTTGATTGAAATTTTAAAGCTCTTGTGACATTTAAAAGATGTTGATGCTTCCTCTCAACAATTGAATTTTGTTGAGGGGTTTCAACACAAGAGGTTTGATGGATACTTCCTTTTGAATGAAAAAATTTCCTCATTTGGAATTCTAAGCCATTATCTGTTCTTATACATTTTATTTTTTGTTGAAACTGTGTATGGACCAGATTGTAAAAAGCTATAAGAATATGCTTAACCTTACACTTGGATTTCATCAAGTATACCCAAGTTGATCTAGAATAATCATCAACAATTGTTAAAAAATACTTGAAGCCATCATGAGTAGGTATTGAAAAAGGATCCCATCACTACAACAAATTGGAGTTTTTGCCATGGGTTCTTTTTACGCCACATAGATTGGTGACAATAAGTGAGCTATTGTCACAGAAACTCCTGGTGGGAGTAAAACTAGACTTTTTCCCATGAGATTATACTGGTGGATATATATTGGTGAGAATATATCTTTCGTAATGAGAAAGCAATTTTTCTTCACGAGTTGTCATCATGGAAGTCAAAAATTATATGAACTTTTTTTAGTGATCGGTATAAGCTTTTTCCCACGAAATATGCACTAAATCCCGGCTAATGGTTCTCGCCACAAAAACTAAATAAATAAAAACTTGTCCTCCCTGCCCCCGTGATAATCTCCTATTTCAATAAAACTATAGACGTTCACGAATCGAAGCCCCTCCTACCGGCTTTGCAATTACCTCTGATTCTAGTGGAAATAATTCCCTATACCATTTCTTCTTGCAAACTAATCAGAAACCATTCCCTCTGTCTTCCCCCTCCCACTCCTGCAACCAATATCCCCACTCCTTCCCTTTGCCGCAGCCGCTGATCCCCAACTCCTCCAGCTCACGCATAGATGAAATCGCCACCCCCTCCCTCGCATACCCAGTTCATCTCCCCCGTTGGTAGTCTAACCGATTTCCCCACACAAACCTCTCCCTCCCGCGCAGCCCCAATTTGCCCACCACCCTTTTGCGCAGCCTTGTTTCCACCAAGGACTTTACTTCACGTGTGGATTTTCTCTTCCTCGTGCCCACCCTGACACCCATTGTCTGTAAGTTTTCAATTTCTCCCCTAACCCATGTCATTTTCCACTTAATTTTAGGGTTACTTTTCCCATATATCTTGTTGCATTTCATGTGAATCAATTTTCGATTAACACACCCTTTCTGGTAGTAATTTCTTTCTTGTTATTCTGTTGCATGGATTTTGCCTTGTTATTATTTTCTTGATAATGTGTTGCTTAGTTTGGGAAGTGATTAGTACTGCTGCCTTGATTTTCATTTTTTGTTGCATGGATTTTCCAATTTTATTTCCATCTATTCTCGGACTAGTTTTGCTTTTCTTCTGTTGTGTTTTTTGCCCTTTTTGTAATCGATATGACTGAATTATGCTGTCATCAATTTTGCCTATACCACTGGTTGTCATCCCTTTCTAGAGTAAGTGATTTTCACAAAATTCATAATTGAATACAACAGAGCATATAATGAATGAAATTTATGTTTTTGTCTATATGGTTAATGATAACTTTAGGATTTGCTACTACCGGTCCACTACCCATCCAAATTTTTTTTCCCTTTTCTTCCTATCTTCTGTCTTCTCTGAGATCCCACAATTCAACACCAGCCCAGACCCCTCATTCTCCCATGTGCTCTCTCTCTCTCTCTCTCTCTCTCTCTCTCTCTCTCTCTCTCCCAACTCATGCTTGCCCACAAGACCCGTAATACTTAGTACCCAACACACTATTTTTTGCCACAGGTTATCATTGAGTCCTACCAAGCTTATGACTCCTTGTTAAATAATTTCCCAAATAACATCTAAGGCAACTGATTTCTAATATATAGAAAGGATCGAGAAATTAAGCCATATATTATGTCTTCACTAAACTAGGACTCCAACTCCTAGTAGGTATCATCGAAACAATGAATACACAAGGGTCGAGATCAAAGGTTGCATCTAGCCCCTTCAAATTCATCCAACCCTAATTTCTTAGACAGTTAATTCATCCCCTAACTCTAGGATATGTAAAGTTAGTCTTAAATGCATGAATTTGGTTTTTATATTGTTTTATAGCCATTCTCATTCACCATAAAACAGTTTGTGTAGGTCACCATCATACTTGCAATATTGATGGAAACATCAGACTATGATATAGTAATAGTTTTTTTTTTCGAAAAAGCTATATAGAGAGGAAGCCCACTTGGCTTCCATCCACTTATGTTTATCCCAAAACCAACAGTGGCTCAGTTGCGTAACCCCTTCTAATGGTCTATTCCTTTAGTCACCGATATTACTCGCTAGATATACAGTCTACAATATTTAAAATTGGTAACCTTAATATATGTTATATAAGCTTGTAAGATAGTGATAATACAGAGGCCTCAAGTGTATACAGTACCACTTTTATGGTAAAAAAGTATTCTTCGCCTTTTAGCTTTTGCACCTTTTATATTTGCATATAATCCATATATTCATTCAGTATTGAAACTTGTTTTCAATGTAATCAAACTTAAATATTTTTTCCAGAAAAATATGCATTATTCTCCCTTAATTTTAAGCATGCATCCCCACTGTAGTTGAGAGGCACTACCACTTGATCCCCTGCTTCCTCTATCAAATAATTTGATAGATTATTGCTAACTACTACAATCAATTTTGAATAAGGTAGACTTGAGATTATTGGTACTGAAATTGGGAAATAAGCCAATGAGGAAGGTTAAATTATGCCATGAAATTCCTTTGTATTTGTCTGATACAACAATCAGAACATTGCTTGAAGTCTGAATTACGCATGCCCTTTCAAGCTGACACCTGCATTTCCAGACTAAAACTCAACCATCTCTTTCATTCTCTTTCTTTTTATGGCTCACCTTTTTAACATCCAACATGGATTCTTTTTGCCAGTCCAAAACCCATAACTTTTGTCAATAGAGATAGCTGTAGATTCGCTCATTCATCCATTCATCATCTTTGAATACATACTAGCAGACACATGATTGAGTACCACTTGAAATATATTGTCTTGTATTTTGCATGAGAATCTCAGACAGGCCATAGCATTTATCTCCTTGATGGTACTAATTGTGGTTTGTTAAGCTTTGAATAAACCCACTACCAAGCAATACTGGCATCATTGCAGTTGAGGTGGTGGGAATATGAGATGCTTTTAACTTTGTTTAATCCTTTTTTGGTAGGGTTGAATGAATGAATGTTCGCTTGAGATTGTGATAATCAAACTTTTTTTCCTTATCCTTTTGTTCCTCCACTGTCTTTGAGGTGACTACCTTTTGTAGTTTAAATGTAATTATAATCCAATCACAACCTTTAAATCTTTGTAAATAAATGCTTTTCAACTCCCCATGGCATGTCACTTCATTCCAAACTAGTGGGTGTATCTGGCTGATACTTTGGTTTGTGACAGATTAGCCACAAAAATATTGTAGTGTCATAAATTAAATTGATACCCGTTGT
This sequence comes from Carya illinoinensis, assembly GCF_018687715.1. Classification (NCBI taxonomy): domain Eukaryota; kingdom Viridiplantae; phylum Streptophyta; class Magnoliopsida; order Fagales; family Juglandaceae; genus Carya; species Carya illinoinensis. The sequence continues at coordinate 1,931,017 of NC_056761.1, forward strand.
TGATTTGAGAGAAGAAATGTTAACGAGGAATTCCGCCGAACTTTGTAATTTATGTAATACAAGCCAATTAACATATTTCATGCTAAAAAAAAAAAAAAAAACAAGGCACAATAACTGCACACCATGCGTTAAATGATTTGTAGAACGGACTTTTCAACACTCAACAATAGCAGTTTCAGATGTAACAACTCCAAGTCATGTCCACTCAAGTCAAGTCATAGAGAATCATCCTTCCAAATGAATTGTTTCTGAGAATAACAAAACATCTCCTACCGACTAAAGTATAGATCCACTCTTATTCACTTCATTCCATTAGTCAATATCACAACATTCGAAAACAACTACTGCCGATAATGTGTATTTGAACACAACCCTCTTTTGTATAATTTTCCATTTCTAAATTTTTGTGTTATCCATCCAAGCTATAATCTTTTCATGACATGTATTTTCACCTCTTTTGAGCATAAAAACAAGAGAAAAAAGATATTCAGCAAGAGGTTTCTTCGGGGAATAATCTCTGCATCATGTTTTCTCTACCACCAGTAGATCAGAACAAGAATCTTATTTACTACATTAAAAGTAAATATATCAGTTATATATTCCCCGTGATGGACAATAGCATCCCATTATCAAAAGCTTGTTTACACACTAAGGCTTTTCTATCCCTGCAGAACTAGTTTTTATCGTTCCCATTAGCATGTACTGTTTTGTTGTAATGAGATTAGCTGAATGTTTAGACCTCACACTTGGCATCAATGAATTTTTCAATATAAATGCACAAATATTTTTCTCAACAAAATTGGGTAAAAGTCTTAAGATACCCGAAATTGCACGATGGTTTGCTGGGAAACCCCTTCAAACTTCATGAGATGGGTCCCCAATTAGTGGAAAATTTATTCATCCCCCAACTCTAGGATATGTAAAGTCAGTCTTGAATCCAAGAATATGTGCATTCTCATTTGTTTAACACAGAGTCATTCACCATAAAACAGTTCATGTTGGACACCACCCTACTTGCAATATTGATTAAAATAGTTTATACAATGCTTTACTAATAGTTTTTTCTAGTAAGCAATATAAGTAGGTATAACTAACCCATGTAGCTTCCATCCACTTAAGTTTATCCCAAAACCAACAACAATACTTTAGATTTTTGTTAATTCTCTCTCTTGGGAACTATGATTCATAAAGAGATTGGTTATCCTTTTAGAAAAAAATCCAACATGCAGTAACTATATTATCAATCCCTAAACCTGGACTTATGTAAACTCAAATTTATAAATTTATCCCGAGTTTTGCTTACCCCTTCCTAATAGTCTACTTCTTTATTCACCAAAATTACTCCCTAGATAATATTGTAGCCCTTACTTTTTATAAATTAAGTATTTCAAAAATATCATTAATAAAGATATGCAATGCCCTTATGTCCAGTGTTGCCTCCTCTGCATAGTTGATTCGATGAGAAATGTGTTCTTATTCTTGGTAAACTATGGATAACCTACTACCTACCATCTGTACTCTTCACCATCGTGAGTATAGATAGCCCTTAATTTCCCTTTCTTAAGTAATTCGAAGAAGCAGCTATGGTATTGAAATACTTTGCTAAAACATAAATTTTGTTACAATGTTGTTTAAAATTACCTACATGGAAGTAGAGTCTGTAAACTATTGACCAATCTCAAACTATCCATAATCGTGGCATCTCATTGATTGTGGAAAATCTATTGAATTAGCTTTTGGTATGGCATGTTATACGTACTGCAATGCTTTACTACTTTTGAGGGCTACGTTTTTAAAATAATACCACTGTATGTATAATATTGTACATTCCAAGTCGATATGACTATTGCTCGCATAATCATTAGTCATATTTTTTTAAATGGAATCATATACTAGGTCACAACTTTATGAAACTTAATTTAGCTTATCGTTCGAATGTGAGCATTTTTTTAATGAGATATCACTTAGTTATTGTCATTATAAGAATTTTCAGATTCTACTACTAGTTAACAGCACTGTGCTTGTTAATTAATGTAGTTATCACAATGGTATTCATGGATACAAAGCTCGTCATGCTATGATAGAAGACTAATATCAATTTATTTTCTATTCGAAGGTCATTATGTCCATGTGCCAAAGCTGTCCTAATTAGCCTTTTGCAAGTTCTTGAGTTGATACATGGATAAGTCTTGGATGCATATTGAAGATAGATTGCATTAGACTGAGTATGATCAAGGTGTTCGACAATTCTTAGCCATGGCACAAGCTCATTCATCGACACCTGATCAGATTAGGTGTCCATGTAAGAGATGCCGGAATAGAGCTTTCCACTCTATTCATATCGTGGAAGATCATTTGTTTTTAAGAGGGGTTGATCCAGCCTATACAAAATGGATTTTTCATGGAGAAGAGGATCCGATCCTAAATTCTACATTCTCTGACGATGAAGATGATGATGCATCTCCTTCCAATCACTACATGGATGATGTCGATGAGATGTTAGATGACATCCGTCATGGGTCGTTCATGGATAATTCAGGTAGAAATGATGGAAATGCCCACTATAATTATCAAGGGTCCACCTCTAATGCTCCAACCAACTATAATTTTGAGGAGTTGGTTGCCGACGCACGATGACCACTTTATCCTGGATGTGCTAAGTTCTCGAAGCTATCATTCATCGTCAAGCTGCTTCACATCAAGAGCATAGGTAGTTGGACCGTGAAGTCCTTTGACATGGTAATCAAGCTTCTGCATTCTGCATTTCCCAACGCTCATTTCCCATATTCATATAACGATGCTCGTCGCTTAGAGCGTGGCTTGGGCTTCAGTTATGAAAAGATACATGTGTGCCCAAATGACTATGTGTTGTTTTGGAAGGAAAAGGCATCGTACAATGAATGCCCTAAATGTAGAGCAACAAATGGTACCACAAAAGGTTATTCAATTCTTCCCCCTGAAGCCGCGCTTGCAGAGGCTATTTATGTCAATGAAGACTGCCCGAGCCATGAGATGGCATGTTGATGCACGTGTTGACGATCCATCATGCATGTGACATCCAGCAAATTCAAAAGCATGGAAAGACTTTGATAACAAACATATTGCCTTTTACCAAGATCCTTGCAATGTTAGACTCGGTTTGGCATGTGATGGGTTTAACCCATTCAATAACATGAGTAAGCCGTACAGTATTTGGCTAGTACTACTTGTGCCTTACAACTTGCCCCCTTGGTCATGCATGAAAGATCCATACACCATCTTTTCGTTACTAATCCTAGGCCCTAAGTCACCAGGGAATGATATTGATGTGTTCTTGCGTTCTCTTGTTGATGAGTTGAAGGAACTATGGGAAGAGAGTATTCAGATGTTTGATGCGTACAATGGGGAAATGTTTAGCTTACATGCAACACTACTTTGGACTATCAGTAACTTTCCTGCATATGCCAATCTTTCTGGGTGGAGCACAAAGGGCAAGATGGCTTGTTCTTCATGTAGAGAAGGCACAATTCACAGTGCGTATATGGGCGAAAGCATTGCTATATGGGGCATTGACGGTGGTTGCCACCTGATCATAGTTAGAGACGAAAAAAAAAATACTTTCAATGGGTGCGAAGAGCATGGACTCCAAGCATCAAGGGTCGAGGGAGAGGATTTGATAGAACAATTATGTGAGGTCTCTCATATCCAGTTTGGTAAAGCTTCTTCGTTGAGGAAACGAACGCCCAATCAACTAAATTGGACCAAAAAATCTATCTTCTTTGAGCTTCCATACTGATTAGACTTAGGCTTAAGACATAACCTTGATGTCATGCATATTGAGAAAAACATATGCGATAGCATTTCGGGAACATTGCTGAATATTGAAGGAAAAACTAAGGACTCTGCCAATGCCCGTAAGGATTTGACAAATCTTGGAATAAGGAAGGAATTGCATTTAGAACATGATGCGGGCCGAGTATTTATGAGTCTTGGTTGCTACATGTTAAATTCATACGAGTGAAGTGAAGGATTTTCTATGATTGGGTGTCAAAAGTGAAATTTCCTAATGGATTTGCATCGAACATTGCCCGTTGTGTAAACGCTAGTGATGGAAAGATCAGTGGAATGAAAAGCCATGACTGTCATGTCTTCTTGCAATCACTCTTGCCGGTTGTCATTTGTGGGTTCTTACGGTCTGATGTGCGTCAAGCCTTAATAGATTTAAGCTTGTTCTTCAAAGAATTGTGTTCTCAAACTTTGAACTTATCAATGTTGACATCTCTTCAAGCTAATATTCCCATAATTCTCTACAAATTAGAAATGATATTCCCTCCAGCTTTTTTTTGATATCATGGTGCACCTTGCCATTCACTTGCCAGATGAGGTATTTTTGTCAAGACTTGTGCAATACAGGTGGATGAAGTTCAAGAGGTACATCCGCAACAGAGCTCGGCCAGAGGGCTCAATTGCTGAGGTATATGTGTATATCGAGTGCCTAACATTTTGCTTTATGTACCTTCATAATATTGAAACTAGATACAATCGCGAGGAATGCAACATTGATGTTCGTATTGGCACAACTGATACGGGAAATGAGCCAAGTTTATGTGTTCTCACAAAAGCTTAGACCTTTGGGAATAGCAAGATCCCACAAATTGTCAGACACACTATTGGTTAATGCCTGATGGTATATACTTAATAATTACTCGGAGATTGAGCAATACATTGAGTAAGTGAATCATCTATTACTTAAAGTAGGAAATTATCATGTGTTATATAATGTTATCTACCTCCTGGTGAATGATCGTGTCACATATATTGACAGGGAGCACTATAAGAAGATCCAAGAAGAGGACCCTCAGAATATCGACCGGATGCACCAGAATCAATTCCCATCGTGGTTCAGATCACGAGTAAGATACGAAACCATCCGCATTGCTGTAACTACATTATTCTCAAATTACACATATAACTAATTTAGCATAGATATTCTTTGTCTGGTAGATTCAAGAGGTTCATTCAGTTAGGCCAGATGCGGTAACAGATGAGATATATGCCTTAGCATGTGGTCCAGATCTATGGGTCGCATCTTATGTCGGATGCATAATGAATGGTGTTCGCTTTCATATGAAAGAGAGAGAAAGGCATCGCCGCAGTCAAAACAGTGGGGTGGTTGCGCATGGCGAGCATCAGGGATCCCATGTTGACTTCTACGGTGTGTTACATGATATTATAGAGTTGCGCTACATGGGTTGGCATTCAGTATATCTCTTTCAATGCGCTTGGTATGACATTGGCGACCTGATAAGGGGGATACGTGTCAGGTACAAATTGACGGTAGTCAATACTGCTAGGCAATGGTATAAAGATGAACCTTTCATCCTTGTCTCCCAAGCAAGTCAAGTCTTTTATCTCAATGATCCGATATTGGGGGAAAGTTGGCAGGTAGTCCAAAAAAGTATAAGTAGGAATGTTTACAACGTTCATGCAAATACTACTGTTGATGATGGGAGTGACGATGATGAAGCATCAGATGGTGACTCAAATGATGATGGTGACAATAACACTAACAATTATCCCCTATTCTCCAGAGTGGGCCAGCCATGGCTGAGCCATTAAATCGAGACGATTTAGAGCATTTGCCTGTTGATCCAACATCCATATAACATCGAGACCCAATACCCTAAGTTGATGATGATGTATTCATTGATGATGAACTGCATAATGATGACTTGAGCCTGGATGATGTATGTGCCGATGGTAACTTTGGTAGCGAGGTCGAGTATGAGCTGAATGAGGAGGATGATGAAGATTTTTAAAACTTACTCCCTTTGTATTTCTAAATTGTCGTTACCAATGAACTTCATCGGTGTAGTTATTGAAATCACGATATGTACCTTAATATTATTCACATTCGTAAAACAAGCTACGCCTCCTTATGTGTGATGACAATTTGGGTTTTCTTTTCCATTCATTCAAGCGTATAGTTAGTAGCTTATATCGTATTGAGTCATAAAGTGTACTCATGCAACTAACCCATATATTCTTTAATTGCCTTAAGTGGAATTTAGTAAAGGAAAATACGTGTCAATATTTTCTAATTAGTTCACCTCTGAGAAGAAGAAGACTAGTGGTTAGAGTTTCTATAACTATATAAGGGTTTTGGCTAGGTATCATGAAAATGGCCACTAATTTTTAGCATGCATAGTTTTTAATTTCTTATCAACCATGTGCAACATCCAAGTGTTTTACATTTAATGGGTGAAATTTGTTAGTACTGCTGCATTTTTTTGTAAGAAAAATGCTTCTTGCAACCGGCTTGTGGAACCGGTGGGGAGTCTCCACATCATTAAATGAAACGCTGTGTTTCATTTTTACATTTCAGTTGATGGAAAAGAAAATCTAGCTAACAGACGGGCGGGATTTCATGTTTAATGAAACGGTGTGTAACGATAGACATCAATCAAGAAAAAGATGACGTGATGGTTGGGTTTAGAAAGTTGGAGACCACAATAGAATTTTTTGTGGACGTCAAAAAGTCCAAGGAAGAATTAGATCAACTTGCTACCAAGTATAATTCTGCAAATGGATTAGACTGGGATGGTGATATATGACTATTGATAATGATTCGCCTTCTGAAAGCTTTGTTGCTCAACAATTGGAAATGCAGGTTCTATTGAATTTGCCAAAAATTTAGTTACTGAAAGGCCAGTGCACGAATTAACTCATAAATGCCCTCCATCTTTGGATAAGACTCCAACTTTAGTGAAGAAAGTGAGTCCTGATCTGGTTCCTGACAGGAAAATCACCTGCAAAAGTCCATATAAGCCATTTCAAGCGGACCAACGCTAGGGCCAGTTTCCTCGTCCAACACAGTTGACACGGAAAATCTCCAGCTATAGAACAATTTCAGAAGATCAGCAAAAAATTGAATTTTTTTTTTCAATTTAAACGAACAGAGAGAAAAATTATAATTTTAAATAAATATAAAAATAAAACGAATTTCTTGCTTACTAATTGCTATACCCAGAGAGAGAGAGGCAGAGAAAAGCTTGCCCTTGACATCAGCCTTCAAGTCGAGAGAGAGTTTGGAGACACCATTGGAGACAATGCCGCAGCCAATTCCTTCCTCCTTCAGTGCTTACTTGTCAGTTGGAGGGCACCTCTTGGTCGAAGGGTACCAATGGGGACACCTCTTGGTCGGAGGGCTAATTTCAGTCGGAGGGAAGGCTTGTTTAAGTCGGAGGAAGGGTTTGTTTCGGTCGTTAGGTTCAGTTGATGCTTGCTTCTCCATTTTTTTTTTTTTTTCTTTCTATCAACTGCTGACGTGTCAGTCGATTACTCGGCAGTTCCGCGTAACCGGTTGTACCTAGTAGAATTGTTGATATATATATATATATATATATATTACATGCAAATATTATTCTATTATTAGTTAGTAATTTGATTGTGGTCAATACCAATTATCATGATTATATTTTGTGAGAATTCTTCTGCTTAGTAGCCAACTTACACCACACATGACCTAAGAAGGGAAAAAAATAAAAAGATAAAAATTAAAAGTAAGCGTATGGTATAACCTGACTGCATGTTTAGTAGAATTTTTCTTCCACAATTCGTGAATTTATTAGCGCAAATGTTTTAAATTATAAAATGTTCAATTAATTAAATAGGTTTCTTCATGCATTCTTAGAAAATGGGATAAAAAAGAGGATCGAGCACATGTATGATTTCCAAATACTAGAGTTGACTTACGACTTGTTTCATGTTCCCGATTTCTTAATTATTTCGATTAAAACTAATTAATCATGCAATTGCCTGTTTTATGTGAATATCGTGCGCAATTCAGGGCATGTTTGGATAAGTAAAGAATTCTCAAAATTTCATAATTTCATTTTTAAATTAACATTATTCAAACACAAAACACATTTTTAATTTTAATTTTTTTATCTAATTATTATCCAAACATAAAAACCAATACAACATTTACAAACTTAAAAACAAAAATAATATTAAAAATTTAAAAAATTATTTGGATATAATTTTTTAGTATTATTTTGTTTTGAAATTTGTAAAGTTATATTATTTTTTGTGTTTTGTTTTGAAATTTAGAAAAATTGTATTAGATTTTGTGTTTGGATAATAATTAAACGAAAAATTTAAAGATTTAAAATTAAAAAGTGTTATATATTTAAGTATTGTCATGAAAGAAAACTATGAGAAGCTATCATAATATTTGACAATATCTAAGAAGACTTCGTCATTTAAACAAATCTAAATGACAAAGTGTCCAAACATTCCTAGTCTGCATTCTATTTGAATGCAAGACTTTGATTTAAAAAATAATATTTTGTTATATATTAGATTATAAATTTATGGGATTTCTACTTTGTTATCTATACAATACCCTAATATTTTATTAGCACACAGATATTTTGATTATATATCCGTTTGCGCGCATTGCTAAAAAGAAAGTTCATGACCAAAATTTGGCATTGAATTTGCTTTATTGAATTAGTTTATGAAGAAAAATTCTCCTCGATCCAATCTCTCTTGATCGAAGACGATGACAGGTTGGAATAATTTTGCCCAATTGGATAAGGTACGGCGTCTAGTCCTGTTGCCAACTCTTATTTTTGGGACCTAAAAATATCGCACTCTAGAAGCTATACATTTCAGAAGTATTAAATTTCTAAAATAAATTATAACAAATTAATTTATTAATGAACATTATTTAAAATGATATATTATATTATAAAATTATTTTTATACGATGAGAAATGATATTTATAGTTATAAATCAGTGTGCAAATATTATATATTCATTTTAAAAAATAAATAAATATGATATTCACATTATTAAAAAATTAATTTTGTAATTATGGATCCACACATTTTTAAAAGAATTGTATCTATACAATACGGATCTAACATTTCTCTTTTTATTTTTATATTAAGTTTTGATTATCTTTCTCAGGGTACCTTAGTATTTGCTCTTCATATTATTATGACTTTTTAGAATATATTTTTTGCATGACTGGGGCTTATTTATGCAAATTAGTTTCATTTATTTAATGGATTCAAACCTTCTTATATCTCTTTGCCTATATGGCGTCATTATGTATTTCTTGAGCCTAGTGGACCATATCATTATAGAAAAAATCTTATTATTTTTTTCGGTGGACCCTATCTTGATTCCAAAAATATTATTCTCGTATTCGGGGGCTTTGGCCATTTTCTTTCTCTATCGAGCGATAACGGGGAAAGGGCACTTTTATACATATATTATATATTATCTAAATGGTATGTATCTTTGTTTCTTATTTAAAAACAAAGATGCCGCCCTATTTTTTCTTTATTTAAATATTATATTTCTTATTTTTTTCACAACCATTACTTATATAACCTAACCAATCATATACATGATCGGCAAGACTCGAATTTTATATCTTCCTATATTATAAATCAAGGGAAACATAAATTTTTATTCGTATATTATGGCATAATTTGCTTGCTTATAAGATTTTTTAATTTAGAACAATGGATGAATGATTGGGCCAATTCCCTAGTAGTCCAGGTCGGTATTCTTGAAATTATAATATTTCTTTTGAACATCGTGAAGGGAGAAAAGAAAGGGAAAAGAGATTCCAATAGAATTGACTCTAAAGACGACGGGGACTCCAAGCGTGACGAGAATTCTAACAAGGTAAAACAGATGGAAGCGGGGTCTAAAAAAGAAGATAGCCCCGTGACCAAGTCCACATTTAATGAAATCAAAGAATTGGAGAGTCACAGCTTTAGCGGAAGGAAGGAATATTCAACAGGGATCAGGGAGGGACCCACCGGTGAAAAAGAAAAGTTAGTTAGAAGGTTGTTCAATTACATGGCTGACTTTTGGGAGATAGACTTGGACAGAAAGCTATCCGTTCCAGGAGAAAAAGTAGCTCGAGCCAAAGGCGACAGCGAGGCCTCCCATATCGGGGGGAGGGGGAAAGCGGGTAAGAGGGTTCTCCCATTAGGATGGTTGCTTCACATCTAGTGAATGAAGGTTTTTCTGAAAGCCAGTTCCAGAGTGGAAAGCTCCGTAGAATATGCCAGAAAGCTAAACGAAGAACCAAGACAGCCAGCCAAGGCGGCAACAAGCATTCTTGATCTTGTGGGGGACTTCCATAAGGAGAATTGTTATGACAGAAAGAACAAGAAATAACTCCATAAAGAACTAACCCGAAGGCGCTGACATGGTGGGTGAGTAAACCGATTCGATTAGTGGGCACGAATTATTATGCCTGGCCGAACGTTGGACTCCTCAAGACTCTTTCCTCTGTCAGGGGTCTCGGCTGACTGCGCTTTACCATCACTTGGGGGTCCAGACTCCAATTACCTGCAACTGCAAGGTTTAGCCGTACATGAGAAAGAATCGATTGCTCAAAACTTCCCATTCGGATTATATTATATGTCGTTCACTCCCTCTTAATTTGATCTATTAGCGGTTGGCCCAGCTACCCTAGTAGTCAAAGTCTTCCTTTCCCCTGCCCCACTCCTTGAAGCCGACTGAGAATCCGATGCCCCTATCTTTCGACCACGGGGAATCGACTAATCAACCGGTACGGTGAAGCAGTCAAAGAGATCCCATTATTCGTGATCGGGGAGGGGCTCTCAGCCCATAATTGCAAAAGTCTTATATTAAGGAATAGATCATCAAAATCTTTCGAAAGCATACCCGTAGCTCTTTCTTTCATCAGTTGAAAGAGATTTTACCATAAGCTGTGGTTGGAAACATCCCTCGTACCACCTTAGACTCCTATCCTATGATCATTTACATGGAAGGTATGCATTCTGCTAAACCCTCTAATTGTCCCTTCAAGTGTGAAGCTGTCTGGTTCTCTCATCCACACTTTAGAAAGATTATTTTGAATACCTGGGAAAAGGAAAGGGTTTAACCTATATAAAAGCCTCTAACTTAGATAAAGACAATAATGTCTTCTAGTTGCGTCTGCTTATAGGATAGCACCCGCAGGGAGTTCCTATTACAGAAGGGGATGGGACTAGGAGGCTTTGCATACAGACTAGTAACATCTCTTAGATGGCTGCCTTCTACTTACATAAGGACTCACCCTAGGAAAGGATTTGATTCATACCCAGACTAGTCCTACCTTCTGCTTCTGAATCTCCTGATTTAATACCCTTTGAATAGCTACAAAGAAAGAAGGGCTTCAATCGAGTCATGACACGAAAAGAATAGAAGCTTTCTCATGCGGGTTAGGAACTTAAAGAGAGGGAAGAAGCTCTTAGATTAGAAAGGGAAAGGACAGGAGTCTCACTCTTCACTTCTTGGCTGGGAGTTGATTCTCGGAGTGACGGAAGAATAAGAGAATTAATAAATTAATTTATTAATGAACATTATTTAAAATGATATATCATATTATAAAATTATTTTTATACGATGAGAAATGATATTTATAGTTATAAATTAGTGTGCAAATATTATATATTCATTTAAAAAAATAAATAAATATGATATTCACATTATTAAAAAATTAATTTTGTAATTATGGATCCACACATTTTTAAAAGAAATGTATGATACTTGTACAGACCATATATAATGCTATCTAGATTACCTGCACATTCTATGATATCAATTACAATTGACAATTTATTAACTTTCATTTTACTTCTTAATGATTATATATATATACACATATATATAAAGTAATTTGTTTCAAGCAAAAGGGTAGAACCATAATTTAGTATGGATAATGATAGGCTTACAATCTCCTACCATCCGTTTACTATTTCATAGTGTATTTGAAACTTTTATTTATAATTTTATTTTTAATATTTTTTAACATTTTTAATTATTAAAAAAAATTAAAAATATATACAATTTAACTAAAGTCATAATTTTTTTAATCATAAAGTTAAAAATAAATAAAAATAATAATAAACAAGTGATAGAATATTATAAGTGTATTATTATCCTTTTAACATTGGCGGGAGATGGAGAAAGTAGAAATCAAGAGGACATTTTTGGTGGTACACGAGGATAAGGAGCTATCGGTCTATCTCTGGGACTCCACTCGTAGGGGTGGCAATATGTGATATGTCCCACTAACCCAACATGAATACGACACGATAAAAGCAGGTTAATGTTTAATTTTAACGGGTTTCAGTCAAAACGGGTTACCTCGTTAAGACACGATTTCTTAACGGGTCATAATAGGTAACGGGTCAACCCGTTAAGACACTAGTCTCATGCCGCACATCTCACTGCCTCTCATACGGACATACCCTTATGCCTTCTTCATTCTTCAATCTTCGACTTACAGCTCCAGACTTTCACCGTTCAACCATTGCAGCTCAGCTCTCATAGACTCACAATCACAGCATGACGCGTCCCAGCCTCTAGACGATCTCCTCGTCTTCTCCCCTGTGGCATGACGGCACGAGTCACTGGCCACTACTACGTCCCAGCCACACCGCCACCGGCCCACCTCCCTCCATCCTCTCACAAGTTGCAATTGAGCGGAAGTGACGAAACCATAAACCCTTGGTAATTTTTTCTCTTTTTCTTAATTTTTTTTGTAAGATTTATATTTGTTTGGTTCCCTAGAAAATAATTTGTTTGATTCCCTAGAAAATAGTCAAGATGAAGTTTTGGTAGATTATTTAAAGTTGTATTTTGGTAGATACCATAGATTATGTAGTAGTAGAGTTGTGTAAATTACGATTTATTACCAACAAAATAAACTGAGAAAAAGTACTGCATCTCACGCACCCAAATAAGTACATATTTGTTCCTTCACAAATGTATAGACATCCTGGGTGAACCCAAATACAATTCAAAACAAGAAAAATATTGAAGAAATTTACTTCTCAACATAGCTAAACTTAAAATCTCAAAGCCTGTTATTTGACTGATCCAACACATTAATTTTCAGTGAGTCAAGCTATCGTTGACCCCAAAAATAATACAAATAAAATTGGGAGAAATTAGATTATAAAATCATTTATTTCATCTAAATGTCAAAATCTTAATTCTAATTTAACAGTTTTATGACCCAAAAAATATTTCATTTTGAATCAATTGAAACCCTAACCTTCCAATTTAAGGACCCAAAATTTATTCTCACTTGCCAATAGGAATGAAGGAATTACAATCTTTTATAAAGTATAAATCACCATGAATGATTCAATGAATGCATGTACATACTTGTGTACAACAAATCCTTCAAACTCAAGACCAAAACAGACCTATATGTGTGTTTGCATACCCAAGGTCCAAGGTAGATATATTTATTTTCGGTATTTTTTGTAAGGATGTGAACCGTGAAGCATTTGGTTAAGTACTTATTTAATTGTTAATTTTTATGTTTGACTTTTTTAAAATTGTCAGATGAGTGAGGCAGCAGGGGAAATGACGATTTGACCGAATTGGACGGGCTGGACTAGGAAAGTTTCACAAATGAAGATGCCAAAACAAAATGAAGGAAAATGTCAAACGTGTGGAGTTTCTTTGAGATGGTTCCTAATTCTGAGAAAGGTGATGCTAAAGCACGAGCCAAGTGCAAGATGTGTGGAGCCACTTACATGGCAGCGAACCAAAAATTTGAAGAATCACATTGACACATGCATTAGAAGAAATTTACGAGATATTGGTTAGTTGATGTTAGCACAAAATAGTGGATCTATTTCGGTAAGTGCTTCTAAATTTGATCCTGAACAATATAGACAACTTTTGGTAGGTGCTATTGTGAAGCATGATTTGCCTTTTCGGTTTGTTGAATATTCAGGGGTGAGATCTTTATTACAATATGCTCGTCTAGATATTCCAATTATTTCTAGAAATATTGCTAAGGTTTATTTGATTAAGCAATATCATCGAGAAAAAAAAAGGATTAAATGCATGTTAGCTGATGCTCCTGGTAGAATTTGTTTGATATTTGACTTGTGGACTTTTATAAGCACTGATGGTTATATGTGCATTACATCACATTTTCTGGATAAGAAATGGGTTCTACAGAAAAGGGTTTTAAACTTTTCTTTTATGCCACCACCACCTAATGGCATATCTTTGTCTGAGAAAATTTATAATTTGCTATGTGAGTGGGGAATTCAACACAAGATTTTTGCATTGACATTAGACAATACTTCTTCTAATGATGTGTTGGTAGAGTTGTTAAGAACTCAATTGAATATTAAGAAAGCTCTTGTTTGTGATGGTGAGTTATTTCATCTTCGTTTATATTGTCATATTCTCAATTTGCTAGTACAAGATGGGTTAAAAGAAATTGGTTGTACTATCCGAAAAGTTCGCGACAGTATCAAGTATGTCAAAGGATCACAATCAAGGAAACAAAAATTTTTAGATTCAACAAAACAAATGTCTTTGGATGGTAAGAAAGGACTGAGACAGGATTTCCCACTAGATGGAATTCAACTTTTCTTATGTTTGAGAGTGCTCTTTTCTATCGTCATGCCTTTTGCCATTTGGAGTTTACTGTTTCCAATTTTAAACATTGTCTATCAACATCTGAGTGGGAAAAAGTGGAGAAGATTAACACTTTCTTGGGAGCTTTTTATAATGCCACTTGTGAGTTTTCTTGAACCAAATACTCTACAGTCAATTTGTATTTTTCAGTAGTGTTTATGATTTATTTAACATTAAAGGAGCACTCTGAAAGTGAAGATGACTACATGAAGAAAATGTCTTGTCAAATTCTTGCTAAGTTTGAAAAATATTGGTTGAGTTCAATGTGTTATTGACTATAGCAGTTATATTGTGTCCTTGATACAAGCTTCATTTTGTTGATTTTTCTTATAAGAAGCTTTATGGAAATAATTCTCTGGAGTTTTTGAATGCTCTTACCAAAATGGTATATCTTTTCATGAAATATAGTTTTTCTAGAGCTCCCACAAGTTCTACCACAACTTTTGAAAGAAGTGTTAGTACAACGGAAAGTCAATCATCTTCTAGTAGATGGAATAAAGTCAATAAACAAGTATTTCAGGTAGATTTAAATAATATTTTTTGTTTAATGATTTATATTATATTGTTGTTTTATTATTTTATATCACATATTCTCAGTGGAACTTTCTTTTTTGGTATAGAAATTTGATTCATTTGGAAATATGATGATCTCACTACTCATATGCAAAAAAGTCAATTGGAGCTTTACTTAGATGAACCTAGGGCATATAGAAATGCAAAGATTGACATTATTTTCTTTTGGAAAGAAATGAATTTCGTTATCCTGATCTTGCTTGTATGGCTAGTGACATTTTGAGTGTTTCAGTTTCTACAGTTGCATCTGAATCTATTTTTAGTGTTGGTGGGCATATCATTGATCAGTTTGGGAGTACACTGAAATCAGATATTGTTGAAGTATTAGTTTGCACAAGATATTGGTTAAATGGCGAGGAAGCCGAAGTCGAGGGTAACATTATTTATTTATTTAAATACTATCTTAATTCTTTTACTAATGTTTTTTTTTTAATAGGAGCACAAGAAATGCAATTGGAGGAGTTAACTAAAGATATAATGGAGTTAGAGAATAATAAGAGCAAAGAGGATGCTACACTTCCTTTTGTGGGTTCATAATTTGTTTAGATTTGTGTCTGTAATATTTATAATTGTAACAATGCACTATAACACTATGCAGTATGCATGACTTTATGAGTTTGTTACTTTGTTTATCATATATGGTATTGTTGAGATTTTAATTTTGGTATATTTATTTTTTGGATTGTAATTTATAGTTGTAGTTAGTTTTATATTTTTTAAAGACATTGTGATTTTAATATTTATATAAAATTAATCAGGTCGAACGAGTTAACATGTTGTGTTCGTGTCCATTAATATAAATGGGTTAAAACGGGTCATAACAGGTTGTGTCGTGCCGTGTTAACGCTTTTAGAATTCATTAACGGGTCGGGTCATGTCAACCCGTTATCTTAATGGGTCGTGTTAGAATTTGAATTTTTGACACGAAACCCTTAACGGGTCGTGTTCGGGTTGACTCATACAATATAATATACCTGCTTCGACACGATATGAACATGACTTGTTAACACGATTTGACACTCCTGGACCACTCATATGCGTAGTCATCTGCGGTCAACAAATATTTATCCTTAATGGCAAAAATAGCCCTACCAACTTTCTCCTATATTTTCCAAGAATGAGAATGGCGTTTGGTAATCTACTGCCAAATATATAATATAATTAACAAAAATATGGCCAGATAGTTGTCCAGATAGTTTTTTTTTTCTTTTTACTTTTTTCTTTTTATAATTTTGTTTTTAAATGGAGATTAATTATATAAACTTAAATTTAAACACAATAAAAATATTATTTTTTATAATTTTAAAATAGAGATTACATAATTTCTTGAGAGAAATATATATTCTAAAATAAATATTTCAAATAGATATTAAAACAGAATTCTTCTACTTAGCTACTCTACACTACATACTTATTAAGAGAAAAAAAATATGAAAAATAAAACTAAAAACATAATATAGATTTATTGAATATAATTTTTCGTTAGAAAGCTGAATAATATTTTCAAAGAAATAATTACAATGCTTGAATAAAAGAGAAATGTCCATACACACAACCTCTCACTCACTAAACACTAAAAAGGAGGAAGGGGGCAGTGCCATCCTTAAGAGGGAAAGCCATGTGACAAGGACGTGCCGGCAAGAGACAATCAGATAGGCAGGCAGGCAGGCATGCATTCATTCATGCTTAGGTCCAGCCCCATTGGATCAAGCCATTTATTGAAGCAACTAGCTTAACCATCGTTTCGTCACCACGTGTAGGATCCATGCAACAACTATAGACAACTCACAAATAGTCGGTGATGGCCTCGATTCACCACTACACATTACGTGACACGTGGGGAACTTAGTCCATGCATTGCCTTGTCCTTCTTCCGCGTGGATATTTTTGCTCACAAGTCTCTTAGAGATGGACGGACAGGCTACGTGACTCACTAAAAAATGAGTAGCACTAATGCTATTCTAAATGCAGGAAGATATCGTGTAATAATTAGAAATAAATTCTTAGATCGTCTCCTTAGGAAAAGTTGCTTAAAATTAAACTCGTTGAAAAAATATAAAAAACTTCACAAAGAGAAAATAAAATGATGGTATATGCAATGGATGGAAAAGGGTACTAGTCATGGACTAGATTCATGTCTTTTGATTTTTTTGTTTGTTGGATTGGAATGTAAAAGACTAATAAATTAAACTCAGAAATTAATAAAACTAAATTAAGCATTAAACTAAATTAGAAAGTAATTGACAAAACATGAACGGAAAATTTAAAATGCCCAAAACCAAGATTCTAGAATTCATCTTTGTAATTAAATCACGAATTCTCAAAATAACACATAACAGTTGTAATCACTATTAAATGAAAACTTAAAGAAGTAAGAAAAATAAATAACACGAAATAAGTAAACAGAAACTCAAAAGTATTCTATAAACTTTAAACTGAAGTTAAATAAAATAGGGAACGAAAAGTCTAAACGAAAACTTCCTTTAACTATTCAATTGAAATTCGAAACAAAAAGGAACAATTTCTCACGTATTAATCTCTAAACCTTTAATAAAAACCCTATAACAATTCCTCTGCTCTCCACGTATGATGTTCAGAAAAATCAAAAACAAAAACAAAAGCTTAAAACCAAACATTTCTTGCAATAAATTAAGGTAATACAATTAATTAGAACTTCTAAAACAATTCTTTATGAAACAAAATAGCACACTTGATTAAAACTTCTAAAACAATTTCTTTTTGTTACATGAAATAAACTAGTAATGAAACAAACTAGCACACTTGATTAAAATTAAGGTATTACACTTAATGAAATAAAATTCTAGAACAAATCTTAATACACTTAATAAAAATGCTAAAACAACAAAGCTTTGAAACTAAAAGGAGAAACAAAATTTCTTAAAACAAAAAGGAGCTAATTCTTTCAAGTATATAGCAGAAAATTGTGTGTGTTGAGTTGTGTTTTTCTAAGTTTGAGTTGTCGTAGTTGTTCTTTTTTTGTATGCTTCGGAGTGCACCCCCTTTTATAGCCGAACCTTGGTTAGTTCATCTCTCATTCAATTGCATTCACACTCAATTTGCATTCACACCTCAATTTCGACCACTTGCATTCCTCTTTAATTATTTTGTGTCTTGCATTGCATTCCTCTTCAATTGCCGTGTCTTGCATTGCATTCCTCTTTTCTTATTTTATTCAATTGGTTTATTAATTCAAACCAAACAACCAAGTCCAACATGCCTAACTTCTTGCCTAACTTGTTGACTAACTTGATGCCTAACTTCTTGCCTAACTCATACTCGGTTTCTTCATTGCCTCTCCAGCCGACTTCTTCAATTTGTTTCTTCAATCTGTTATTTCAATTTCAGCACACAACAATTCATTCACCTACTGATTCTAGTCGGTCCAAATAAATTAAATTCATTCCCCCTTCAATCACAATTCACAGCTGACTTCTCTTGTTGAATATGTCACTCTACTTCAAGCATTTCGGTGGAGACCAATTGGTGGACAGCAGCCTTCTTCTTCCTTCATTTCGACTACCTCTTCCTTTCTTTTCAGAATTTCTTTCACTCACATGCCAAACTCTTTCTATCTTCCTTTATCTCGGCTCTTGTCCAATTCAATGGAAAGGAAGCAGCCTTTGATGACCCTTTCAATGTCAAAACTTGTGGAGACAATTCGGTGGATAGCAGCCTACCCCTTCATCTAATAATTTCGGTGGATAACAGCTCTCTTTTGATGACTTCATTTCATCACATGTTCCTCAACTTAGTTTAGCTGCACCAACCGATGTAAGTTAAACCAAACAAGTAGCCTTCCAATTAATGTATAATTTAGGTGGGTTGGAAATGAGTTGGTGGATTTGTGGGGTGATTGTAGCCGTGTATGAGGTTAGATTGAGTTGGGATTGTTTGAATGGTGGGAAAGCTCAAGACAAAGTATGAACAAGACATGAACATAATTAACCATGGTATGCATGAAAAATGAAGATGGAGAAAAAGAAAACACTCAACAACAAAATAACATAAATGAAAGATTAGCTTTGAGCAACTTCCATTCAAAGATGGCAAGAAGTGCTTCTATCTTTTGAGATTCATGAATTGAACCCAAAAGATGGAAAGATAGCTCAAGAAACTTTATGAACATGAAGAACAAGAAAAACAATGGTACAAATGCAAATGATAATGGAAAGCAAGAAAAATTATGGACTAGAATGCATAGTAATCAATAGTTGGTAGAATTCAAGCATAAATTCATGCTTTTAATCAATTAAAATCACAACTTTGATTTATTCATTTTAACCATTTTTCCATTTAAAACCAATAATAATGTCATGATGAATTTAAAATACATTGGTTTTAAATAGTAAAAATGTGCAATATTTCAACTCAATCACTATGTGTAAGGCATATATGCCCTTTGAATTAGGGGTGTACAAGAATTGCAGGAACTGATTAGACCGGCTGTTGGAGCATAGAGCCGGCCGGAACCGGTTGGCAGGTGAGAGAATAAATGAGAAAATCGAAATCGACGGTTTGGCGTCGGTTCAAACTCTTAAAAAATTGCTAAACTGGCTGATCCTGTCTTTTTTTTTTCCCGAATATATGTATATAAAACGGCACCGTTTCACTTAAATGAGTGAAACAATGTCGTTTTGGGACCCGGAAGTTAAAAATATATATATAGAACGACGTCATTTGGCTTAATAACCCCCCTCTTCTTCTTCCCTTGTGTCATCTTCTTCCTCGTGTAGTGTCTGTGTAATATGTATGTCAATACATTTATCTGTTATGTTTTATTTAATCTACTAATGTGCTCTCTTGAAGTTTTTGATTAAAGGATGATGAACAAATGGCCAAATCTGAATCGTTGAAGTTGATTAATGCTGAGTTGATTAAATCACGTGAGAAGGCCGTGCTTCCTTCAGGAGGTTTATGAGTTGAGCCTCTGGATTGGTTAGACGTGTTGGCATCTCTTGTAACATATATATATATATATATATATATAAGCTATACGATGTAAACCCTAATTCATTCATTCTGTACATATCGACCGTTTGAGAGGTAGAGCGTATGAGAGAGAGAACAGAGAGGGGAATTAGGGTTTCGGGGGTTTCCTTGTAGAGAGAAGAAATCAGAGTGATTTCTTGTGGTTTCTGTGAGGGATTTGTGACTCTAAGTGTACTGAGACTTCTTTGTGAAGTATTGTTCATCAATAAAAAGCTCTGAGGCCCATTCCTGCTGTGGACGTAGACCATTAGGGTTGAACCACATATATTGGTGTGTTCTTTCCTTGCTTTCATATTCTTTATTGTTCATATCTGATTCTTGTGGCTTTCTTGCGATATTCTTGATAGATATTCATCAGTTTGTTGATCTGTATAACATATTGTTTAATATCGTGGTGTATATTGGTAATCTTGTCATCTATTGGTATACTGTTGTTTCTAGGGTTTTGATTGACATCAAACTGTGGTTATTATGATTACTACGTTTCTGTTTGGTTATAAAACAGAGTGTTTATCTTTAGTGCAAACAGAATAGTTTTATAAAATAAAACTATTGATTCTTTTATCATAATAACATTGAACCTTTTGTAACTATAAAAGGGTTATTTTTATAACAACTGGTATATAGAGACAGGTTTTATGGGAACCATGAGGTTTGATATAGAGAAGTTTACTGGGGATAACGATTTTGGCTTATGGAGAATTAAAATGAGGGCACTGCTAGTCCAACATGGACTGCAAGATGCCCTTCTTGGTGAGAAACAAAAGGGCTCTTCCTCGAAAGAGGAAGAAAAGGGGATTGTCCATAAGGACATTCTCCAGAAGGCCCACAGTGCCCTAATCCTCTCTCTTGGGAATAAAGTCCTGAGAGAGGTGGCCAGTGAGGACACTGCTACATGCATATGGCTAAAATTAGAAAACTTGTACATGACCAAATCCCTAGCTAACAGACTACACAAGAAAACTAAGTTGTATACCTTTAAGATGGCTCCTGGAACACCAATAGGACAACACCTTGATGAGTTCAACAAGATTATTTTAGACTTAGCAAACATAGACATTAAGGTGGAGGATGAGGATCAAGCCATCCTTCTGATGAGTTCTCTGGACTCATCATACCTAAGTCTAAAAGAAACCATGATGTATGGTAGAGATTCTCTGACTCTTGATGAAGTACAATCAGTACTTCACACTAGGGAACTACAACATAGAGGAGACACCAAACAGAATCATGGGGAAGGCTTGTCTATAAGGGGTAGAATAGAAAAAAGAGAGAATAAAGGCAAATATGAGAATAAGAAACATAGGTCTAAGTCTAAGGGAAAACAATTTAAATATTTTCACTGTCACAAGGAAGGGCACTTTAAGCAAGACTGCCCAGATAGGAAACCTAATCTTGGGAACAAGACCAAAGAGACAGGGGATGCCTATGTGGTCTTAGAGGGGTATGAGAGTGCTAAGGTACTTACAGTGAGTGAGGTTGACTAAAAAACAGAGTGGATAATGGACTCTGGTTGTTCCTTTCACATGTGTCCAATTAAAGAGTGGTTTGAGACATTCACTAAGTTGGATGGGGGGCAGGTAATTCTAGGAAATAATAAATCCTGTAAAGTCATGGGAATAGGATCAGTGAGACTCAAAATGCATGATGGGATAGAAAAGGTTTTGAGGGAGGTTAGGTACATACCTGAACTAAAGAGAAATTTAATTTCTCTTGGCATGCTTGATTTGGCAGGATACACCTTCAAATCTGAGGCAGGGGTTCTTAGAGTTACTAAAGGCTCTCTAGTCATTATGAAAGGAGTAATTAAAAATGGGTTGTATACACTACTTGGGAAAACAGTAGTTGGGGAAGCATTTCCAGCTCAGAACATAGTAGAAAACAAAGCTGTACTATGGCATAGGAGGCTTGGACATGTAAGTCAAGGGGGACTCTTAGAACTTCAAAAACAAGGACTGCTGAGTGATAAAAACCTAGGCAACTTACCTTTCTGTGAAGATTGTATCTATGGAAAGGCAAAGAGGGTTAGTTTTAAGTCAGCAACCCACAACACTAAACAAACCCTAGATTATGTTCATTCAGATCTATGGGGACCAGCAAGAGTGAATTCACACAGTGGAGGGAGTTATTTTCTCTCCTTAGTGGATGATTACTCTAGGAAGGTTTGGATATACATCCTTAAAAATAAGAGTGACACCTTTGGAAAATTTAAGGAGTGGAAGACTCTAGTGGAAAACCAAATAGATAGAAAACTCAAGATTCTTAGGACTGATAATGGTCTAGAATTTCTATCTAATGAGTTTAATATGTACTATCAAAAAGAAGGAATTCTTAGGCATAAGACAGTGAGGGAAACACCCCAACAAAATGGCTTAGCTGAAAGAATGAACAGAACCATCTTAGAAAGGGTAAGGTGTATGTTGTCAAACTCAGGGCTGCCCAAAACATTCTGGGCAGAGGCTGCCACTACTGTTGTACATCTCATAAATAGATGCCCATCATCTGTCATAGAGTTTAAAACACCACATGAGTTGTGGTCTGGAAAACCTCCCAGCTATGACTACTTAAGAATTTTTGGGTGTGTTACTTATGCACACTGAAAAACTGACAAGTTGGAACCTAGGGCACTCAAGTGCATATTCATAGGGTATCCTGAAGGGGTTAAGGGCTACAAACTTTGGGTGGATGGACCTGGTAGGTATAACTGCATTGTGAGCAGGGATGTGACCTTCAATGAGTCACAAATGGCTCTGGTACAGGAGAAAAAGGGTGATCCTAAAACTGACCAGTCCCCAAGTAGATCTCAGATTTAGGTGGAGCAAGAAAGTGCCCAATCCGAACCTAAAATTGGGGAAAGTAGTAAACCTGAGGAAGAAGACTCAGGGGACAAAGATCTAGGTGGTGATAACTCCTATAACCTAGTAAGAGATAGGAAAAAGAGAGTTATAAAACCACCTATAAGGTATGGGCAGGCATATCTCACTATGTTTGCCCTAACTGTAGCTGATGAAGTGGTCTACCAGGAACCTAGGACCTATAAAGAGGCAGTAACTAGCAAGGATTCCCAAAAATGGATTCTTGCTATGCAGGAGGAAATGAAATCTCTTAATAAAAATAAAACCTGGGTTTTAGTACCTAAACCTAAGGGGGTAAAACTTATAGGATCCAAATGGATCTATAAGAAAAAGGAAGGCATACCAGGGGTAGAAGGGACCAGGTATAAGGCTAGACTTGTAGCCAAAGGGTTTTCACAGAGAGAAGGAATTGATTTCAATGAAATCTTCTCTCCAGTGGTTAAACATAGCTCAATTAGGCTACTGTTAGCTTATACAGCTTTTGAAAATCTGCATTTAGAACAATTAGATGTTAAAACTGCTTCTCTGCATGGAGAACTTGAGGAAGAAATTTATATGCAGCCTCTTGAAGGTTTTACCAATAAAATTAAAAGTAATCAAGTGTGTCTACTTAAAAAATCTTTATATGGTCTTAAACAATTGACCGGTGCAAAACTGCAAGTGCACAGTATCGTAGTTTTATAATAAAGTGATAAGAAGAGTATCGTCCTCAGGGATTGGTACCTTACTCTTGCCAAATACCAAAATTATACTAATCTCAATTTTATCTAGAGGAATCACTAAGGTTTTTGTAGTTACAAATTAAACTAAGACCAACTCAAAGGGAAATATGCAAAGGAAACAAAATTGACGTTCGAAGATCAAATTAATGGGAAGAAAACTTCTAGGAAATCGATTTCACCTAATTCTTCACTATGCTTTTCTCATCCAGCTAATTTAATTTAATTCTTTTTGTTCATTAGCAAATCTCTAATTCCTCCAACAGCCTCTTTCGATAGTCAATTGGAAATGATTCTAGTTTATCAATTCACACAAGAATATGCAAATTAAATAATCAAGAAAGCAATAAGATCAATGATTTAATTACTACATAGGTTCATACAAGTCTTTCGATCTCTATACTTACCTATGCTGAAATATTCAAGATCTACCCTATGATTCCCTCTTTCGATAGGAAATCACAAGATTACTTATCATCTAATTAATGGCCAGTTAATTAGAAGCAATAAACTCAGAATAAATCAGATAAACAAAGAGAGAATTGCATTAAATTAGCAAAGACAATCAAGCATAGTTCGGAAATAGGTTACATCGTTTTCCTAGAATAAAGAAAATTTAGCTCATGCTAGAAATGGAATTCAACATAAACGAATTCACCATAATTGTTCTGAGAAGATTGGAAGAAAATAAACACTGAAAAAATACTCCTCGCAGCCTCAACTCGTCTTCAAAAACTCAAAGGAATGATCCAATGCTTTTCTCTCGTCTGTGCTCGTGTATGATTCCAACGTACGTGCAATAATTGGAATTCTGTCTCCAAAACAGATGAATTGAATCCTTCTATCTGTGTTTTTCTATCCCAAAAAGTGTTCTCCAGTCCACACGTATGGCCATAGAGTGAAAAATCCCCTTTTATATGGTGTGACGGCAGAAAATCTTAAATCTGTCAAAATACGATACTCGCTCGAGCGGGGTGTCGAGCGCACATCAAGCGTTCGACTCTGTCTGATTTCGCTCGAGCGTCCTATCGAGCGCACATCGAGCGTTCGACTCTGCCTAATTTTGCTCTAGCGTCCTATGTCTCCGCTCGAGCGATCTTTGTTTTCCTGCAACCTGCTCGAGCTCACTGTCGAGCGGCAGTCGAGCGTTTGAATCTGCCTGAATTCGCTCGAGCGTCCTATCGAGCGCACATCGAGCGTTCGACTCTGCCTGATTTTGCTCGAGCGTCCTATGTCTCCGCTCGAGCGATCTTGTAAAATCTGCAATACGAAATTTTGCAAGTCATCAAATACCCCCAAACTTACAACTTTGTTTGTCCTCAAACAAAAAGAAAAGCAAATGATAGTTTAGGCAATATCAACTCGACCCCAAAGAGAAGTATCATCACTCATCAAGCTTTTATGAATTTAGATTTCATTACTAGTATCTTACTCTTTTAACATCAAAGATAGCAAGAAAATCAATAAAAAATTTTGCAATTTGTCAAGCAAGAGTTAGGCGTTTACTTCAACCTAAAGCTAAGACCTTGAGTGTGTGTGTGATATAGTCAATTTAACCTCAAACCACCTGCAAACTCAGATAAAAGTAGAACAACCAAAATCAGAAGAATTCTCTTAAAACTTAACCCCATAAGTCCAATTTTCAGAAATCCTCTCCACTAATGTAGTCAATACCAAAATCAGAGATCAAAAAGTCTTTAATAAGGTTGTAATGATAGGCCACAGGGTGAGGGTTAAGAAAGAACTGGATATGGAAAATCAAAGCAAACTGGGAAAATACTTAGTGAAAAGAACACTAAAAGAGATACCCATATGATTCAAATCATAGCTCTTTTCTTGGCAATATGCTCATACTTGTGGCGTTATTATTGCTGTAATCACTGAAGCAATATCAACAATTCCTTTAACAAAATCTGAGGTGATACATACTCCGCTTAGTAACTTCTTTTTCTTTTGTTTTTTTTTTTCTATCTCTCTTCTTCGTTCTTCTTCTTCTTCTTTGATCAAACAGAGCCAACATAATACAGTTCATCATGAAACAAATTTTCTCTTTTAAATGTAACTCTCCACCAAAGTATTTTCTCAAATGATCAAAGGTAGATTCATTGTTTTTCAGGCTTAGAGCGGGCATGGTTTATGTAGTTCAAAGAATAAATAAAGGCTTATGAAGGCTCAAGGGGGTTGACTATGGAAACACACCATGTAATGATGGCATGATATTTAGGACGGCTGGGAAAGCTTTTTGGTTATGCCAAAGAAACGCCTAGATCATTTCTCTAATATTTGGTCTCAACTAGGAGTTCGCCTCAAGGACCCATCAACGGATTCTAGAGCAAAGCAAAATCGAACTTCCTTCTTTCAATTAATTCAACTTCTTCTCTTCATAAGCAAAATGGAATAAGAGAAAAATGACTATGTGCTCAATTGTGTTCAAGGTCAAAGATTTAAACCAAAGTACCCACAAAACTTCACTTGACATAAAAGAAATTTTTGAAAAATTTTCTCAAAACCATCTTCAATCACAAATTTCAGAGTCATAGAGAATTCAATCTTACTCCAATGCATGCTTGGTAAGAGAATCAAACAACCCATCAACAACCCAAGACTTAGAAAACAAGAGGATCAAATGACTATAGGAGTTCACACCCCCAAACTTAAACTAAACAATCTCCTCATTGTAATGCAAAAGTAAAAAGGATTGAAGAAATAAAAGGAACTTCCCCGGTTTCGTGATGAATCTTCCGCAGTTAAAAATTTTTTTTTCAGCTCTTTATTCATGCTAAATAAACCTGCATCAAAAACCAATTTATTAAAACTAAATAAATAAAGATAATAAAATAAATGAAAGAATGAAAGAAAGATCTATGGGTTGCCTCCCATAAGCGCTTGTTTTAAAGTCTACAGCCAGACTTTTCAATCATCATCAATTAAGATCTTCAAGAGGAATAAATGCATAGTTCCTCTCAATTTGCTCTCCATAGTAGTGCTTCAATCTCTGACCATTAACTCTGAAAATATTCCCTGTCTTGTCCTTCAAATCTACTGCTCCAAAAGAGAAAACTTCATGAATTGTATAAGGACCCGTTCATCTTGATTTTAACTTTCCTGGGAAGAGTTTGAGTCATGAATTGAAGAGTAAAACTTGTTGTCCTGGAGCAAACTCTCGCCTAAGAATCTGTTTGTCATGCCACTTCTTTGTCCTTTCTTTATAGATCTTTTCATTTTCATATGCATCATTCCGGAACTCTTCCATCTCATTCAATTGAAGAAGTCGCTTTTCACCTGCTGCCTTCAAATCAAAGTTAAACTTTTTTACAGCCCAATAAGCTCTATGCTCCAACTCCACAGGAAGATGACATGCCTTTCCAAACACTAATCGGTATGAAGACATCCCGATAGGTGTTTTAAAGGCTGTACGATATGCCCACAAAGCATCATCAAGCTTCTTCGCCCAATCATTTCTATTGATTTTGACCGTCTTCTCAAGGATGTTCTTGATCTCTCTATTTGAAATTTCAGCTTGACCATTAGTTTGAGGATGGTAAGCAAGTGCTATCTTGTGCTTCACACCATATTTAGAAAGAAGATTCTCAAACAACTTGTTACAAAAGTGAGTCCCTTCATCACTAATAATAGCTCGTGGAGTGCCAAATCTTGTGAATATGTTCTTGTGCAGAAATTTGAGCACTACCTTTGCATCATTTGTTATTGTAGCAATTGCTTCCACCCATTTTGACACATAGTCAACTGCTAATAAGATATAAGCAAAACCAAAAGAAGGAGGAAAAGGCCCCATAAAATCTATTCCCCAAACATCAAACAACTCAACTTCTAAAATACCTTTCAGTGGTAACTCATGACGCCTTGAAATATTTCCCATACGTTGGCACCGGTCACAAGTTTTCACCAAAGTGTAACTATCACGAAAAATAGAAGGCCAAAAGAACCCACTTTGAAGCACCTTAGTTGCTGTACGGGTGGCTCCAAAGTGTCCTCCATATGATGAGGAATGACAATGATGGAGGATGTCTTGCATCTCTTCTTCTGGCACACATCTTCTAATGATTTGATCAGGGCATCTTTTGAACAACAAAGGCTCATCCCAAAGATAATAATTCACATCATGCAAAAACTTCTTACGTTGATGGTAAGTAAGATCAGGTGGTAAAACTTTACAAGCTAGGTAGTTAACAATATCAGCATACCACGGAAGCTTGATCTCACATGCAAACAACTGCTCATCAGGGAATGCCTCTTGGACCACTGAATCTGGTCTTTCTTCCTCTTGCTCTAACCGAGAGAGATGGTCAGCCACTAAATTTTCACTTCCTTTCTTGTCTCGAATCTCCAAATCAAATTCTTGAAGAAGGAGGATCCAACGAATTAGTCTAGGCTTAGCATCCTTTTTACCAAACAAATAGCGAAGTGCTGCATGATCAGTGAACACTATCACCTTTGTACCAATGAGGTAAGACCGAAATTTATCACAAGCAAATACCACAGCAAGCATCTCCTTCTCAGTTGTTGTATAATTCAATTGAGCTTCATTCAATGTCCGGCTTGCATAATAGATGGCTCTAAACAGCTTGTCTCGCCTTTGCCCCAACACTGCTCCAATTGCAAAGTCACTTGCACTGCACATAACTTCAAAAGGTTGACTCCAATCAGGCACAATCACAATTGGTGCTAAAATTAGCTTCTCCTTGAGTGCATTAAAGGCCTACAAACAAACAACATCAAAGTCAAATGCAAAATTTTTCTCAAGAAGATTACATAAAGGTTTAGAGAGTTTAGAAAAATTCTTGATAAATCTTCTATAAAATCCCGCATGTCCCAGAAAACTTCTGATTCCCTTCACATTCTTTGGAGGTGGTAGTTTCTCTATGGTTGCAATTTTGGCTCGATCCACCTCAATTCCTTTAGATGACACTCTATGGCCAAGCACGATCCTTTCTTGAACCATGAAATGACACTTCTCCCAGTTCAGGACTAGATTTTTATCTTCACATCTCTGCAAAACAAGAGCTAAGTTATGCAAACATTGATCAAAAGATGTACCAAAAACTGAAAAGTCATCCATGAAAACTTCCATTATATCTTCCACCATGTCAGAAAAGATAGCCATCATGCAACGTTGAAATGTCGCAGGGGCGTTGCACAATCCAAAGGGCATCCTCCTAAAAGCAAACGTTCCATAGGGGCATGTGAATGTAGTTTTCTCTTGATGTTTAGGAGCTATAGCAATCTGATTATACCCCGAATAACCATCCAAAAAACAATAGTAGGAGTACCCAGCCAATCGATCCAACATTTGATCAATGAATGGAAGTGGAAAATGATCCTTCCTTGTTGCTTTA